>NC_138076.1:115917958-116322958 GCF_964212035.1 Myotis nattereri
TCAATAACACTCTAATAACTATGTATGGTGTCAGATGGGTATGAGCTTTCTCGGGATGATCACTTAGTAAGTTTTAGAATGTCTAATCATGGGATATACACCTGAAACTAATATAATATTGTATGGAAAAATAAACAATAATCCTAAACATTTTTAATTTTGTGGCTATTCTAACACAAAATTGCAAGACTGAAATTTGAGTTCATATATCTGAGCTGAAGCAGGCTGGAGTTAAATACATTCAAAACAAAACATGTAAAATACTAACTATCACTACCCACAAAGGTAACAGGAAATTTAAACTGTATAGGAAGCTAGAAATGAAATGAAATTTTACATTACAGAAAAATTAAATCTAGTCACAAAAGGCACAGCTTTGTACCACCAGAATACAAACATGTTAAGGAACTGAGTAAAATATGCATACATGTTCTTGGAGAAAGGTACTCGGTACTCTCAGAATAACATTTTGATGATGTCATATATAAAAATTGCACTATAATTTCTTAGTGAATATGCAAACTGAGATAGTTAAGTCATGTATGAAAAATTAATAGCTTTAAAACATTTTAAAAATTCTTCTAAGAAGTATGCAATTCAAATAAAAGCAAGGAACATACAGAAATGTTCACTGGAGAAATTAACAAGAGTAATTAAAGAAAATGAGTTTTAAAAATTTCAAGTCTAACTTATGGAGGCAAAAGTGTCAATGTTTTTGGATAACATGACTTTTGCCTATACCTGACACTCCCCCCCGCAAACAAACATAAAAGCTTTATAAATGGCATAATCCATTACAGTAAATATTTATAATACTAATACAGGGTGGGACAAAAGTTTACAGTTGTGCATTAATGAAAGTTTATCCTTGTATTATTAATTATTTATTACTAGAGGCCCAGTGCAGGAAGTTCGTGTACTCGGGGGGTGGGGGGGAAATCCTTCAGCCCAGATTGCTTAAGGGTACAGGCCAGGCTGAGGGACCCCACCAGTGCACAATTGGGGCCAGGGAGGGATGCAGGAGGTTGGCCAGCTGGGGAGGGATCATGGGAGGGCTCCAGAACATGCCGGCCCACCCAATCAGCTACACTCCAGAAGGAAGCTAACCTACCGGTCGGAGCGTCTGCCCCCTGGTGGTCAGTGCACGTAATAGTGACTGGTCGACCTGTTGACTATCTGCCCCCTAGTGGTCAGTGCATGTAATAGTGACTGGTTGACCTGTTAACTGTCTGCCCCCTAGTGGTCAGTGCACATCATAGTGATAAGTTGAGCGGCCTTAGCATAGCATTAGTATATTATGCTTTGATTGGTTGAATGGCCAACCTGACAACTGGAAACTTATCATATTAGGCTTTTATTATATAGGACTAGAGGCCCGGTGCACAAAAATTTGTGCAATCGGGGGGGAAAGGGGGTTCCTCAATCAGGCCTGTGCCCTCTCGCATTCTGGGACCCCTCAGGGGATGACCACCTGCTGGCTTAGGCCCACTCCCCAGGGGATTGGGCCTATGATGGCAAACAGACATCCCTCTGGCAGCCCGGCAGCCCTCAGGAGATGTCCACTTGCCAGCGGGGAGCAGGCTTAAGCTGCAGTCGGACATCTTTAGCGCTGCTGAGGAGACAGGAGAGGTGCCCACCACCACCGCTGTACTGGCAGCCGTCAGCCTGGCTTGTGGCTGAGCAGAGCTCCCCATGTGAGAGCGCCTTGACCACCAGAGGGCAGCTCCTGCATTGAGCGTCTGCCCCTGGTGGTCAGTGTGTGTCATAGTGACCAGTCATTCCCAGTCCTGCTGTTAGGGTCAGTTTGTATATTACCCTTTTACTACATAGGATAGAGGCCTGGTGCACGGGTGGGGGCTGGCTGTTTTGCCCTGAAGGGTGTCCCGGATCAGGGTGGGGGTCCCGCTTGGGTGCCTGGCCAGGCACGATGAGGGGATGATGGCTGTTTGCAGCTGGTCACACCCCCTTCAGGTTGGGGGTCCCCACTGGGGTGCCTGGCCAGTCTGGGTGAGGGGCGGAGGGCCGTTTTCAGGCTGGCAGGTGACTGAAGCTCCCAACCTCTCCTTTTTTTCTTTTATTTTTTTATTCTGGGATTTATTTACCTTCTATGGCTATCACTGGAACTGACAGCTGGATTTAGCTCTGAGGCTTAGCTCCAGCTCTGAGACCTTGGCTGCTGAAAGCAGGTATCTGGGTTTGTATGGCTTCTATAATTGAAACACTGTTGCAGCTCCAGCTCTGAGGCCCGGCTGGCTGAAAGCAGGTTTCTGGGGTTTGTTTAGCTTCTATAATTGCAACATTGTTTCTTAGAGTGCAGCTCAGAGGCCGGCAGCAGCAGGCGGGGAACATTGGCTTCCTCCATCACTGGAGCAAGCAAGCCTCCTGTTCGCTTCAGCTGCCTGGCTGCCGGCCGCCATCTTGGTTGGCAGTTAATTTGCATATTACCCTGAATAGCCAATGGGAAGTGTGTCGGAGGTACGGTTAATTACCATGTTTGTCTATTATTAGCTAGGATTGTATTATTTTCCATATAAATAACTGTAAACCTACCTTTGCCCCACCCAGTATATATCAAGTGAAAAGCCTTCCTAAATACAATCAACCTAGTTAGGACAATACAGTTTCTGGGAAATGAAAGACTAAGCTTCAGGGGAACCCCTTCCTTCAACCCATACCAATGTTATAGGTACCTAGAACTATAAGATGAAATACAATACCCAAATTTTAAAAATATAGCTATTAAAAGAATAACAAAATTAAAAAAACACTAAGAGCATAAAACTAAGGCATAATTTGGAAATAAGAGGCTACACTGTGGTAAATTTGGAAAATTACAAGCAAAGCTAGATACAGTCTCTACAACTTGAGCTTTTAATGCTCATTTGGGCATATGAAGCATGACCTACAGCCCATTAAATGTAATGAATGAGCTCAAGTCCCAGTGTAAAGCCAGGAGTCTGGAAAAACTGCGCATCAATGAATGTAGGACAAGAAAATTTCAACTTAGAGATTAAAAGTGGCCGCAGAGCAAGTGGATGCTGCATGACCACGCTCCCAGGACCAAACTGGAATTATAACTAAAATACAGAAAAACTTTCTGAACAATCAACTGAAGACTTGCTGGAGAGAATCCTGATAACAAAGGACAGAAAATGGAGACCACACAGAGAGTGGTAAGAGTGGCGAAGGTGCGAAAGGGCTGGCCAGGCTCCCACAGACAGCAACTGAAGTTCTGGAGTGATATCTCAACTGTGGTGGTTACCACTGAGGACTCTAAGGTCAAATCCCCAAGTTGGGCCCCCAGCCCAGAACACCAGAACTGAGAAGGGTAGCCTCACAACATCTGGCTGTGAAAAACACTGGAGTTGCTGCCTGCTAGGGAGAGATGGCTGGAAATTCAGGCAACCTCTTAAAGGGCCAATGCACAAAATCCCCTGTGGAGCCACCCACCTTGTGTTCTGGCAAAGGGAGGGCAGAGTGCACTGGAGCTGTGTGAGCAGAAGCCAGGATCAGGGAGTCAGAGGTTAGAGCTCAGAAGGCAGATACCCCAGTAGCTTGTACAGAGTCACTCCCTCATGTTGCAGAAGTCATCTTTCTCATGCAGACATTTTCTATACAGGCAGCTTTGCCTGGGGGGAAGGCAGTTGACTGATTGGAAAACACCTTGCCCCATGGTGCCAAGTTTCTGAGGCCCAATGTGAAACTGAGAATAACAATTAGGCTCCAGGCAGAAGCAATTGGCCCACCCTGTTGGAAAAAAAACTCTCGTCCTAACCGGTTTGGCTCAGTGGATAGAGTGTCGGCTTGTGGACTGAAGGCTCGCATGTTCGATTCCAGTCAAGGGTTGTGGGCACATCCCCAATCGGGGGCGTGCAGGAGGCAGCTGATCGATGTTTCTAACTCTCTATCCCTCTCCCTTCCTCTCTGTAAAAATATCAATAAAATATATTTTTAAAAAAACAAAATAAAATACCAATAGAATATTTCACAGAGCTAGAACAAATACTCCAAAAATGTATATGGAATCAAAAAAAGACCCCGAATAGCTGCAGCAATCTTGAGAAAGAAGAACAAAGTTGTAGGGATCAAAATAACAGATATCAAATTATACTACAAAGCCACCGTAATCAAAACAGCCTTGTACTGGTACAAGAACAGGCATATAGATCCATGAATCAGAATAGAGTCCCCCAAAATTCACCCAAGCCATTACACTCAATTAATATCTGACAAAGGAGGCAAGAGCATACATTGGAGTCAAGATAGTCTCTTCAATAAATGGTGTCGGAAAATGGGACAGATACATGCAAAAAAAATGAAACTAGACCACCAACTTACACCATACACAAGAAAAAACTCAAAATGGATAAAAGACTTAATAAAGTTGTAAAACCATAAAAATCCTAGAAGAAACCATAGGCAGCAAAATCTCAGACATATCTTATAGTAATATGTTTATAGATATATCTCCCAGGGCAAAGGAAACTAAGGAGAAAATAAACAAATGGGACTACACCAAAATAAAAAGCTTATGCACTGCAAAAGAAACCACCAACAAAACGTTCACCACTGTATGGGAGAACTTATACATCTAATGAAGGGCTAATATAGAAAATATATAAGGAACTCATACATCTTAACAAAAGGAAGACAAATTGTCCAATTAAGCACGGTAAGCGCCATGTCAGTCACCAGTGACTGACACTGTACTTTACGTCCAGAAGATAAAACAGGCTGGGTGCTTAACATGTTTTAAAAAATGGGAAAGGACCTACTAGTAAATAGACACATCTCCAAAGAAACATACAGATGGCCAAGAGACATGAAAAAATGCTCAGTCACTAATCATCTGAAAGATGCAAATCAAAACGACAATGAGGTACCATCTCACACCTGTCAGAATGGCTACCATCAACAAATCAACAAGTGACAAGTGCTGGTGAGGATGCAGAGAAAAGGGAAACCTAGAACCCTGCTGGTGGGAATGCAGACTGGTGCAGCCATTATGGAAAACAGTATGGAGTTTCCTCAAAAAATTAAATATGAACTGCCCTTTGACCCAGTGATCCCACTTCTAGGAATATATCCTAAGAAACCTGAAACTCCAGAAAGAACGTATGCACCCCTATGTTCATAGCAGACAATTTACAATAGCTAAGATCTGGAAATAGCCCAAGTGCCCATCAGTAGATGAGTGGATAAAAAAGCTGTGGTACATTTATACCATGGAATACTATGTAGCAGTAAAAAAGAAATCTCTTACCCTTTGAGACAGCATGGAGGGACCTGGAGAGTATATGCTAAGTGAAATAAGTCAGTCAGAGAAATGCAAGTATCTCATGATTGCACTCAAATGTGGAATCTAAGTAACAAAATAAACTGATGAATGGAGTGGATCCAGAGACATGGAAGCATGAAACAGAGTGTGGAATCTCAGAGGGAAGATAGGGAAAGGTGGGAGGTAATCAACCAAAGACCTTGTATGCATATATTCATAACCCATGGACACAGACAATAGGGTGCTGAAGGCCAGAGGTGGGGGGCAGACTGGAGAGGGTGAATGGGGGGAAAGAGAAGACATATGCAATACTTTCAACAATAAACAATTATTTAACAAAATAAAAAATAAAGAGATCACACAAATTAAAAAAAGATAAAATATCTAGGTAAAACTTAACTAGAAATGTTCAGGACTTATATGATGAAAAGGTTAAATTCTACTTACAGAAACAAAAGATAACGTGTACAAAAGAAAATAAGTACCTGTACTTATCTGCGATAACGTAGTCAGTTCTACTCTTAACTAATTTAAAAACACAACAATGTTAGTTTAACAAAAATAACAACAGAATTTTTAAAATTACCCATACGGAAAAATAAATATTAAGAAGAGACAGAAAATCTATATATATAAAAGCCTAAGTGACCAAAGGACCGAACAGCTGTTCAAGTGGTCACTATGATGTGCACTGACTACCAAGGGAGAAACACTCAACACAGGAGCTTCCCCTTCTGGTGGTCAGTGCACTCCTACAGAGGGAGTGCCCCTTAGCTAACTGACCCATCCGTCCCAGTGGCCCACCAGCCCGGCGGCAGCCACTCACTCCCTCAGTAGTCCTGCAGTTCTAATCTCTGGAGAATGAGCCAGGCACCAACAGACCGGCAACACCAGCACGATCTTGACAGTGCCTCTGGCCTCCTGGAAGTCGGCCTTGGGCACCGCAGTTGCTTCCCCTCCCTAGATACTCTGCAAGGAAGAATAATATAAAAGTGGCCGCCAGGTAGCTCCCGACAACCAGTGCAAACATCAGCAGGACAGATCCGGATCCTGGGCCAGCAAGGGCGTCCCACAGCCCGCCTGGAAGGCCAATCACATCCTGGCTCCCCCTTCGGGACGGGCGCCAGATTGCAGAGCTCTCTCGATCGGGATTAACTGGGCACGAGCCTACGGCAGGTGCAGCGGGGCTGGGATGAGTGGGAGCAGCAGGCAGGAGCAGTAGGTGGCATTGGACTGCAGGTTTCGGGCCTGATCCCCACAGGCTACCCTGAGGGACTCCACCCATGCACGAATTCATGCACTGGGTCTCTAGTTATTAAAGAAAAGCCAGGACTGAGGAATAACAAAGGACGAGAAAGAAAAATCTTATATAATAAAAGGCTAATATGCAAATAGACTGAATGGTGAAATACCCGGAACAACCAAACAACCAGTCACTATGACATGTGCTGACCACCAGGGGGCGTGTGCAGAACATGGCGGGCACTGGCCAACAGCAAGATGGTGGAGCAGGTGAGCAGGGGCACCAGACCAAGGCGAGTCTCTGGTAGTTACTGAAAATTCTTTGTTCCAGCGCGCCACAGTCCTACCTGGTGCTCAAACCTGCTGCCAGCGCCAGCCCCGCTCACACCCGTAGCCAGCACCAGAGCCGCTGATCACCCCCGAGGGCTTCTCCACCTCCCCCTGCTCCTAAGGGGCAATGGGGGCAGCAGCCACTGCTCGCACCAACTGACAGCGCGGGCCCTGCTTGCACTCAATGCTGGTGCCGGCTCCAATCGATCTGCACCATCAGCGTGTGGGAACAGCGGCAGGAGCAGGGCTGCTGGCAGATGGGACCAGGGGCACGGCAGGAGGGGCCGGGTGGGGGCACAGAGGATGGACCAAGACCTGATCCTGTGCCTACTGCAGCCTCGTGCCCTACAGTTCCTTTCAAGGTGCACGAATTCATGCACTGGACCCCTAGTTAAAACATAAAAGGAAGAAGAAAAAAGTATGGTGCAAGACTACTAGATATTAAAAAGTAATAAAACCTACAGATTTGGCCACCATTAAATGATGAAATGAGTAAAGATATATGCAAACAGATTTAGTTTAGACAAATAAAAGCAACTCATCCTTTCATTCATTATACCCACATAAATGTCTAATAGATTAAATATTTAAAAGTTTAAAATGAAGTATCTCAAAGAAGATTTATAAAAAAGAAGATAAAAAATATAAAGATAAAAAAATAAAAAGTTAGTCAATTTGACTTCTTCAAAAAACAAATATTTTTGCCCTAACTCAGTAGATATAGCATTGGCCCAGGGACTGAAGAGTCTCGGATTCTATTCCAGTCCAGGGAACATACCTCAGGTGCAGGCTCGATCCCTGGCCTAGGTATAGGAGGCAACCAATCTATGTGTCTCTCTCCATTGATGTTTCTCTTTCTCTCCCCCTTCCTTCCACTCTCTCTAAAAATCAACAGAAAAATATCTTCAGGTGAGGATTAATAATCTATAATAAAAAAAGAGCAATATGCTAATTAGACCGGATGACCTTCCAGATGCGGCTGTGAGGGGCCAAGACCCTTGCACTAATTTCGTGCATCGGGCCTCTAGTAAGTAAATAAGTAAGTAAATATTTCTACACAACAAAAAGGTATTTGCAACACAATAAAGGGCTTTAATTATCTGCATAAAATCATTAAGAAAATAGTATTTAACCAACAGAAAATAAAGAAATTATACAACTGACCAGTGCATAGAAAATAACTAAATGCCTCAAACATAAAAAAGATTCTTGTTTTCACTGATAATTAAAGAAATACAAATTAAAACCAATATAAAATCAACCTTTTCATGGATTGGCACAGATTTAAAAGTTTATATAGACAATTAGTAAAAGTGTGCATGGCATAAAATACTATCATACACTTTTAGTATTGATTTTTATAATCTCTTTTGGGGAGAAAATTTGGCAATACCTATCAACTAAAACTTTTTAATTGACATGATAATGGTAAACAATTAAAACCAAAAAATTCATAAAATAAAATATAAAAGCTATAAGCTCCATAAAAGTGAGTGCTTTTGTCTTGCTCATCCTTGCGGCCCACAGGACTTACACGAACAAGTGCTTCAGTTGCTTTTAAATCCTTCCCAGAAAATAACAAAAGTGATGTTTTCTTTTCTCGGACAAGTCCAAAAAGTCCTCTCAGAAACAAATGCATCTGAGATGCCAGAGTGAAGATACACAAAAATATGAAAACATTAGAAACATTCCTTTTAAAATCAGGAACAAAATAAAAATGTCAACTATGACTACTTCTATACAACATGAAAGGCCTTACTTAGCCAATGCAACAACAGAAAACAGATTACAAAGGAATAGATAAAACTATCACTATTTGCAGGTAATTGTTCAAATATAAAAATCTATAAAATGTTAGAAATAATAGAATTTATCAAAATAACCAACATAGAAAACTTAACACATATTTACACACTAAAAACAATCAATTAGAAAAATTTTCTTTTTTAAAGACAACAATTATAATACCAACAAATGCTCAAAGTAGATCTGAAAATATCCAACAAAACATATACAAGACCTGAGAACAGAAAATTATAAAACTTTATGAAAAGACATTTAAGAACCCTTGGAAAAATAAAATGGATAGAAAGGCAATAACTAAAATTATGATTTTATTCACTTCACCTGAAGATTTCATACAACTTCCCTGAAGACACTAGGCTGCTTCATATGTCCAATGAAGTAACCAAATTATGGCCCACAGGCATTACTGAATAAACTCCTCTAGTATGTTAATCAACAAACATCCTTCCCAATACCAAATTCTCTAAACCTCTTCCTCCCAGAAAATTCCAATTTGTCCTTCTGAAAAATCTTCTTACCCTATAAAAATTTTGATAGCCATATTTAAAAATTCTCATCATCTTGTATTTGATCTTTTGCTGCAAGTACCACACAATTCAAATTATCTTTTTATAGGGAAGAACTGTGCCTTAATACTCTCTATATTCCCAACCATTCCCAACTACATATATAATGTAAACACAATAAATTTGTTGAAATGAGAGAGATACAGAAATGAAAGTCCTCAGTTTGGTACCAACAATCAAGATGCTAAATACAGCAATAGCTATTATGATCAGAAAATGGAGAATGCCATCACCAGAATTACCTGAGTAAAATCAGAAGTTAGGAGAAGAAATGTAAATGGTCATGCTATTGAATGAAATAGATGTCATCGTTATTTAAAAGCAAATGTGAAACAAGCCATAAGCCATTGTGAAAGAGAGGAATTTAAAAGAATTTGGGGTGAAGGACATTCTTCTGACAGAGCAGTGTGATTATTCTAGTGTTCCTCTTTCCAAATCAATGTAGCCCAAATATATATAGGTTGCACTAATGATTTTAACGAAGTTCCAATAACTAAACTAAACCCCCAATAGTAAACTGTCATGTATGACTACATTAAAGAGAATGGTTTAGATTAGAATTACCAAAAATATATCTCACATTGAACAGATGAACCTGAATTGAAGACAGATAGAGGAAGCATAACCTTCTTAACAACAAGGCCAAGAGTTGGGGTTTCATCCAAGAGAAAAACCATACTAAGAAATTTATACAAGCATATTCAGGAATACAAAAACCAAGCTACTACTAAGATTTCTTTTTTTTCATTTTTAACCAAATTTCCCAATCATAACCACCTTCTCCCAAATAAAACAATGCACAGTTATAGCCCCCAAAAACAGACACTATGTTTATATTGTACTCCTACATTCTAAAAGGGTCTTAAACATATTAAGAATTAATCATGTAATAGTGTAATCATTAATGATGTAAAGGGTGAACATAAAAGGTCCACCCCAAAGTTCAGTTCAGAGGACTTTTCTCTCCCCATTTGCTTTTTCAGTACTTCAGAGACAAGTCCATTTCTTAGTCCATTTCTATCACTAGCTGTTCTTAGCAGAAGAAGGAAGTTTAATGAAAGTAATTGCAATCATTTAACAATTAAAAGTTTAGATGTTGTGAAGTTATTCGCAATTTGATGCAACCTGTTGAACAAACCTCTAAGGTATTCTAGGTAACTATACTGTATGCAGATAGATTTATATTGACTAGAACTTCTTTAAATAAACTGCTAAAAGTTACAGAATAACATCAGAAACTAAATTTTCTACATGATGTTGATGGTTACTTTATAATTGAAACTTCTTTAATATATAACTGAGTTTCTTAGTAAATTTAGTAACAAAGATACTTGATTGGAGGTTCCCAAACCCATCCCTCTGTTCAGAAATTCACTGGAACCCAAAGGACTCAGCATAGAGTGGCACTCATGACTAAGATTTATCACAGCAATATGGTAAGCTGACACTTCAGATCTCAAGAATGAAAACACACAGGAGTCTAAAGAAATTCATGAGTAAGATTCCTTATACTCTCTTACTCTCATGAGGGATCACACAGCGAACTCTTCTTCCAGTAACAGGGGTGATACGTATATGCTCAGAAAAGCTCATTACAGACTCAGTACCCAAGGTTTTTATAGGGGACGGGTTCCTGATAGGCACCCTAGCCTAGCACATCCCAGAATTCCAAACTCTCAAAAGGAAGAAAGGTTTGCAGCATAAACCACACTGTTTCATAAAGAGTCTAGGAACAGTAAACCTCCCTACTCCGTTAGTGAACAATGGAAACACTCCCCAACTCCAAGTTCCCACACATCAGCCCAAGACAAACCTTGCAAGCAGGCTTTTTAACTAATTTCTGCATAGATAACTTGAATTGTCTCCAGTACCATTACTACTTCTTCAGAGTTCTGCTCTACAGTGTAGTGAATTATGTTATAAAGAAATACACAAGCAAATGTTTTATTTTTTTCACCTAAGCATACATGTGTCCCAGAGAAGGGGGAGGAGAAAAAAGTAAACCTTAAATTAAGGCAATGTATTTATGTTGATTCCACTACTTTTTGTACATACACATTAATAAAAACAACATACACTGAGTGGCCAGATTATTATGACCACCTGACGTTTGTAGGCAAATTAGCTCTAATTTTGCGCTGAAGTTGCTAGAGGGCCAGACCATTATAAATATGGAAGCAGATTGTTTACCACGACAGTAGAAGTGACTTTTTCTGAAGGTATGGGTAAACAACGTGATTTAACAGCCTCTGAACGTGGGATACACACACATGCACACACAGGCACACACAGACACACACACACACACACTGAGTGACCAGATTATGATGACCACCCCATCAGTACTTCGTTGGGCCACCTATTGCTTCAATACTGCGGCGATTCTTCTTGGCATTGACTCCATGAGATGTTGCAAGGTGATGCGAGGAATCTGACACCAAGCCTGATGAATAGCACTGTCCAGTTCCGTGAGATTTGATGGTTGTGGAACCAGCTGCCTGATAGCTCTTTTAACTTGTCCCACAAATGCTCAATTGGATTGAGATCTGGTGATTGTGGGGCCACCTAAGCAAGGTAAAGTCTCCCTCCTGTTCCTGAAAGCACTCCTGCACAATACGAGCACCATGGCATGGCGCACTGTCTTGTTGGAAGAAGTCTTCTCCCTTGGGATACACCATCAACATGATAGGATGAACCTGATCAGCAACGATACTTATACTTAGGTATGCTGTGCTATTCAGACGTTGTTCCACATGAATTAAAGGGCCCAAATCATGCCAGGAAAACATGCCCCAAACCATAACACTGTCCCCACCAGCTTGAAGGGCTGTACTCATGCATGTGGAGTGCATGATTTCATGCTGTTTCTGCCAAATTCTCACTCTGCCATCTGCATGATGCAACTGGAAACATGATTCATCAGACCACATGACTTTCCCAATGCTCGACTGTCCAATCCTTGTGTTCCTGTGCGAGTTGGAGACATTTTATCTTGGTAACTGCAGACAGCAAAGGTGTTTGAACAGGCCTTTGGCTTCCATATCCCATACTATGCAGTGTACAGCTAATTTTCCTACAAACGTCAGGTGGTCATAATAATCTAGCCACTGTGTGTATGTGTGTGTGTGTGTGTGTGTGTGTGTATCTCCCACGTTCAAAGGCTTTTAAATAGCGTTGTTTACCCATATCTTCAGAAAAAAATCACTTCTACTGTCATGGTAAACAACCTGCTTCCATATTTATAATGGTCTGGCCCTCTATCAACTTCAGCACGAAATTATAGCTAATTTGCCTACAAAAGTCAGGTGGTCATAATAATCTGGCCACTCAGTGTATATTAGTGATATACACTCCGTGGCTAGGAAATATAGGAAAGAAAAATTAAATAGAATTCATATAAAAAGGAGCTGAACCTATGTTTCACCATCTCCTATCCCTAGTATCTGAACTACCTAAAAACTACCTAAATAGATACGTCATGGCTTAAAATAAAATTTCAGCTACTAACATTAAATAGAAAAGATTTTGTAAGATAATTAGTTAAGTCGTATTTTAGCTACTACCATACTAAAATAGAAGCCATTCAAAAGGTTTACTTAAGTATTAGACGTATATGAAACAAACTTTCTTTCTTAGTAACAAACTTTTAGATCAATCCCAAAGAGTATCATCTACACTATGATTTGGCATATATATTACAAAAATTGCTGCTTTTAATTCTGACAGCTTAAAAACCATTCATAGCCTTTGTCCCAGAAATTCTAGTTCTGGAAACAATCCTCAAGAAAGAGTCTTAAATCCTGAAAGATATTTATAGTGAAAATGAACACACACACACACAGTATGCTGCTTTTAAAACAGTAACACGATTCAATTTTTAATGAATAAAGTAAGTTTTAAAAAACTGAATGGCAATATGAAGGTTAGAGTGTCAGTCAACTAAAGTCTATTAAAGTGGTAAGATTGGTTTTAGGGGAAAACAGCTGATAATAAGTGATGCTCTATGATATGCAATGAATTTTTTCCCATGATATACTTATTTGATTCATATAGGAAATACAGAAAATTTGTTTGAATACTTAATAATTTTCCCTAAAATAAAATCAATTTAAGTGTACATTTTAAATAACCTTGAGCATAAGTTTTCAGAAATATTAACATTATCATCATCTTTATTGCCTTATAAAAAAAGAATGCAGTAGGTCTTAAAACATAGTTTTGTTCAATATCGTTTCATTACTGTTGATGAGATGCTGTAGGAACCCTGTTTATATCAATTAGAATAGGGTAAAACTGGTTTCATTATATGCATTTTAGCTTAAAGACACAGAACATATCAATGATGTTAAGCGAGAACTTACTGTATATAAATTCTAAAATCTTACATTTAGAAATCCTTTGTCAATATTTTTGCTTTATGATAATCACCCCACTGAGTCACCCTTAACCTCTTTTTAAAGATTAAGAATCAACTTATCAGAACCAAGATGGCGGCATAGGTAAACACCTGTACTTGCTGCCTCCCACAACCACATCAAAATTACAACTAAAAGACAGAACAACTATCATCCAAAACCACGGGAAAGCTGGCTGAGTGGAAGTTCTACAACTATAGGTAAAGAAGAAAGCACACTGGGATTGATAGGAAGTGTGGAGGCACAGAATGGGCTGGCATGCGGGTGCGCTGCTTTTTTAATCGGGAGGGAGGTACAAGCTCCCACTTGCTCTGAACTCCAGTTCCAGATAAGAGTCTGGGGGACCCAGGCACATATGGGGACAAACTGGACTGTCTGGCATCGGGACAGGAACAGAAGGGCGGCTTGCTTTCAGATGGAGGTGCTCACAGTGGTCATCATTCCTACACTGGGACCTCTCCAGTGCAGGGCTCACTGGCAGCCATTGCTGTCTGCTCCACCCAGGAGATTCCCTGAGACCCTACACCACCCAATTTACAACCCCACCCAAGTTGTGCAGAGCGCGACTTTTACATACGAATGGTCTATCCTTTCTCAGCCTAACATCTGTCAAACAGGCAGCAGCAGCAGCCTGCCATGTTACACAGCTGGGCCTCATTTGGGCACTTCCAAATCCGATACAAAGAGGAGGAATCTGCAGATCTCTCTGTAGCTCCTGCTGGGTGGCCCCAGGCCACCTCCTTAGAGATCCAAGAGCCAGTGTACCCAGTGGTCAGTGTGAGACCATACCAGATTACAACTCTTCACACCCATAAGTGACACACTCAAGGGGCAGACTCAGTGAGCACCAAAGCCCCACTGAAGCAAGTCCTGCCACATAAGGGGGTCTCCTGCACAGCAGCTCTTCCATTGTAGACAGAGCTGATCCTCACAGTCAGTTGGCCTGGAGGTCAATTCCTCCCAGTGATACCAACAGCAATCAAGGCTTAACTACAATAAGACTGTGCACACAGCCCACAGAGGGGTGCACCAAGAGTGTCCACCTCAGGTGACTGGGGAGGCTGAGCCACTGGGCCCTATAGGACACCTACCACTCAAGGCCACTCTATCAACTCAAGTAGACTTAGCAGCTACCAAATACATAGAAATAAACACAGGAAAGCAGCCAAAATGCGAAGGCAAAGAAACATGTCACAAATGAAAGAAATGGATGAAAACAAAATACTGGATATAGAGTTCAAAACCACAGTTATAAGGTTACTCAAGAATCTTCTAGAAACCTCCAAGGAACTTAGTGAGACCTTCAAGGATCTTAGTGAGAATGTAAAAAAAAAAAAAGAAAAAGGACCAGTCAGAAATTAAGCATACACTGACTGAAATAAATAATAATATACAGTGATTCAACAGTAGACTAGAGGATCCCAAAACTCAAGTCAAATATTTGAAATACGAGGAAGCAAAAAACACCCAACTGGAAGAGCAAAAAGAAAAAATATCCAAAAATATGAAGATAGTGTAAGGAGCCCCTGGGACAACTTCAAGCGTACCAACATCTTAATTATGGGGTGCTAGAAGAAGAGAGCAAGCAAGATACTGAAAACCTATTTGAAGAAATAATGACAGAAAACTTCCCCTACCTAGTGAAAGAAATAGACTTACAAGTCCAGAAAGCACAGAGAACCCCAAACAAAAGGAATCCAAAGAGGACCACACCAAGACACATCATAATTAAAATGCCAAGGGCAAAACACAAGGAGAGAATCTTAAAAAGCAGCAAGAGAAAAAGTTAGTTACCTACAAGGGAGTACCCATACGACTGTTAGCTGATTTCTCAACAGAAACCATGCAGGCCAGAAGGGAGTGGCAAGAAATATTCGAAGTGATGAAGAGCTAGAACCTACACCAAGATTACTCTACCCAGCAAAGCCATCATTTAGAATTGAAGGTCAGATAAAGAGCTTCACAGGCAGTCCTCGGGTTACGTCAGACTCGATGATTGTTTCGTGGTTATGTCGCCATCCCCCATTTATTAAGCAAAAAAACGTTCCGTCATTTCGATGTATGTACATATGTGCTTTATGTTTTTTATTATTTATTTACCACAAGTAAAGGTCAGGAATTGTTATCTTTCTTTTAAATTCTTTTTACTGTTTCACTTCATTACTGCTGTGTCTGTGCTCCATGTGAGTGACATAGGTGCTTATGTAGGTGGGTTCCCAACTTACGGTGAAAATTGCGTTACATCGCACAGTAGGAACAGATCACTGATGTAACCTGAGGACCTACTATATTATATGAAATGCTGAAGGTTATTCTTTAAGAAGAGGAAGAAGAAGAAAAAGGTAAAGATAAAAATTATGAACAACAAATACATATCTATCAACAAGTGAATCTAAAAATCTAATGAATAAGAAATTTGATGAACAGAACTGGTGAATGTAATAGAATCAGGGGCATGGAAAGGGAGCAGACTGACAATTCTCGGGGGAAGGGGGTGGGGGGGTGCGGGAAGAGACTGGACAAAGAGCTTACACCTATGGACGAGGACAGTGGGGGGGTGGGGATCTGGGGTGGGGTGGGAACCGGGTGGAGGGGAGCTATGGGGGGGGGGGGGGGGAAAGAGGAACATCTGTAATAATCTGAACAATAAAGATTTTTTAAAAAAAGATTATAGAAGTTTCGAGTATACAATATTAAAAAAAAAAAGAATCAAGTTATCTATTTAATTTTAAAAATAAATAAGAATCTACTGCACTAACAATAGTTTTAAGAAGTGTTTTACAATTAAAAATGTTTAAGCCAGAAGTAAACAACACTTCTCCCCTCTTTTTACACCATTAAACAACTGGGTTCAACATAGCTCAGTGATTTGTTCAATCATATAAACTCAGTGATGAGAGAAATCAAACTAGAATCTAGATCCTTGGAGTGCTAATACAGCCCACTGTAATGCCGGGAGCCGGTCCATGCTTGCTGTTTCAAGGGACCTGGCATATATGGCATACTGTCTATGTGTTTTAACCAAGGTCTCTGAGAAAGGTTGTTTCCCCAGGTAGGGATTTTCCCCTGAAGTTAGGGAGGGAATAAAACCTCTTAACTAAGTGCCAGGCGGGTAATTAATCACTTTAACTATGAACAATCATGCTTAAGCTACATAATCTTTACTCCCTGGAATGGAGATAAGAAACACCCTAACCTTTGGAATAGAGATTGATAGGATTGAATCAACTGGTATAAATACAGATGTAACAAGACAGCAAGAGAGAGAGAGAGAGAGACAGAAATTGGCACAGAACCTAAACAGAACGTTCTCTAGAGACAGAAGAACTTCGCTGGAGAGAACATGGCAAAAGATCCTGGACTGAACCTGACTACAGAAATTGGCAAGAGAACCTGACTAGAACCTGGTGACTGAACCTGGCTGGAGAACCTGGACAGAACCTGGCTGGAGAACCTAGCGAGGGAACATGGCTACAGAACCTGGCTGGAGAACCTGGAGAACCTAGCAAGAGAACATGGACACAGAACCTGGCTGGAGATCCTAAGCAGAACCTCTCTGGAGATCCAGACCAGAACTTGGCTGGAGATTCTGGCTAGGCTGCTGATCAACTGAACACTGTCTCCGTGTTATTCCTTCTTCGCCGACTCCGTCCACACCTTTGGGGACCCCTGGACCCGCTGGGGTTGGACCCCGGCACTGTGACACTTTCATGCTACTGAATTTAACCAAAATTTAAATCCCCAATAGTCATAGAAAATAATGCCTCTAGAAGAAAAAGCATAAAAAGAAAATGTAATTAAAGGCAGAAGAATTGTCAAATTTCAGAACACATAAAAAGACAAAAGAAAGGTTGAACAACCAATTCAAAACATTTATCTGGTAAAGTTTCTGCATTTCTACAATAAGCCTCAAAATTGTACTGTCAGTCGTAAAGCTTCAGGTACTTTGAAAAGAAAGCAGTCCTATGAAGCTATGAATAATTGCTACAGACTAGTGTGATTCAGTAGATCCTTGAATTTAAATACTGAATTAAAATTCAGTGTTTCTGAAGAATCCAAATAATATGGATGTTTGGACTGTTTCCTTTATAAACTGTTTGTTTTAAATTTATATATCTAACAATAATTTTTCTCCCCCCAAAAGGGATGCATTTTATAATAGAAGTAGAGGCCCGGTGCATGAAATTCATATATGGGTAAGGTCCCTAGGCCTGGCTATCGATCAGGGCCGATTGGGGCCTTCTGGCTGCCAGCCGGGGCCTCCCTTCCCCGGCTGCCAGCTGTCGACTAGGGCCTTCCTTTGTTCAGCGCCGCCCCCTGGTGGTCAGCACATGTGAAAGTGAGCAATTGATCTCCTGGTCCAATTCCCATGGCGGACAATCTGCATATTAGGCATATATATATATATATATATATATAACATGATAGAATCTAGGAGTATAATATATATATATATAACATGATAGAATCTAGGAGTATAATAAATCTTGATTATGATTTGGTCACTTTTTCACCAACAAGAGGACTAATGGCAAGAGTCCTTCAAGATCTTGTCATCAGGGGGGCGAAAGTCAGTATTTTACTAAATTTTAACTTGGGAACATTTTACCATCCCTTTTAAGCCACAAACAGGTAAGAAAAAGAAACTATAAAAAGTAGACCCAGCCCTAGCCAGTTGGCTCAGTGGATAGAGCATTGGCCTGTGGGTTGAGGGGTCCCAGGTTCAATTTCGGCCAAGAGCACATGCCTGGGTTACAGGCTCGATCCCCAGTAGGGGACATGCAGGAGCCAGCCAATCAATGATTCTCTCTCATCATTGATGTTTCTATCTCTCTCTCCCTCTCCTTTCCTCTCTGAAATCAATAACCAATTGTCATTTCCAAGTTGTAATATGGAACATGTCTGATTCTCAACCAATAAAAATATATTTTAAAAAAGGTAGACCCAAATAAAGACATAACTGAGACAATTACCATATAGATGTGTGTATTTTAAATGTGGATCTAATCCTCAAACAGATTATAAAATAAAACAAACCATCAACCAAAAAGCAACAAGTTAGGAAGTAGAAACTAAAATAAAATACCAGCCTTTACTTCTTTGCCCAAAATAATTTGATTATTTAATCAAATTCAGCTTTGCAGATAATTATCAAAACTGGCTAAAATGTTCTTAATCAAAAGTAGCACACTTAAGATCACAATAATCATGCAATTATGAACCTAAAGTTGAACCATATAAAAAAAGCTCCCTTGTCTAAAGTCCAATTTCTGAAACTCTGATGTGAATGGTCACTTGTCCCTCTAGCCCAAGCAATAAAAGATATTTAATAATAAAGTTAAGTACTGGTTAGATAAGATTCCTATTATCCTATATATTTTAAATCAAACTACTTTTCAGATAATTCAAATAAAATTAATATTAACTCTTAAACCACAAAGATATATGTGTTATCATACAGATGTATCTTTGGCCAAAGTATTCCCTATGTCATGCCACATTGTTTTTAAAAGCCTGCAAAAAGACAATCCACGGTATTCCAACACAATTTATTATGGCCTAAGCTATTAGGATAAAAAAAATTTTCTTTCTGTTGCTTAAATCCTTCATGGTTCAGATAAAAAATCCATTTAATTAAACCAAAAAATACTGTAATTTTTCAAAGTAAAAATTGCTAATTATCAAAAGCATATTTCAATACTAGTTAGCCATAAGCCAAAATATAAATTATTCACTGATCTAGTAAGATATACCCTAATCAAACTAAGCTCAATTTAACCCCAAAAGTTTCAGGCCACAAATCCAAACTCCCTTTGCAAAGATGAAATAACCCAAATGCCTAAAGGTTGGACTTGAGAGAAATGTTTACAGTCCCGTGTGACAAAGGGGCAACTCTGACTCATAAGTATACTGCAAAATTTCTAGACTGACTTCTCAGAAGCAGACTACTTCTTGCTGACCACAAACAGCAGTAACATCTCTACACTTTAAAGAATTGTTCCAGGAAGCATAGTGAGAAAACAAAAAGAGTCAATAAGAATACTGATGTTAATTGCCAGAACTCATTCCTCCACAAACCCTGTTTTTACAACAGCAACTCCTTATGATTGGGGAGTGAAAAGTTGCTGAACTCAA
This sequence comes from Myotis nattereri, assembly GCF_964212035.1. Lineage (NCBI taxonomy): Eukaryota > Metazoa > Chordata > Mammalia > Chiroptera > Vespertilionidae > Myotis > Myotis nattereri. The sequence goes on from NC_138076.1 coordinate 115,937,731, forward strand.
CAACCCCTTCAGTTGAACAAACAGACCCCTCAAAGAGCTGTCCAACGCTGCCCAAACTATCCATCCTTTAGTCGAATCAGTCAGTTTCATGAATTGTAGGATATATCTTCAAGTCCAGTGCTGACTCAGAGGGTAGCTTGTTCCCTAGAGAAAACAACCAACAAAAATCAGAACAGCTACTGCTCATAAGTTCTTTCAACACCCAAGTGGAAAAGACAACTTATTGGGTCCAAAAAAAAAAGTTAAACTTCCTTTCAACTTCAATAGTAGCCAATAAAGTGAAGGCATTTATAAGCCCGCAGCAGTTGTTGTTCAAAGCTTTCACTTAGTTAAATGTTAAATAGGTTTAAAAAGCTTACAAGAAAAGCTATCACAAAACCAGAGGGCTTCTCATTCAAGAAAATCTGCAGAGAATATAAGTGGAAAGTATTCCAAGGGCCAAAGCTGTTATTTTAATTTTTGAAAAGCAGCTTTCCTAAGTGTGCATGTGTGTGGAGTATGAGTGGGGTGTGATTAAATGTCTCCACCCAGAAGTAGTCTACATGTCAACATGCACAGCTTTTGAGCTTGAAGATATATCATAACAAAACAAGGGAAAAGCCTTTTCCATTTCATGAGTTAAGAGTTCTGTCTACGCCCTAACCAGTTTGGCTCAGTGGACAGAGCGTCGGCCTGCGGACTCAAGGGTCCCAGGTTTGATTCTGGTCAAGGGCATGTACCTTGGTTGCGGGCACATCCCCAGTAGGGGGCGTGCAAGAGGCAGCTGATCGATGTTTCTCTCTCATCAGTGTTTCTAACTCTCTATCCCTCCCCCTTCCTCTCTGTAAAAGATCAATAAAATATATGTTTTTTTTAAAAAAAGAGTTTTGTCTACAATAATATGTTATTATGGAAATGGGAAGGAAAAACTCAATGAGAGGCAACCAAAATGCTCAAGCAAAACTTTAGAACACTGAAATGTCATTTTGTCTTTGTACATGAATTAAGTTACAGGGTTTTCATAAAACAAACATGTAACTAAAGACTGCTTCCAGAAAAAATCATGATGGTTACTGGTATAACTTTTCATTTTAAAAATTTTATTAATTCTATTATTTATTTAAGTGTGAGGGAAAATTCTAATCAAAAATTTTTCTGAGCCTGGCCGGGTAGCACATTTGGTTAAAGTGTTGTCCTGTTATATCAAAGTTGTGGTTCAATTCCCAGTCAGGGCACATCCAAGAATCAACCAAAAAATGCATAAATAAGTGGAACAACTCTCTCTCTCTCCCCTTCTCTCTCTCTAAAACCAATCAATAAATTTTTTTTAAAAAAGACTTGAAATCATGATTTCTCAAAAAAGGTTTTCCTTTTCATTTCCAAGTTGTAATATGGAACATGTTTGATTCTCAACCAAGAATCTCAATGCCTTAGAGGTCAGATTTATGGAAGACAAAACTAGTAATGACTACATATTGTCTTGAAAAATGCAATCATTTGATAAAGGCATCGGGCACTTAGGTAAATTACTGGGAAGTTTTGGTTCAGTTAGTTTTAAAGTAATTCCTCACTTTCCCAGTCTTTCTCAGAGAAAGGAAAGTTCAGTCTTAATGAGCTAAAACAAAACAGCCTATTGTATGTAACACCTGTAATATACTGTCCTTGGGAGAATTCACAAAATAATCACGAATCATTTTCTGCATTTTGTGGTTCAGATGAGGAATATCAGTTGAGAAAAGCTGCAAATCCTCCGTTTCCTTAACCTGGGTACTAGTTAAGTTCCCTCTCATAGGCCTTCTGTGCCAATGGTTTTCAAATTGTATTAAGCAGAACACTACACGTCCAGAAATGCTTCAGGATCTGCAAATTCTTGATTTGAATTTCTTTTATCTATTTTTTCAATCAATAATAAAATCACAAATGCAGGTCCAAACTAGTATGCATTCATTTTTTAACATACTAGAGATTATCACCAATATACTTGTGTTGAGTTAGGATATTTTCATTAAGTCCTCAGAATAAAGCCTCTCCAGTCACGTGTGTGTGTGTGTGTGTGTGTGTGTGTGTGTGTGTGTGTTTTATTAGGAAGGTAGTGACTCTGAAATAATCAACATTTAAATGCACATGTACTCAATAAAATTGAACAAACTGGTACACAACTTATTCATGTGAATCATGATTTTCATGTTCTATATAACTGAAAATACAGAAAAGGAGGCTGAGAAATATACGACTATTATCCTTTTCCCACCAATGATAAGCTATTGCATTCAACAAAATACCACCAAGACTTGTTATTCTCACTGAATAACTTCATAAGTAAATTTAAACCTGACCCTGCAAATGCCAGTTTTATCTGCTTTATATAATTTTAAATCAGGGGATTACACATAGACTTTACAAGAGCTCTGCTGCTTTTTAAAAATGTTTGAAAACCAGTTTTAAGTTCTAAGTTTTGGTATTCCTGGTTCACAGGTCCTCCTAGGAACAGTAATGGTAATTAAGTCTTAAGTCTTCTATGCTTGCTGAGTTGTAAGTTTCTGTCATATAAGTGCTCTAAGCCATCTTTTCAGTCTTTTGTCCTTACTACTCTCTCCCCTCACACATTCTGACAACCCTCAAAACACAATGTGCCAAACTCTGCGGTGCTAATGGCAAATAAAATTGGAACAGATTTTGAGAGTTACCAGATACTTTAAATATATGAAAATGTTATCTCAGTGTCATTTTTTCATTAATTCCTCTAAGTTCCTGCCCATTCTAACCTTTCTCACTTTCTTAGCAATTTTAATTTTTGAAGAAAATTCTACTCTTCTGGTATCTCAGAGATGGTGTCCACATCACACAAAAGACAGTCTTCAAAAATATTTCTTTGAAAAGATTAATGAAAAAGAAACTCCACATAACGAAAGCAGTGACTAAGTGCCTAAGGTAGAGAAACAGAACTATCCACCTAAATAACGATAGTAATTGAAATTGTCTTGAGGAATAATTGCGCACTGGTATCCCCTCTACCTAATAGCACCAACATAGTTTGTTTTAAGAAAAGAAAACAAAGTGCCAGTTGGCTTAAAAACAACAAAAATCGCCCTACTCTAACCCCTTCAAGGGAACTCCATGGACTTCCCCACAATCAGCATTGAAGGGTAATGCTTATTCCAGCAGGACCCTGCCCCAGCAGAAACCTGCCCCATAACTAACAGATTTTCTTCACATCTGTTCAGTCTTTACCTAACTCAGACTGAATTACTTTTTTGATTAATCACTTTATCAAAGTGATTGTCAGTTCACTGACTGAGAGAGAACATTTCTATATTATGCTATTAAACTCATTAAAACAAAGCGGGGAGAGGGGAACTTCATAGATTCTCAACTGTCTGTGTTTAAAATGTTTAAAGAAATCCTATCCATCCTTTAAAATCCATCTTAAATATTTCCTTTTCCATTATTCTTTCTTTCCTGGATACCCTCATTCAAATATGATAAAATCTCACTTTCCTTCAAATTTTCTGACATTTTGATCTTTTTTTCCCCCTGTAGAAGGGGGTAGATGTAAAATTTTTAAAAATACAAAGGCCAATGTTCCAAATACAGAGTTTTTGATTTATTAAGTCTCAAATGAGGACAGGGGAAGCTGGAGTTTCATATTGCCATAGGTGATTCTTATCTGCAATTACATTTGAAAGCTTACAGGAGCCACTGCAGAAATCGGGCACTGAGCTAGGTTGCAGGAATTCAAGAAATAAGATCTAGTCCTGATCTCAAAGTTCACACACAACCATTAAGGCCCACTAATGTGCTTAAACTGTTTCAATTTTAACATTTACTCTAAGTCTCCATGTGTGATCACATAATAATAGATGAAATGATAAAAATGCCTGCAGAAGCATTCACTTTAGTGGAAGAAATAAATATGTATAAAACATCCAGATAAAATTTTTAAAAACATGGTACTCAAAATACTACAGAAGCACAGAGATGGGAGATATTAATTCTCAAAAAGAATATGTGTTTTACAAGAGAGTAGTTCCTCTATGAGATAAAGTAAAAGGGACTAAGCTTATTTAATCAGAAAAGAAAGCTGGTAGTCTTTTAATAGTACTCTTTAATTATTTTAATTCTAAAAATATGTACTGAGCATCTAGTGCAGCCGCAGGCAACCTACGGCCCGTGGGCCGGATCCAGCCTGTTTGAAATGAATAAAACTAAAAAAAAAAAAAAAGACCGTACCCTTTTATGTAATGATGTTTACTTTGAATTTATATTAGTTCAAACAAACACTCCATCCATGCTTTTGTTCTGGCCCTCCGGTCCAGTTTAAGAACCCATTGTGGCCCTCGAGTCAAAAAGTTTGCCCACCCCTGATCTAGACATAGTTCCTGCCACAAGGGAGGTTATATTCCAACTAGAGGCCTGTTGCACATATTCATGCACAATGAAAGGAAATTAATTAGAAGGTGGCTGGCAGGGTGGGACTGGGCGAGACAGGCCAGACACACCCTGGAGCCAACCTCCCGAAGTCCCTCCCCAGCCATGTCTTCCCCCTGGTGGTCAGTGCAAGTCATAGCTACCGGCCAGTCAGCCAGTCAGCCTGTCACATAGCCTTTTATATATATAGATGGGAGTGAGAACGACCACTCATTCTAATTTAAACAAAACAACAAAAACATCCAGCAAACTGGAATAAATTCCCAAAGGAAATAAAAAGGATAACATGATAGAAACTAATGGGAGAAAATTTCCTTTACACTGGTCAAAGGCCTTTCTTTGTAAGTGACATTTCAGCTGACACCTAAGAAATGGGAAGGAACCAACCAAAGAAAGAACAGTATAGGCAAAAAATATGAGCCAGAAAGGAGCCTGACCTATTTGGGGAAGACCAGTATGGCTATAACAGAATACACAATGGATAGAGTGAATGGGTGAGAATGGAGAGGTATACGAGAAGCAGACCACCTAAGGGGCTTGGGTTTTTATTCCAATGACAATAGAAAGCCTGATCTGATTTATATTTAAGGTTACTTTTGCTTTTATACGGAAAATGAACTGCACTGCACGAGTAGACCAATTAGGCTGTTTAGACAATACACAAAAGAGGCGATGATGGCTTGCTCTAGGATGGAGGCTGTACATCCTAGATAAATAATAAGAAGGTTGAATTGACAGGATTATTCATAGTCTACCTCTGTGGAGAATAAAAAAAAGAGAGCAAAGATGAGTCTTGTTTCTTGTTCAAACATCTTTCAGAGGGTAATGATAGATTTACTCAACTTCATAAAGTTGAAAGCCCAGACAAGAAAAAGCCTTAACTCAGCAAATACAATGATGAATTAGAAGAGTAATTATCAAATTCTAAAATGAACTGAGGTACCAAGGGGAAGTCTTGTAAGATAATTAGGAGATTTTCATATGTCTTAGCTAGCTTAAGAGGGAACTGAAGCTGGGAAAGAAATGCAGCAGTTTAGAATCCTTGCTACCTATAACTGTTTTAAAACATAGAAATTATACATCCACATACACATGGACAATAGCTCCATAATAATAAAATACTCCAAAAATTAAAAAAAAATGTAAGGCTATGTCAGTATTTTCTTTTAATTACAAAAGAATTAAAAGTATCTGAGATAAGAAGTCCTGCTCTATCTCATTATAACAAGACTAGTGTTTCTCTACTTAGCCCCAAACCACTTAATGCTCTGGTTCTTAATCAGAAATGAAGATCAGAATTACCAGACTGTCTAAAATTAGGCATCTGCAGAACTGGAGGAAAAGGAAGGAAAGATCTAGGTAAGAAACTGGAATGGCAAGATTAGACTTGATCCTGGTCAGGAATAGCATATATCTTATTTTTTAAAATAGGTTTTTATTGATATTTTAGAGAGAGGAGAAGGGAAAGGGATAGAAACATCAATGAGAGAGAAACATCAACATCTATTAGGTGCCTCTTGCATGCCCCTACTAGTGATCAAGCCCACAACCCCGGCATGTGCCCTGATCAGGAATTGAACTGGCTACCTCCTGATGGTATGGATCAATGCTCAACCACTGAGTCACATTGGCCAGGTAAGCATATGCATATCTTGTAAAAGCACCCTAGGAAATGATGCACATCCTTGGTTAATCTTTAAAAGATTAACACTGAACCGGGCTAATCTTCACACAATTTTAATTAGTAGCTTCTTCTAGTATTAATGGTTAAAGCCATGAGATAAATCCATTATAATCAGAAATATTTCATGAATATAAGCAACTTTTTCTTGTCTTATTGTATATTAGTGTTAAAAGTCAAAATTGTTCAAGTGGCAAAATAAAAGGATTACTTTACACAATTATATTTAAAAGAGACCTTCCTTTTTTGAAGGGGATTAGAGAGTAGTCATGTTCCCCACTGATTTCAGTTTAAATATAGTATTACTTTATGATAAAAACAAGTCTAAACATGTGCTTAAAAGTTTCTCCAAGCAATTTCCCCATGGGTAATTAATGTTATTTTCTGTGATTATAAGTACATACAAAATTACCTCGAAGAGTTCAGTATGAGAAACAAAACCCCTCAATAAATGTAAACTTCTCAAATTTAAAAAAACTGGAGAAGGCCCTGGCCGGAGTTGCTCGCTGGTGAGAGCAATTGCCCACGCACCAAAGTGTCACGGTTCCATTCCCAGTCAAGGGCATGTACCTGGATTGCAGGTTTGATCCCTAACCCCGGTAAGGGCACGTGCAGGAGGCAACCAATTGATGTGTCTCTCTCACATAAATGTTCCTCTTTCTCTTTCTCTTTCTGTCTCTCCCTCTTCCTCACTCCCTTCCACTCTTTCTAAAAAAATCAATGGAAAAAATATCCTCAGGTGAGGATTAACATACATACATACATACATATATGTAGAAGATTAAAAAAACTGAAGATGCATTAATATTTATTTCACCAAGTCATTTTGTTTAATGCACCAAAACTAAAAACTTCTCTGGAAATAAATTAGTTTTCATTCGATAAAAATTTTAAATTAAAATATAATCTTTTTATACAAATAAAGATGAAAACCTTAGAGCTCGCCTGGCCAGTGGTCTCAATGGTTGAACACTGACCTGTGAACCAGGTCACTGTTCAGACACATGGGCTTGATCCCCAGTAGGGGGCATGCAGGAAGCAGCAAACTGATGATTCTCTCTCATAGATGTTTCTATCCCTTTTTCCTTCCTTCCTCTCTCCGAATCAATAAAAACATTTAAAAAAAACAAAAAAAAAACTCAGAGCTCTCTCATCAGGAAAATTAGGTAGATGAGAAAAACTAGAACCCTGATTTTTGCCTATGACATCCTGAGATAGCCCTAAATCTTCCTTAAGAAAGAGATCAACCAAGAACGTGTATGCATATATGCATAACCCATGGACACAGACAATAGGGTGGTGAGGGTCTAGGATGGGGGTGGGGGCGGGCTAGACGGGGTTAATGGGGGATATAATGGGACATATGTAATACTTTCAACAATAAAGATTTATAATTAAAAACTAAAAAAAAGAAATATATAAAATATTCACACACAAAATTAGTTCACAGCATTAAAAAAAGCACACAAACCACACAATATACTTTTCTTTCAAAAGAAAAAATGTCACGCCCTGACCAGTTTGGCTAGTGGCTAGAGCGTCGGCCTGTGGACTGAAGAGTCCCAGGTTCAATTCCGGTCAAGGGCATGTACCTTGGTTGCAGGCACATCCCCAGTAGGGGGTGTGCAGAAGGCAGCTGATCGATGTTTCTCTCTCATCGATGTTTCTAACTCTCTATCCCTCTCCCTTCCTCTCTGTAATAAATCAATAAAACATATTTAAAAAAAAGTCACAACTGCAAAAATTTGTCATAATTTCCAAAATTTTAAGAAACAATGCAACTGAGCAAATCACAGAATCCCTGCTTCTCTATAGAAGAGCTTAAAATGCATAAATAATTTAAAAATTTTTTAAATGCTGTGTGAAGTAACTAGTAAGGTGGAAAAAGTGGAATATAAGTAATTAACATTCAAGATTCTAAAGAACTGTATATCAAACAAGAAAAATCTATACTATTTATATTCATAATGTTTTAAGGTTAATTTTCATCACGAATAAAGTATTCTTTTTCATTATTTTAAGAAATATAAAGAACTAGCAATGTTTTTACTTTTAGAAAAATATAAAGGTATGAAATGCTCAACTACTAAATTAACATCTCAATTGTAAAATTTATCTGATTAAAAGTACAAATATTTTCTCTCTTCATTACATTACATAATAAAAATGACAGGTTTCAATACGCTCCAAAAAGCTTTCTGTATTTACTTTGGTTTTATACATGTAAATAATCTTTACTAAAAGCCATGTGGATCTGGCCAGAATAAATGCAATTCAGTTTCCATTTCTGGTTTTCCCCTCAATATCTAGAGAATTTCAGCAACTGATGTATGTAATCATACTTCATTTTGGCTATCAGTGATAGAAGGTATTCGGACTACCTGGATATTAGAAATATTGTAAGCATTAATAAAACCATTAAAACCCAAAAACTTCCTCACAAAATTTATTGAATCTCATTGACCGAATTTAGGCAAATACTTTTTCATATTATGAATATAAAGTGAGCTTTATCAACCACATACTCTTTAGTAATATTTGATAGGGACCAGAGCCTGTACAACTATTCTGCCTTCCATGTCTACACACAGAACTTCAGCCTTACTCTATCAATAGCCTTCTTTCCATATGAGTTTTCATTAAATAATTCAACAAATATTATTAGAATATTGACTGTGTGTGAACTACAGTGCCTAAACCCCTAAAAATGTAAACTGTCCACATTTTTCTAAAAACATCATGAAACTTTTAGGGTTTGAATTACAATTTTAAGAACTATACCCTCTGGCCTTTATAATAGGTAACTTTCTTTGATCACTATAATATTTGAAGAAACAGAATACTGACCTGCTTGCCACCAAACCTGGACAAATGATTTGAAATGAGATCTTCCCTAGCATCTGCAATGATGGCAATCTTATAAATCATAACACTTAGGTTATTTAAAATTAAAGGTCAAAACAAAATGGGAAGAGAAAAGATATAAGCTACCAAACTCTTTTGGACCAAAAGAACCATTTTTTCTCCTCAAGTGATAGTGAATGTCTGAGTAAATGGTATCCTTCATTCATAATGATAAATTATGTTGTGTTGTTTATAAGCCAGAAACTTACTCCAAGACAAGTGTGGCTGATTATAAAAAATTATATTGAGCCCTAGCTGATCTGGCTCAGTGGATAGAGCATCAACCTGTGGACTGAAGGATCCCAGGATCAATTCTAGTCAAGGGCACATGCCCAGGTTGCAGGCTTGATCCCCTGTAGGGAGCGTGCAGGAGGCAGCCAATCCACAATTCTCTCTCATCACTGATGTTTCTATTTCTCTCTCCCTCTCCCCTCCTCTCTGAAATCAATAAAAATATATTTTAAAAAATTATATTCACACAAAATAAGATTAATATTAATCAACACTATAGTTTTAACTTCGAATTTCTACATAAAAATTTCAAAGCATACATATTGAAATGTAATGTACAAATAAGATAACTGACTACCTTAGTTTAAACACCCAAGATACTTATGCTATTCATTTTTCAGGTTTTCTGAAAATTTTATTAGACATACTACAATAATTAATTTACACTATTTTTGTCCCATTAACATTACTAAAGTAAAAGAAATTCCTGTGCCCAGTTCTATTAAAACTGTATTTGTACCGAAACCGGTTTGGCTCAGTGGATAGAGCGTCGGCCTGCGGACTGAAGGGTCCCAGGTTCGATTCCGGTCAAGGGCATGTACCTGGGTTGCGGGCACATCCCCAGTGGGAGATGTGCAGGAGGCAGCTGATCGATGTTTCTCTCTCACTTTCTCTCTGTAAAAAATCAATAAAATATATTTTTTAAAAAAAACAACTGTATTTGTACCCAGCATGGCTCAGTGGTTGAACGTCGATTTATGAATCAGAAGGTCACAGTTCAATTCCTGGTCAGGGCACATGCCCAGGTTTCGGCTTGATCCCCAGTAAGGGGTGTGCAGGCGGCAGACAATCAATGATTCTCTCTCATCATTGATATTTCTCTCTCTCTCTCTCTCTCTCTCTCTCTCTCTCTCTCTCTCTCTCTCTCCCTTCCTCTCTGAAATCAATAAAAATGTAGTTTAAAAAAAAAAGAAAAAGGAGGAGAGAAGATAGCATAGAGCACCTAGTAGAGCAGTGGATCTCAGAAAGGCATCCCAAGAAAAATAATCTAATCAGCATCACTTAACAGATTCAGAGAACAAGAGAAAGGCCTTACCTTCAAAGAGTTATAATCTAATATACTGGGGCAGGAGGACAATGCAAAGGGTAAAAAATTTAAGTAATTACAAATTGCTCTATGAACTCTCATACCTAAAAGGTATCAATTGTATTCTGGTTCAATACAATAACCGAGGTAGGTAAAGTTGAGTACAGGTCATTAAAAATAACATATTTTGTCTGACGCAACAAAATTTTGGAAATCTTTCTTTGAAAAATTGCTTAAAATGTAAAGTTTTGACAAAGTTATAACATGTCTGATATCTAAAAAAGTAAAGTATGCTGGAAAGCTTCATTTCTTATGATGCTGGATAAATCAATTATTGTAGTCGCAGATAACAAAAGATGCAAGTAAGATAATGCCCAAAAATGTATATACATAATTCAACTGTTAAAATTTTGCATCCAGAAAAGCCTGGGAAATGTAGCTAAGCCCCTTAAAAAAAAAGGAAGTTTAGATTTTGGTAGACCATCATCACTGGAGGAGCTTGCAATTTCCAGACTTGTCCATAACAACTTCCCACTCATCTTCTTCCATGCTTTCCCCCTTCCAGAAGACTGGAGAGATACCTAGAAGCAACTTCACCTAGACCCCTAAGTGACTATGTGGAGGAGTGCATCCCAGACAACTGAACACTTGCCTGGACCGTTACAAAGCAAGAAATAAATTTGTCCTGTGAAGTCATTACATTTTGGATCTATTTGTTTCAACATCACAAACAGTGGGCAATAAGATTATAGTCCATACAAAATTATGGCTTAGACAGCAGTTTGATGACTATAATTAATACTACTATCTTATTCATTTTACTGTTTTCTAAAAAATACAAAGCCCCACAATGGGACTTTCAGTTACTAGTTTCAATTTATAGGAATATCAACCTAAAATCTGGAAAACCACATCTAAAATATGGGAAGATGTTTATGAAATAATAAGAAAATATCTCACTTCAGACATATCAATATGCAAGAGATTAATGACTAAAAAAAACAAATCCCAGAAGTAAACATTATCACCATATAAACATGCAGTCCTCATCTGAATATTCATGGTAGGTTTTACATGTTTGTGTGCACTAGGTCTTAAAAGGGATACATCTCTTAATTCCTCTCCTTTCACTCAGACCCTTCCCACATTCCCTACTCAGGGTAACTGCACATCTGAAAGGCAAAAGGAGTAAGAAAAACAGATGACTTTCATATATGAATATGACCAAACTGAGAAGAATCAAATTCAAGAAACAGAAGAGGCTGCCACCATTGAGTTTATTCCTACAGAATTAAAGGACCCTTCGTAGACATGTTACACACAGCATAGTACTTTTACTTACACAAACAATGAGTAGCTACAATGCACTAGATACCATTAGTATCAAATGGTTAAAGAAAAAAATGAACCCTGGAGCTCTTAAATTATTTGAATAAAAGGAAAGAAAAAGACTGACTTCTAACTCTCCACCTCCAGGAAAGAATCAGGAATGTGCTCTCTCTGCCTCTCAGTTAATCCAAAACCACTGTAACACTCTGAGTTACTGCAGACTCTAATCTTATACTATGGAAACAAAACTCCCCTCATCTCCATCTAGGATGCAAAGGCAGCCTTGATAGGATTTCCAATTTACATAGGAAGTCCATATGCCTTTGAAATCCTTTTAAAGTCTAAAACAAAAATCAAACTCTTCTCTTTTTGTTACCTCTCATCACTGTCTTCTTTTCTGTCTCCTTTTAGTGTACCTCTCTCCTATAGATCAATGTATCACAAAACAAGAGAATTTTAGATTAGAAAGACTTAAAATCATCTCATATTATATTATAGAAATAAAGATGCTAAAACATGGTGATCAAAGGGTATCCCAAATGCCACAGCTACTTTAGTAGAAAAACTGGTACCATATTCTAAAGGCACTGGAGCCCAATGAAAGTGGCTCAAGAGCAGCAATAACATCGCTGCAGGTGTACACTATTGAACCTATAGTCAAAGAGAGCCCTAGCCACTCCTATCTAGCCCCTACCCCTTAATTAAGGGACAAGTTAGCCAATATATGAGATTTAAACAGGTAGTCCACAACAGGATCTCTCAAACCTAGCAGAACACATTAACCAAGGATTTCTCAACCAGTAAACAGTACCTACTGGGAACTATTTAAGCCTTACCTGACAGGTCTCCAAGTCAGATGCAGCAGCCACATACCTCTCTGTACCATTAACGTCTTGCCTCAGTTTCTTGAAATTCCCAACTGGGAAAGAAATACAGCCAGCAAGTACTCCCAAGCCAGTTATGACTCTACAGTTCAACTGTTAGTAACCTTCCTTGGGACATCAACATCTATATCCATATACATGCATACACAGAGCAGCCCCCATCTAGGATAAGCTCAACATTACAGGGTAGTGAAAAGGCCCTCTTCACAAAACCTCAAGGGTCCCAGATCTTAACTATAAATTTTTATTTTGTTTTTTAATGTAGAAAGCAATTCCCAATAAGAAAACCTGGAAAGGTTTGAGTAATTCTGCTGAATATACCTGAAAAACAAAGTAGTTACAAAAAATGGAAACATGCAATTTAAACATAATACTTACAAATATTTTAACTGGTTTTGAGAATGTTTTAGCACTTCAAAACACAGAGACTCTAGTTCTGATGCAGTTAAACTTTCAACAGGATTGTTTCTGTTCCTTATATGACTATTCATCTCTTGAACATTTGCATTTTCTAGAAGTTCATCAAAGATGCTTACTGAATCATTCAAAATCACTGTACTTAAGAGAAACCCACCAATTAAAACATTTTTTCCAAAACAGAAAAGAAACTAGTTTGTACAAGGTAAGAAATGAAAAGATCCCTTTTTCTTAAGGAATTTGTAATATACTCAAGAAATCCAGACTGATATTTTCAAACAATTAGAACATTTTAATGTTAAACTAACTCTGCTGCTATTATGTGTCAAAATAATTCAGAGAAATCAGCTGAAACTGAAATATCAAAATACTATGATAGAACTACTTGACAGTCCCACAGAATTTGTAGACTTTTGAAAAATAATTATAATCCAGTAGACTTTTGAAAAATAATTAAATCTGTTTAGTTACATCCTATAAAACATGATAATGTTTAAGAATTACATAATTATTTTTACAATTCTTACTTTGAGTAATTATACCATTTAGTGAAAGATGAAGCAATCTAAAATGATAGCTTAAGAAATTTTTATGCCCTTAGTGATTTTAATGTAGAGACTAAGATACACTTTAAATATGAACTTATCGATATTCACCATCGATAAGACTGTTAACATAGTGTCCTATTTTCCTAATGGTATGTACACTCCTTAGCTGGGTATCAGAGTAGTGATACAGTGAGATAGAAAGGTCTGTAGATTTAATTTTATCCACCTAGTGTTCCAGCCATTATGACTTATAACACTTCATGATTTTTTACCTATACAGTTTGTTAATTTTAGCAATTATTTTTTTAGTCTGTTCTCTCTCTTGTTTTTCAGTCATACAAACAGATCAATTACATGGACACACACATACAAACAACTAACCTAAAAAATAATAATAATTGAAAGGACTATCATGCAGAAATGATTTTTATTTATTCCATTCAATACAAAGAAAAAGAATTGGGACTAGTAGGTAAAAGACAAGAGAGAGTTTAATTCAAATACAGTGTAATTTTCTATTTTATTCAAACTATAAAAATGTACACTGGACTGCCATGTACATTTTATAAATGACAAAGCACAAGCTAGATTATAATCTTTCAAGAATGCCACCTCTAAATTGGCACAAGGCTGAACTATGTAAACCCCAAAGGTTCCACCTGGATCAATAACCAATATTAGATTACCACATAAGCCAACTACTATGCAATTGAATTGAATTAAGCCTCCATTGTATTAATCTATGATATGAAATGCTATAGAGCTAATAAATCATAAAACTTTATTTTTTAGCATTGAACTTTAGAGGTAAAAGAAATCTCCTAATCCAAACCTTTCAATAGTACAAATAAATAATTCTATTTTAAATAATGTATTATATACAGTTTAATACTTCAATATTTTTAAACAAGAATAATGAATATAAATTTTCCCTTTTTACTATACCTTGAACAAGCCAAAAATATATATTAAGGAATATTAGCCAATTTTACCCATCAATCTGGTACCCTCAGGAATATATAAGAAATGACTCATTATTTCAAAATCTGGATCTAAAAGCATAATAAATGAATACAATTATTTAATAATTTTAAGTTTAGTATAAATAAATGCTTTTCCCCAAATCAATCATCTGAGATTTGCCATAATAATTTACAATAAAGTGTATCAATGGTCCAAATATCTGTACCATCCTTATCTTGAAAGAACAAAGTCACTTACAGCTCTTTTATTTATGAATCAATGATGGCATTTTCAAGTCCAAGAACTCCCCTCTGCCCCTCACAAGTGTCCACACACAATTAAGCAGAACAAGAGATGCTCAATTCCTGAGTCAAAATTGCACATTAAGCTGCCAGATGATATATCATATACCATCCAGAACTGTATGCTCCTATTACTACCTCTCTTAAACACTTTCAAATAGACTGTGGCTAATTTTGAGGTAATTACAGCACATTAAGACTTAGTTTACTAAGTCTACTACCAAATCAAAACACTCTTAGGAAAAATTCTGATTAAGAAAAACT
Organism: Myotis nattereri; assembly: GCF_964212035.1. Lineage (NCBI taxonomy): Eukaryota > Metazoa > Chordata > Mammalia > Chiroptera > Vespertilionidae > Myotis > Myotis nattereri. The sequence goes on from NC_138076.1 coordinate 115,952,748, forward strand.
TTCAGCAAATGGTTCTCATGATAAAATTATTTTCATGGCACAAAAAAATTAAAGCATAAACTATTATTTCATATACTTAGTATAATCATTTTCATTCTTAAAAATCTATTCAAAAACTGTTTGCCTAAAGCAAAGGCTATTAGAAAAATATATCTTTAGACTTATGCATTACTCTAAAAGTACTCTTACTATAACATGCTCTGGAAATATACTAAAATAAATTTTGCTAAGTCTGTGTTAAACCAGTGCTTCTTAACTTTTGAACATCAGGATTAATATAAGCTGTGACCAGAGAAAAGTACCCAAGTTAAATGCCATATCACATACTCACATAACAACTACCTTAATAGAAGATATTTAAGATTTTGCTATTGTTCTTAGGTTAAATGTGCATAGAACAAGTAAACTATAAATCCTTGATTTCTTAAACTAAAATAGAATAAAATGGTTGTGTATACAATTCAATGGAAACACATGGGCTCCATATTTTTAATACTTCTAAATACTTTTAAGTCTAATTAGCTATAAATAAATTAAAATAACTTTTACTTAAAGTTTCACTTGTTGCATTGAAACTTTTTTAAAAATATGAATCATTTTAAAAGTGACCAAAACAAGTTTTTCAAAAAGAGACTTGATTCGCTCAGGATCTACTATGTTCCCGGAATTGTGCTTTTGTTTCTTACAATTTGAGGAAATTCTGAATCTTAATATCTACTGAACTTTGTTCAAATATGTTTACATTGTGGTCAGGAGATATATTTAAGTATGCATTTTTTCATAGATAATAAAAATGACATTATTCTAGTTTACTTTGAATGTCAAAATATTTAAGCCTTAATTTATATATATTTTAGAAAAACAACAGTTTGATATATTTTCAAGGATAATAATCTGGACTAGAAGTTGAAAAAAAGAAAATGAAACTTTATAACAAAATTATCAATAGGTTATACCTATAGTAGACAAGAAGCACTAATGATAAATTAAATCATCACTAAGGTAAACTTTGACCTCTTTTATTCTACAACAATAAAGTAGAAATTTTATAACCTTTCCTAGGCCTTGGAAAAAATAGCATTTGTGGGTAAAAAGTAATGGAAGACATTGCAGGGGGGAGGGGGGGATAAAATGGTTTCCTGAAAGTCAGTCAGACTTAATTTTTAGTTTGCTCATCTCCAGAGAGTCTTAAAGTGTTAAGCCATTAACTAAAAGAATTACGAAGAAATAATAAGTGCAAAACAATTCATCATTCCAGTATTTTTGGAAAATGTTTTAGCTTAGTTGATTCTCATTTTAATGAAGAACAATTTTTAAATAACATGTATAAAAATTTTAGGAATGTATTTAATATGATACACTGACTGACTTCCAATGGTTCCAGACAGTAATTACTCTCATGAATAGGAAGTAAAGGACCATTTTAACATTAGAACTATGTAGAAAAATAAGTAGTTTCTCACCTAATTTAATTTTTAAATTAATTAATTTCATCCCAAATTTAGGTTACAATACCTCCGGGGGCCAATGAGACACCTACCTACACACAATACCTATTAAAACACTTAAATACCACAGCATTATAAATTTTTAAAACTAAACATTTTCAAGATCTAAAATTGTCTTTGACATTTTTAACTCCCCCAATATTTATAAAGCCTATTTTTTAATGGTAAGCTTGAACAAGTCTGATCAAAGATACGAACAAAATGTTAATTTCTGAAACAAGGGAAGATATATTGTTATGCCAAAATAAAGTGGTACTTAATTACAAAAGCCAACTAATTGGCATATGGATACCATTACTGTGGGTGCTTTATATACACTGCTCAGAAATCTGGACAATCTCTAAGAAATTTTAGATATATAGCTGACATGGAGATTATGCTCATGTACACAATGTGACCACACCTCAATGCGAGAAAAATCATAGTAGCATATTACTTACAAGTAAAACCTTTAGGCTATCAGGAATATTCAATTCTGACACTGCTCTCTAGAGAAGGGAAAGTGTTTACAAATTTAACTAAACCTAAGGGTAGAAGAAAAGGTAAGGGGACAAGTGAGGGAAAAGGGGCTGAAAAGAAGAGGGAGAGGAGTGGAGAGAAAGAGTGGGAGAGAAAGGTAGGGGAAGGAGGCACTGATAAAATCCTTGGCAGCACAAGGTTCTTTAGCCTGAGTACATTTGATATTTTACATGCTAAACCAGATACTCTGTTCCATAAAGTTATCATTACCTTCCCTCATTCTTCCCCAAAAGGTCCTTGATTCCTTATCAGTATAAAAACCAATGATTTCTCTTAATAATTTGGTTAAGCCCTGGAGGCAGTACTAATTCCAGGCTGATCCAGCTAGATAGTCTGGCTTCATTAAGTGTGCATTTATTTCATTCTGTTTCTGTTTTTTGAAACATTCAAGACCAAGTGATGATTGTCCAGTACAGGTTCTAGAAACATAATCTGTGTGGGGAGCTCAAACATTTTACAGACACAAGATAACCTGCTCAGCACTTACGATAAATTCAATATAATTTTGCATACCTTACTTTTCTAAGATACACCGCAGTAGAGATGGATGATGTTAATTATCTAAGAAATTTTTCTTATTTTTATTATAATAAATGCTTATGTCACGGACTAGAAGGCAAACTTTGAATGAATTATTAAGATAAAACAGAGAATTAAAAAAAAAAAAATAGAGTTCTCAAAGGGTCACTATGAACCATGCCTCAGAACCCCTAAGTGCATTTGTTCAAATTATTCTATCATTATAGGTAAACTTGAGAGAAAATGACTGAGAAATACTGTTTTGCCTACCTCAGTGACCCCTAATACATTCTTTCCTACTATTTATTCTACTATTGTTTATAATACTTTACCCAATTAAAAATTACTATTACAGCCTTGGCCAAGTGGCTCAGCTGGGTGGAAGATTGTCCCATACATCAAAAGGTTCCCAGGTTCCATTTCCAGTCACGGCACATACCGAGGCTGCAGCACATATGGGAGGCAACTGATGGATGTTTCTCTCTCTTTCTCTCAAGTCAATATATTTTTTTTAAAAAGAACACCAAATCTTCGAGTAAGGATTAAAAAGAATTACTGTTATAGACTTATAATCAAACATCTGAAAGGTAAGAAATACATCTAAACTTATATTTTGAATTATATAGAATAAGCTATTCTTTAGAAATTTAATACAAAAGGATTGTGAAGCACACATACTCATCAGTATTTTATTTCTTATGCTCTTACAGAAGTTTTTGAGTGAAACAGCACTGACTTTTAAAAAAGGGAAATACTGAGGTTCAGATAGATATTTTTCCTAAATAACCATTTTCTTCAAGTTTATTTCTGTGCTTTTAAACAAGTTTAAATATTCCTTTTTCATATTTAAATTTCACTCTTAATTTTTCAACTCTGTTACTAAAGTCTAGAACATAAGACTTATTTTGTGTTCAAATGTGAATCATTCAAGTATACAAGTTCAGTTCTGATAAACTAACAGCAAATGGTGCTTACAGATTTAGTATCTGGAACTCACTGGAAAGTTACCCAACTTACCTGGTGCTAATCCAGCAGCAGCAGGACTTCCCATGGATGGGTGAGAGAAAACTTGAGAGAAGGCAGACATATTTGACTGGGACACATTACTCAGCCTGGAGGTTGATCCTCCTTTAGGAATAAACTCGCTTGCAGTAGGATTTGGTGTCTATTTAAAAATCAAATATAGTAAGTTAACACACTTTTAAGCCCAAAAAAGACATTGAATCTACTAGGCATTATTCCACAGTGTTTTTATTTACTGAGTAGAATATTTTACTGAAAAGATTTACAATGTTTTTTAGTTTTCATATTTTGGGGTGGTATAAATAAATTCCAAGGGAGTTTTTTAATCAATTTTCTGAATTTTAATTTCACTTGCAGAGTTTAACCTCAGAAACATGCAAAATTTGCCTTTATTGTCAAATATGCATCATTACCAAACTATCCTAAGACATTTTAGAGAACTGGGAGGTTGAGACTACCTCAAAACTGAGCAACAAGTTTCAAATTTAATATCTTTAAATCACTTCTACCAGTATAAAGGTCAAAACTGCCTTTATTCCAAAATTAATCACTTCCTTTACTGTAAGCATTTAAGACATTTTCTCAATAATATGGTACCATATATTTAAGTAACAGAGTAAAGACCAGAAAAACACGTATAAGCAAGGCATACATAGAAAAAAAATCAAAATAGGAGAAAAACGCAATAGAGGCCCCAATGCCTGCAAAGTAACTTACATTATATTAAAAATATTTTGCCAGGCCTAACTGGTTTGGCTCAGTGGATAGAGCGTCAACCTGCGGACTCAAGGGTCCCAGGTTCGATTCCGGTCAAGGGCATGTACCTTGGTTGCAGGCACATCCCCAGCAGGGAGTGTGCAGGAGGCAACTGATCGATGTTTCTCTCTCATCGATGTTTCTAACTCTATCCCTCTCCCTTCCTCTCTGGAAAAAAACCAATAAAATATATTTAAAAAATATATATTTTGCCATACGATTACATTAAAAAATTTCTTCATCAATGCAGTAAGTCACATTTTATATATTCAAGTGGCATGGTACTTTTGGCTTTAAGAACTACTAAAACAGCTCTGGCTGGGTGGCTCAGTTGGTTAGAGCATTGTCCTGTATACCAAAAGGTTGTGGGTTCAATTCCCGGTCAGGGCACATACCTAGGCTGTGGTTTCAATCCCCAGTCGAAGTCAGTACCAGAGGCAAACAATCGATGTTTCCCTCTCACACTGATATCTCTCTCTCTCTCTCTCTCTCTCTCTCTCTCTCTCTCTCAAAATCAATAAACACATATCCTCGGGTGAGGATGTAAAAAAAACAAAAAGGAACTACTAGAACATGAGACTGTATTTCGAATTCATAAATGGTCTATTTTTTTGTCCATGTGAAACAAATGAATATCGTAAATATTTTTCTGAATATTTTATTTTAAATATTTTAATAAATATTTTATTTTATTAAATTTTGGGGTTTTTTTGTTAATGCTCACCGAGGATATTTTTTCCATTGATTTTTTTTTAAGAAATAGTGAAAGGGAGGAAGGGAAGGGGTCAGAGAGAGAATGGAGAGAAACACAATGATGTGAGAGACACATTGACTGGTTGCCTCCTGCATACACCAACTGGGGTAGGGATGGAACCTGCAACCCAGGTACTCACCCTTGACCATGAACCCGAGACCCCTGGAGGAGGACTGATGCTCTCACCACTGAGCATACCAGCCAGTAAATTCTACATGCTTGAGTGTAATAAAGATTCAATGACCATTAACATGAGTGATATCATTTGAATTCAACTTCCAATAGGGTCAACCAAAGAAATAATTCAGTATGTTCATACTTTAGCCCATACTTTATGTATACATATAAACTAAGTCTAAATTTGAAAGATAAGTCAACAGGCTACCCTAATTTTAAACTCTAAAACAAATGATATTTTACCAGGTGCATGCCAGGGAAAATTAAACACAAAGTGATAAAACAGAGAGGAAATATTAATCCGAGATTAATTAAAATATACTAAATATATAAAATGAACCTCTTTTACTGCCCACATCTAAGACATGAAATTCTAGGAGGGGGGGTCAGGGGAGAGGGCTATCAGGCCTGCTCCAAAATATATTTTCTAAAGAGAAATATGTAATCATCCTCTTCCCCGCCCCTCTCTCTCTCTCTCTCTCTCTCTCTCACACATACACACACACAAACACACATACACATAGTAAAATCTTCAAAATTCTAAAGTTTTCCAAAATCATAGCATGTTCTTTAAAAGTATGATCAATTCCTTAATTTCTGGAGTAGAAAATAAGCCAACACATTTTACTGATGTGTTAATCCCTAGTTATAAGGAAAAATGGCTACTAAAAGGATCACTTTGGAGCTAAATCTGTGTGTACTAGTTAATCTTAAACCTATTTTAAAAGATGGAGTCAAGATAAAAGCAATCAGATACCTTAGTAAAAGAGTTCAAAATGTTTATGAAATATGGAAACTTTAGGACTACAAGATTACTAAGAAAAGCAAATTTAGACAAAGGAAATTATATATGCATACAAAACTTTTTAGTAGCATGTTCCTGAAATATAGGTATTACCCAATTTCCACTTCACATATATCTTACATTTACTATGAATAACGGTATATCTGATTTTAAAGCTGAGTTTTTCTATATTAAATCTTTTTAAATTAATTTGAAAGTCTACTTTTAAGGAATCCTATAAACGAGAAATAGGTGATGAAAGTCTATTCTGCCTTTGCCAAACTAATCATCATAAAATGTCATTCTAACAAAGTATAAAGGACCTCAAAATTTATTAAAATATCCCATCAGCAGATGAGTGGATTAGAAAACTGTGGTACATCTACACAATAGAATACTACGTTGCTATAAAAAAGAAGGAATTCTTACCATTTGCAACAGCATGGATGGAACTGGAGAGCATTATGTTAAGCGAAATAAGCCAGTCAGAGAAAGATAAATATCACATGATCTCACTCATTTGTGGAATATAATGAACAACATAAACTGATGAACAAAAACAGAACCAGAGACAGAAGCCTCGAACAGATTGTCCAAACTATGAGGGAAGGTGGGGGTGAGGGGGTAAGAGATGAAACAAAGGACTATGTATGCATGCATATGAGCATAACCAATGGACACAAGACAGTAGGGGGGGGGGGGTTATGGCATGTGCTCGGGGGTGGAAGCAGCCAGGGAGAGGTCAATGGGGGAAAAAGGAGACTCATGTAATACTTTAAACAATAAAGAATTTAAATTAAAAATTTATTAAAGTAAGTTATTAAAAATAATATAACTGAAAATTTACACACTAAACTGCAACTTCTGGATACCCAACAACCACAGATGCAAAAAACCTACCCAAAGGTAAATTTTAATTAAGAAGTAAAAACAAAGAGCCTAAAATCCTCCCTCCTTTGTTTAAGATGGCTAGGCATTTCCCTTTGGTGGTTTGAAAGGTTTCTTTTTATTCAACTCTTGAGTATTTGACTAAAGAGATTTAAAGAGCAGAAAAATAAATTATACAGAATTTAGATACAGCACACACAAAAAAACAAAATCTAGGAATAAGAGAGTAAAGCTACTATTACAGATAATACAAATTCCTACAGCCTGATTAGAGAAACAGAAATATTTAATATAATAATTATAATAATGAACATTTTCATAATAAAATTAGTTATAATAACTATAATAAAAAATGTACTCTTAAAACTGCTTTAATATTAGTGTTTCAGAAAATGAATAAGGGTTTTATGAAGCACAACAGCATGGGCACATACCTTTAACATGTTAAGAAGAATACTTTGTTAACAGACAAGGCAAAACTGGTGAATAAAACCAATCACAATAAAATGAATTATCTATTTATCAGAAAATAAACAATTTATCTCAGCTAAAGGAGGTGAAGCTTGTATCTTGAAGACTCAAACTTACTTGGGTTATATAAATTATTTGCCTAACATCAACAACACTAAAGAGAATGAAATGAATTGGGAAAGAAATAGTGAAAAAGAAGATCAAAGTTTTATTATTCCTGCCTTATGATTTAGAATAATACCTTCATAACTACCTAGGTATATTCCTATAATATTAAATTTGCATTTTTAATACAAAGATAATTACGTTTTTCCATGTATAAGATGCCCCCATGTATAAGACTTTTCCAACTCAAAATTAAGAAATCAACATTTTAAACATTTTGCTGGTTTTCCTCTTAAGGCCTTCTTCTTTTTTGGCATCTTAAGGAGTTGTTCTTCCTGTTTTCTCCACTGTCTGATCATACACTCAGTGGGAGGAGGTCCAAACTGTCTCTCTGCAGCTCTATTTCCATGCTCTTTTGCATAGCTGCTTACATTCAGTTTGAATTTTGCAGAGTAAAATTACTGGTATTTATCTTTTTATTTTTTGACATCTTTGAAGGCTCAGAACGCTTGGTGCCTGTTGCATCTGCGCACTCTCCACCTCTACCACCAATTACAGCATCAGCTGATTTCAGTAACAATAAGGCTTGTGATTGGAGGAAGCCTGTTTGACAAGGTATGGGTAGTTATGCACCCGCGCGGCTCCCTCCTTGGCTGAATTCCATGTATAAGATGCCCCTCGATTTTCAGTCTAACGATTTTAGAAAAAAATAGCATCTTATACACGGAAAAATACAGTATATTTCTGCTACAATGTCTACTTCTATTCTGATTTCTATTCATATTTTAAACCCTAATTTTTATTTATATCTTAAACAGCTATAAATGCACTTTAAAAAACCAATGCTTATTCAAGTTAAGTAGCAGACATTCATTTTGTGAGAATTTATCAATAAAAATAGAATTTGGGGTTCTCATATACTTAAATTTATACTGCATTTTCATGCCAAAAGCAACCAAGTGCTTTTTATATACAGTGGAGCCTTGACTTACGAGTTTAATTGTTCTGAGACCAAGCTCGTTAAGGAGCTCATTAAGGAGCTCGTTAATTCAAATTACTCTATCAACTCAATGCAAAAAATCGGCCGAGAGATAGCTGGTATCTCAAAAAACTCGTTAATCGGGACACTCGTAAGTCAAGGCCCCACTGTAGTGAGTTCTCCAAACTGGCATCATCCCTCAACATTTGAATGGCACCTGTCCTCACTAGACAGAAATATACTAAATCAAGAGTCCTAACCTTCAGCTTCAAAAGTACAGTTACAATTTTATCATTACATTTTATATGAAATAACTAGTGGCCCAGTGCACGAAATTCATGCACATTAAAAGGGAATTAGAGGAAATATTTTAATATTGCTATTTGCCCTTTCTCTATAATAGAAGTGTCAGAGATGAAAGAAAATTATATATATGAAAATCTCCCTCCTGTCAGAGTCTGGGGTACACTGCAGGACCTAGAGTCAAGTCCCCGCCCACCACCCACATGCGCTTTGAAAACACAGGAGTCCCAGACCCAGCCAGCCCCACCCCCATTGGGTGAGACCCAGACCCAGCCAGCCCCACCCCTGTCAAGGCCCTCCGGGCAGGGGGTGCAGTCTCAGGTCCCCCGTCAAGCCCTGCTAGGCAGGGGGCAAAGCCACAGGTCCCCTGGCCCAGCGCCGGGGTGGGGGGGCATGGCCTGAGGTCCCCCAGCCTGGTGCTGGGGCGGGGGACACGACTTGAGGTCCCCCATCAAGCCCTGCCAGGTGAGGGGCACAGCCTGAGATCCCAACTCAAGCCCTGCCAGGTGAGGGGCGCGGCCTGAGGTCTTCGTCAAGCCTTACAGGGCAGGGGGTACAGCCTGAGGTCCCTCGCCCCAGCCAGGCGCCATGCAGCCTCAGGCCCCTGCTGTTCGGTTGTGATGTTATGGCATCCTGGCTAATTTGCATATTCCTCTATTTTACAGATAGATAATTAATATTTCAATCCACACATCCTATCCAACCAAAATGGTACCGTATTTGCCATCTACAAATGACCAATAAAGGCTTATTTACAAATGAAGATATTTTCTGATGTGGTTTCTAACTCAATTTTATGACTGCTTACTATCATTTGATTTGCTGCTTTTAAAGTAACAGTATTTAATGCTCTGCTGGATTCCACTACAAACAGAATACTTATTTAAGCCCACAAAAAACTATCCCATAAATTAAGAAACTAATGTAATTAGTGTGACAAAATAAAAAATGCAGGTATTAAATATTTTTTTAATTAGGCAGAAAGAACAGGAAGAGGTATATACTAAATGAAAACAGAACACAAAATATTATGTAGTATTTTATTACAAATACATCAAAAAGCTTAAGAAAAAGACTGTCTTAAGATAATGTGATGAATGATTGAGAAACCACTATATTCCTAAATATTGGTCATGTTTCTTTTTAATCACATAATAAATTAATAAACCATAAAATATCTTCCATGGTACACTCCTTATAATGAGCTCTACCTATCTTGCTTTACCTATTTTAATGATTCAGTTGTTATCAGTAATCTTTCCACTCTCTGAATGAAACATGACCTGGTGACTTATTCTTACAGCTTTATCTGTATATATAAAAGCCTAAGCAACTGGCCAACCGGCCAGCAGCTATGACACGCACTGACCACCAGGGGGCAGTTGCTCAACGCAGGAGCTGCCAAGCTACGGTCACTTGGCAGCAGCGATTCTCGGGTGACACACCCAGAAGCAGAGAGGAGGGAGCCTGATTCCAGGGTGCATCACCCAAGAACCGCCCTCTTGCAATCCAGGACCCCTCGGGGGATGTCAGAGAGCCAGTTTCAGCCTGATCCCCGCAGGCTAGGCTGAGGGACCCCAGCAGTGCACCAGGCCTCTAGTTTAGATATAATTAACATATAATAAGCTACACGTATTTAAAATATAAACTTGGATAACTCTTGAAATAGGTAGGCAAAATGAATCCATTACCCAAATCAAGATATCTGTTTTGCCCAAAAAGTTTCCATAAGCCTCTTTTAAATCCCTCCCTTCCATTTCTCTCTGCACCACTACTTTGGTCACTATGTAACCACTGATCGATCCAGTTTTCTGTCACTACAGCTTAGTCTGCATTGTTCTAGAGTTTAATACAAATGAGTCCTACATGCATATGTACATGCTGATTTTTTTTAACTAGCTTCTTTAACTTGGCATCATTAATATTCATCCATGTCATTGTCTCTATATTTCATTTGGGTTTTTTTTTTTACTGATTAATATTCAATAATATCAAAATACCACAGTTGTTTATCATTTCAGTCAATGGACAAATTTTTTTTCCGGTTTTTGGCTATTACAAAGATGCAATGAACATTCATGTCTTTATATGAACATGTTTCACTACTTTTGGATAAATACCTACCACTGAATGGCTTGGGCATATGGTATGTGTATACATAACCTTTTTAAAGTTGGTCAGCTGTTTTCCAAAGTAGTTGTACTAATATGTGCACTAGCACTGTATAAAGAGCTCAAGTTGCTCTATGTACTTAGGAACATGAGCTTTGGACAAACATCTACATTTTAGAAATCTTATTGTGTAGTGATATCTCAATGTGGTTTTAATTTTCATTTCCCAAATTACTTATATGCCACTCTACATCTTATTTGGTAAAACATGTGTTTACATTTTTAACCAATGTTATTGGGTATGTTCTCTATTAAGGAATTTTGACAGTTTTGGATAAAAGTCCTTTCTCAGGTATGTGATACACAAATATTTTCTCCAGGTTTCTATCTTTTCATCCTCTTAACAGTTACCTTCCAAAGAACAAAGATTCTTAAATTTTGATGAAGTCCAGTTTATTGAATTCTTCATTCGTGAGTCATGTATTTGGTGTTGTATCAAAGAAATATTTGCCTAACCAAAGGTCACAGGTACTTCCTCCTGGGTTTTTTGTTTGTTTGTTTGTTTGATTTTTAAGGATAGTTTATTGATTTTAGAGAGAGGAAGGGAGAGGAAGAAACAGAAACTTGATGTGAGAGTACATGGATCAGTTGTCTCCCGCAACCTGGGCATGTGCCCTGACTGGGAATTGAACCATGACCTCCTGGTTCGTAAGTCGATGCTCAACCCCTGAGCCACACAAGACAGGGCTATTATGGAAAATGTTAAACTTTGATAAAAGTGGAGAGGAGAGTATAATAATCCCCTATCCACTCAGCTTCAATGATCAATATTTACTAGTCTTATTTTAAAAAATATTTGTATTGATTTTTTAGAGAAAGGAAGGGAGGAGAGAAACATTGTTTAGCTGCCTCCTGCACCCCCTCACCCCCACCCCCACCCCGGGCCCCCCGCAGATCAAGTACACAACCCAGGCATGTGCCCTGACCAGGAATTGAACCCCCAAACCTTTTGATGAATGGGCCAACCCCCAACAACTGAGCCACACCTCTTTTTGTGCAGTATTCATCTGGTTTTGCAATCATAGTAATGCTGAAATCATAGAATGAGTTAAGAAGTATTCCTTCCTTTTCAAGTTTTTGAAAAAGTTTGAATAGAATTCATACTACTATTTCTTCCTTAAATATGTGGTAGAATTCACAGTGAAGTCATCTGGGCCTCTTTTGTGGGAAGGTTTTTAACTCTAAATTCAATTTGATTAAAATATTTAGTGTTAACCATGCTATTACTTTTTATAAAATATATTTATATTGATTTCAGAGAGGAAGAGAGTGGGAGAGATAGAAACTCAATGATGACAGAGAATCACTGATTGGCTGCCTCCTGCACGCCTCCTACTGGAGATCAAACCCGAAACCTGGGCATGTGTCCTTGACCTTAACTGAACCCGGGACCCTTCAGTCAGCAGGCCAACACTCTATCCACTGAGCCAAACCGGCTAGGGCTATCTATTACTTCTTGAATGAACTTGGGTAATTTATGTCTTCCAAAGATTTGTCTGTTTCATCCCTCGTCAAATTTATTGCCATAAAATAATTCATAGTATTTCCTTAGTGTCCTTATAGTATCTATACAACCTATTTCATTCCTGATAACAGTAAATTATGCTTTTTATCTTTTTTTCTTAATCAGTCTGGCTATTTACCAATTTTATGGATCTTTTCAAAAAAACAGCTTTTCTCTTTCATTATTTCCCCCATTGTTTTTGTTTTCTATTGATTTCTGCTCTGATCTTAATTATTTTTCTTATGCTTTCTTTGGGTTTAATTTACTTTCCTTTTTCTAGTTTCCTCAGGTAGAAGCTGAAAGCACTGATTTGAGAACATTTGTTCTTTTCTAACTTAGGCCTTTAGTGCTTTAAAAAATTTCCCTGATTATTGCTTTACGGCATCCTACGACTTTTGACATGTTTTCATTTCAGTTCAAAATACATTCTAATTTCCCATTCTATTTCTCCATTGACCCATGAGCAATTAAGAAGTATGTTATTTAGTTTCCAAATGCTTGAAGATTTTCCAAAGAGCTTTCTGTTACAGATTTCTAACTTGATTTCATGTAGTCAGAGAACATATGTTTATGGCTTGAGTCTCTTTAAATTGAGTAGGTTCCATGATCCATAATTGGTCTATCTTGATCAATATCCCATGTGCACTTGATACAAACATGTACTAGGTGTATTGGTTAATAATGGCAGACTTTGTAATCAAAGAAAACATGATAATTTCAAGAGAAACATCAAAAGTGCTTTATTCAAAGTAATGTCCATCACTAGCTATACATTTCCCCCATCTTTCAGGTAATTTGTGGATCCCGTCCCAATAGAACTTTTCTTGTTTTGAGGCAAACCACTCAGAGACCCAATTTTCCACTTCTTTGTACGTTTTGAAGTGCTCCTCAGTAAGTGCATGTGCCATTGATCAGAACAAGTGGTAATCTGAAGGAGCAAGGTCTGGTGAATGCAGCGGGTGGGTTAATACTTCCCAGGCAAGATCTTTTGATGTGTCTTTAACTGGTTTTAAAGTGTGTGATGTGCATCATCATGAAGCAAAATTACTTTGCCATGTCTTCTGGCACATTCTGGTCATTTCATGATCAAAACATGGTTCAAAATGATTATTTGTTGTTGATAACGATCAATATTAACAGTTTCACCCCACTCACAATACACTACACTTTCCTGATCCCACCAAACGCAGAGCATTGTCTTCTTTCCAAAGCGATTTGGCCTTGTAGTCGATGTTGATGATTGACCTGGATCAACCCATGATTTTGTGCGTTTGGGATTCTCAAAATCCACTTTTCATCACCAGTCAAAATTCGATGCAAAAAGACTTTCTTTCATGTCATTGAAGCAACATTTTACTGATGACTTTTCGGTTTTCCATTTGTCTTTCGTTCAGTTGATGTGGCACCCATGTTCCTTCCTTTAAAATCTTTCCCATTGCTTGTAAACGATCAGAAATTGCTTGCTGAACAACATTTAATCTTTCCGCAAGTTGTTTCTGAGTTTGACACACATCGTCTTCATCCAATAATGCTTGTAATTATTGGTCTTCAAACATTTTTGGTTGACCTGGATGTTCTTTGTCTTTCACATTGAAATCATCACTTTTAAAGTGTTTAAACCAGTGTTCTCAAGTATCTTGAGATAGAGAATGTTCACTATAAGCTTCCCAAAGTATACATTAACTTTTTCTTCAAAATAAAGTAATTAAAACTTCCCACAAATGCTCTTTTTTTGGCATGAAATTCAACATTTTTAAGCATAAAAATATCTATGATGTTAACACCTTCACAAAATTTGACATATAAAGTTTTAAAAGCTTGCTGTCAATACAACAAAACAGCATACATACCAAAGCACATATATATCAACACATGTGTGTAACTCCATCTATTGAAAAAAATCCGCATTACTAACTGGTATTAGTTGTAGGTAGTTTTCTATAAATAGCAAACTGGTAGAGTTGTTCAAGTCTCCCATTTCCTTACTGATTTTGTCTCTTTTTTCTATAAATTTTTTAAAATATATTTTTGACTACAGAGAGGAAGGGAAAGGGAGAGAAAGATAGAAACATAAATAATGAGAGAGAATCATTGATCAGCTGCCTCCTGCATGCCCCACACTGGGGATCGAGACTGCAACCCAGGCATGTGCCCTGACTGGGAATTGAACCGTGACCTTCTGGTTCATAGGCTAATGTTCAACCGCTGAGCCATACTGGCAGGCCCTTTCTTCTATTACTGAAAGAGGAATATTAAAATCCTTATCATTGTTTCTCTGTTTCTCCTTGCAATTCTATTAGTCTTCATCTCATATGTTTTAACGTCATTACTGGGATACACATTTAAAAATGGTATATCCATGTCCCCTTTACCTTTATCAAATGATATTCTTTGTCTGTGGTAATATCCCCTTCTCTGAAATCTACTTTGTCTGATATTAATACAGCTATCGCAACTTTCTGTTGACTAGTGCATGGTGTAACTTTTAATCTACTTTTGTCTTTTACATATATATATATATATTAGTGGCCCAGTGCACGAAATTTGTGCAGGGGGTGGGGGGGGGGCAGGGTGTCCCTCAGCCTGGTCTGCACCCTCTCCAATCTGGGACCCCCCCCCGGTGGATGTCCGACTGCCGGCTTAGGCCCAATCCCACAGGCATCGGGCCTAAACCAGCAGTCGGACATCCCTCTCACAATCCAGGACTGCTGGCTCCTAACCACTCACCTGCCTGCTTGACTGATTGTCTCTAACCGCTTCTGCCTGCCAGCCTGATCACCCCCTAACCTCTCCCCTGCTGGCCTAATTGATGCCTACCTGCTCCCCTGCCGGACTGATTGCCCCCAACTGCCCTCCCCTGGTGGCCTGATCACCCATAAGGCTTTTATTAGTATAGACATGACCCTTCACAGAAAATTTCACTAACCCTGCTTTACAATAAAGGCTTGACGATTAATTATTGCGGCCAGACACCAAGATTTCCTTTCTTTGAATAGTGGAGGGAATCATTATCTTATCTTTAAGTTGCCCTGAACATCAAATGAGATAATGACTTAGAAAAGTATAAAAGCACCATATAAAGACAACTGTCTTTTTCATGTACTGAAAAGACAATAAAGTGGTAAAATGAAAAACACTATTTTTATTCTCCCCCTTCGTTCCTTTACAGCCTTTAAACTGAAAATTAGAAAAATTTCACTCCTACTTTCATTTCTTTACATTCAATATTATTTTGTATTAGTTTCAGGTTTTATATTAGTTACAGAATAGTGGTTAGACAATCATATACTTTACAAAGTGTTCCCCGATATTTCCAGTACCCACCTGGCATCATACCATCATTACAACACTGTTGACTATATTCCCTATTTAAGTGACAATAGGTTTACAGGTTCCTTCCCATCTTTCTTTTGTGTTGCTCATTCTTCCTTTTCTTTCTCACTTCTTCCCTCATTTTCTTTATATAGTATTTCAATTGGCCCTCAAAGCTCAGCCAAAGCACTGGGACACACTTAATCCATTTTACAGACCAGGAAACTGAGGCCAATTCCAGTTGGCCGCGGAACTGGACTCAGCGGGCAGGGAGACCTCACAGCCATGCTCTCTGCCCTTAAAGGGCAGCCGCAGGGCAAACAGAACTAACTTCCCATCAGGCTTCCAAGCCTCGTTCTCAAGCACCTCTTCATCAGGGACGCTCCACATTTTTTCCTCGCCCCCGGTTCCTGCCTGCTGGGGTCCAACCCCAGCAGGTCCAGGGGTCCCCAAAGGTGTGGACGGAGTCGGCAAAGAAGGAATGACACGGAGACAGCGTTCAGTTGATCAGCAGCCTAGCCAGGATCTCTAGCCAAGTTCTGGTCAGGATCTCCAGCGAAGTTCTGGTTAGGATCTCCAGCCAGGTTCTATGTCCATGTTCTCTTGCTAGGTTCTCCAGCCAGGTTCTCCAGGTTCTCCAGCCAGGTTCTGTAGCCATGTTCCCTCGCTAGGTTCTCCAGCCAGGTTCTGTAGCCATGTTCCCTCGCTAGGTTCTCCAGCCAGGTTCTGTCCAGGCTCTCCAGCCAGGTTCAGTCACCAGATTCTAGTCAGGTTCTCTTGCCATGTTCTATCCAGGTTCTGTAGCCAGGTACTGTCCAGGATCTTTTGCCATGTTCTTTTGCTAGGTTCTGTCTCTAGGTTGTGTGGCCAGTTTCTGTCCAGGATCTTTTGCCATGTCTGTCTCTAGGTTCTGTGTCTAGGTTCCGTCTTCTAAGTTCTGTCTCTAGGTTCTGAGTAGGTTCTGTGTCTAGGTTCTGTCTCCTGTTGTCTTGTTACATCTGTATTTATACCAGTTGATTCAATCCTATCAATCTCTACTCCAAAGGTTAGGGCGTTTCTTATCTCCATTCCAGGGGGTTTTATTCCCTCCCTAACTTCAGGGGAAAATCCCTACCTGGGGAAACAACCTTTCTCAGAGAGGTGATCTTGGTTAAAACACATAGTGCCAGGAAGGTGAGCAAACATATTAAGAACAGTATGCCATATATGCCAGGTCCCTTGAAACAGCAAGGATGGACCGGCTCCCGGCACCTGCCCCCATTCTTTACTGCCCCCCTTCTCCAGAGCACTCACTGCAGAGGCGTTGGCTGCCGTGGGGCAGTGCAGGCGCGGGCTTGCTTTTGGGCCAAGGCGGGAGCAGGAGTCACCGCCTCTGAAGTGCGAAGGCCGCCAGGGTGAGGCCTGGTTAGTTCTGGGAGCTTCTCTGAATCATGTCAGTCAGTCGGGTACCCTGCAGTGCAGCACCCCTCCACTGAGGTGGCACCGCCCCTCAACCTCCGCCTCAGGGCTGGGGGTCTGCACCCCTCTGCCCAGGCATCCTTCCATACCCCTTGTTCCCTTCCTGGCCGACCAGCATCTTGGGGCCACTGCAGAACCTCACTCTCCACAAGCGAGCCAGATCCTCGCCTGCCGGCCCACTGCCCCGGTCCAAACACCCTCTGGCGCACCCCGCCTTGCCAGCATTTTGCCTTTGATCTATGGCATTGGTGACAGCACACTCCTAGCAAGCCTGGTACCCAGACGGGCACAGGGTCAGTTCTTTGCCCAGAATGTTAGAGGTTGCAGGCGCATTTGCAGATGTCGCCCAGAGCCTACTGGTGAAGGCAGTGCCTGTGTGGGGTGTCCTCAGAGGGACAGTACAGTGCCACTCTGCTTCGCCAAAGCCTCCCCTCAGGCCTCGCACTGCTGCTAGGTCTTCACCCTCACCTGGGTCACCTCCTTTCTTCTACATTCGGCCTTCATCCATCCCTCTCTCCTGCAGTGCTTGCGCTCCAGGCCCAAAAGCAAAGGACCAAGGCAAAGAAGGACAAAGCCCAAAGGAAGTGAGCCTTGAACCCCCACCACCTCCTCTCTGTGTCACACCTTGAATGGGCACCCTGCAGCCCAACCACATGGTCTCCGGGCGGCCTGGTTGAGTTGGTCTCTGCGAAGCTGTGGAACTGTGGCCAGAGGCCCCACCTGGTTGTCAGCAACCACATGCCTGCTGGAAAGGGCTGTTGGAGGAGGACTGGAGCCCGTCCCTCATTAGCCCCCAACACCAGAGGAGGCACCACAGGCTCACGTCCCAGCCGCAGGCACGGCTCCCCTCTCCCCGCTGCCGAGCAGTCATGACATTACGGAGCCCCGGCCTAATTTGCATATTCCTCTCTTATTATATAGGACTAGAGGCCTGATGCACAAAACTTGTGCAAGGGGCTCGGCCCCCGCCACCGTGGCTTCATCCAGAAGGTTGTCCGGAAGTACATTGGTCTAATTAGCATAATATGCTTTATTATTTTATATATATATGTAATTATGTATGTTTATATATATATAAAACTGACTTCAGAGAGGAAGGGAGAGGGGGGGAGAGATAGAAATATCAATGATGAGAAAGAATCATTGATTGGCTGCCTCCTGCACACCCCACACTGGGGGATCAAGGTCACAAACCAGGCATGTGCCCTTACCAGGAATCAAACTGTGACCTCCTGGTTCATGGGTCGATGCTCAACCATTGAGCCACACCAGTCGGACTACTTTTGTCTTTATGTTTAAATAGGTTTCTTGTCAGCTTCATATAGTTGGATCTTGTTGAGGGTTTTTAATCAAATCTGAAAATCTCTTCCTGTTTCTTAGAATGTTTAGGCTACTTACATTTAATATGATTATTGATATGGTTGGGTTTAAATCCATCTACCATCTTGCTATTTGTTTTCTATTTGTTTCATCTGTTCTTTATTCCCCTTTTCCTTTTTCTGCCTTCTTTAGAATCAACTGATACTTTTATTTCATTTTATCCCCTCTCTTACTAGCTGTAACTGTATGTTCTATTACTGTTGTAGTTGCCTTAGGTCTTATAGTACATGTATTTAACATATCACCAACTGTCTTAATCTACTGGGGCCATGACAAAACACCACACACTGGGTGGCTTAAACAACAGAAATTAAAGATGAGAGTCTAAACAAAGGTGCCAGTGATGCTGGCTTCTTCTGAGGCCTCTCTCCTTGGCTTGCAGACAGCCATCTTCTTGCTGTGTCCTCAAAGCAGCAGGCCTTTTCCAGAGCATGTGCATCCCTGGTATTTGTCTTCTTCTACGGATACCAGTCATACTGGAATAGGGCCCCATCCTTAAGACCACACTGACCCTTAATTACCACTTTAAAGGCCCATTACCAAATACTATCATATTAAGGTTTAGTGCTTAAACATATAAACTTGGAGGAGATACAATTCAGTCCATAACACCCACTATCATAGTCTTAAACTGCTGCAGATATAGTATAACAAGCTCACAATATTATACTTCCATTTCTCCCTTCCCAGACTTTGTGCTACTGTCATCATATATTTTACTTCTACATATGTTATAAACCCTAAAATACAGTTACCATTTTTGCTTTGAAGAGTATATTATTGTTCAAAAGACTTAAATAATATGGAATGTTTCTTATATAGTTATATGCCATTTTAGTCAATGACTGACTGTTTATATGACAGTGTTCCCATAAGAATATAATTGAGCTGAAAATTTCCTATCGCCTAGTTACATCATAACATTACTCACATACGTGTTTGCGGTAATGCTGGAGTAAACAAACCTAATTGTACTGCCAATCATATAAAAGTGTAGCATGTACAGTATATAACAACAATAATAAACTGTTGCTGGCTTATGTATTTACTATATTATATTTTACCACTGGAGTATATTCCTTTCTACCTATAAAAAAAATTGCTGAGGAGAAACTAAGATGGCGGCATAGGTAAACACCGGGAATTTGCTGCCTTCCACAACAACTTCAAAAATACAACGAAAAGACAAAACGGACATCATCCAGAACTACAGGAAGGCTGGCTGAGTGTAAATTCTACAACTAGAAGACAAGAGAAAAGCACACTGAGACTCAGAGGAGCTGCGGAAGTAAAGTGCAAAGGTACGGAGGCTCGCGAGCGCGCAGAAAGGGGCTGGTACCTGAGGACGAGGCTGTCTTTTTGAATCAGGAGGGACTCACAAGCTCCCAACTGCTCTGAACTCCGGTTCCGGAAGTCTCTGGGGACCCAGGACTCACACGGGGAGAAACTGGACTGTCTGGCAGCTGGCAGAACTCTGAACTTGAAGGCGGCTTTCCCTCAGAGGTGCTTGCAGCAATTATCGAGACACTGAGACGCGGACCCTTAGGGCAGGGCTGAGGATCAGCCATAGCTGCTTGCTCCGCCCTTTGATTCCCAGAGACCCCGCCCCACCCAGGCTGCGGCAGAGGCTTTTGCATATGAATGCCCTGGCCCTTTGCAACCTGAAAATTACCTAACAAATTGCAGCTGGGCCAAACAGACCCAGAACTTCCAAGAGAAGGCCGAAGGCCCCACAGCAGCTTGCACTGCTTCACAGCTGGGCCTCATCAGGGCACCTCCAAACTCCAAAAAAGGAAGGGGAATCTGCAGTTCTCTTCGTAGCTCCTGCTGGGTAACCTCAGGCAGAAGCTAAATTAGCACCTCCTTAGATCCAAGAGCCAGTGGACCCAGTGGTCAGAGGGGACCATCCAGATTACAACTCCTCAGATCCATAAGGGACACACTCAGGGGGAAGACTCAGTGAACACCAAAGCCCCACTGAAGCAAGTCTTGCCCCAGAAGGCTGTCTTCAGTACAGAAGTTCTCACACTGCAGACGCAGCTGATTCTCACTGCCAATTGGCCTGGAGGTCAATTCCTCCCAGTGATCCTACAACAATCAAGGCATAACTACAACAAGACTGTGCACAAAGCCCACAAGGGGGTGCACCAAGAGTGTCCACCTCAGGTAACTGGGGAGGCTGAGCCACTGGGCCCTACAGGACACCTAGCACACAAAACCACTCCACCAACACAGGGAAGCATAAAAAATGCGGAGACAAAGAAACAGATCACAAATGACAGAAATGGAGGAAAGCAAACGACTGGATATATAGTTCAAAACCACGTTTATAAGGTTTTTCAAGAATTTTATGGTGCCGAAACCGGATTGGCTCAGTGGATAGAGCGTCGGCCTGCGGACTGAAGGGTCCCGGGTTCGATTCCAGTCAAGGGCATGTACCTGGGTTGCGGGCACATCCCCAGTAGAAGATGTGCAGGAGGCAGCTGATCGATGTTTCTCTCTCATCGATGTTTCTAACTCTCTCTCTCCCTTCCTCTCTGTAAAAAATCAATAAAATATATTTTTTTTTAAAAAAGAATTTTATGGAAACTGCCGATAAATTTAGTGAGACCCTGGAGGATATGAAAAAAGACCAACTAGAAATTAAGCGTACACTGACTGAATGAAAGAATAATATACAGAGATCCAACAACAGACAAGAGGATCCTAAGAATCAAGTCAAAGATTTGAAATACAAAGAAACAAAAAATACCCAACCGAAAAAGAAAAAAGAAAAAAGATTCCAAAAATATGAAGATAATGTAAGGAGCCTCTGGGACAACTTCAAGCGTACCAACATCAGAATTATAGGGGTACCAGAAGAAGAG
Source organism: Myotis nattereri (assembly GCF_964212035.1). Taxonomy (NCBI): domain Eukaryota; kingdom Metazoa; phylum Chordata; class Mammalia; order Chiroptera; family Vespertilionidae; genus Myotis; species Myotis nattereri. Next base: position 115,974,226 of record NC_138076.1, read on the forward strand.
AGAGGGCAAGATATTGAAAACCTATTTGAAGAAATAATGACAGAAAACTTCCCCTACCTGGTGAAAGAAATAGACTTACAAGTCCAGGAAGTGCAGAGAACCCCAAACAAAAGGAGTCCAAAGAGGACCACACCAAGACACATCATAATTAAACTGCCAAGAGCAAAAGACAAAGAGAGAATCTTAAAAGCAGCAAGAGAAAGACAGTCAGTTACCTACAAGGGAGTACCCATACGACTGTCGGCTGAATTCTCAACAGAAACCATGCAGGCCAGAAGAGAGTGGCAAGAAATATTCAAAGTGATGAATAGCAAGAACCTACAACCAAGATTACTTTATCCAGCAAAGCTATCATTCAGAATAGAAGGTCAGATAAAGAGCTTCACGGATAAGAAAAAGCTAAAGGAGTTCATCACCACCAAACCAGCATTATATGAAATGCTGAAAGGTATTCTTTAAGAAGAGGAAGAAGAAAAAGGAACTCTTACCATTTGCCACAGCATGGATGGAACTGGAGAGCAGATAAATACCACATGATCTCACTCATTTGTGGAATATAATGAACAACATAAACTGATGAACAAGGACTGATCCAGAGATGGAGAGGCATTGATTGGACTGTTGGGCCTTGGAGGGAAGGTAGGGGAGAGTGGGGGTAAGGGGGAAAGATCAACCAAAGGACTTATATGCAAGCATATAGGCCTAACCAACGGACACGGACAATGGGGGGGAGGTGTGGGGGGGGGGGGGTGAGGGCATGAGCGGGGGGGGGGGGAGCGGTCGGGGGCAACATGCGGATAAGGACATATATGTAATATCTTAATCAATAAAAAATATATTAAAAAAAATTGCTGTAAAAGTTCGCTGTGTTACACCAGCAGCAGCCCCTTATATCTAGTGTTTACCATGTCTGTTGATTGCATCATTTTTTCTTATATATGACTTAATCTCATGTTGTATTGTAGTTACTACATGCCATACAGGTTTGTAGCCTAGGAGCAAGTCTATACCATATAGCCTACATATGTAGTAACTATACCATATAGGTATCTGTAAGTACACTCTATGATGTTTACACAACTACAAAATCGTCTAACAACTCATTTCTCAGAATGCATTTGCTACGTTAAGCAGTTACTATTTTCGGCACGCTTCAGTTCTTTGTATAGATCCAGATTTCCATAGGGTATTGTTTTCCTTCTGCCTGAAGTACTTCCTTTAACATCTATTGAAGTATATTTCTGCTGATGGTGAATCCTTTCAACTAATGTGTATCTGAAAAAGTTTTTTTTATATTTTTAATTTGTTTTATTTTTAAATAATTTACGACTCACAATAAGTGGTACCCTTCACCATGTTTCCCCAAAGACAACATCTCAGATAACCACAGTATATTTTCAAAACCACATAATTAACATTAGGGCAATAGGTTTAACTAAATTACATCTTATTCAAATTTCACCAGACTTTACATGCACTCATTTGATTTCATTTTTTAAAGATATTTTTTTCAAGAATAGACTTCTAAGTTGACATATTTTTACTTCCTATATTTTAAAGGTATTGCTCCATGGTCTTCTGGCTTACACTGTTTCCAACAAGAAATATACTGCCATTTGTACGTTTGTTCTTCAGAAATAAATATTTTTTCCTCTAGTTCTTATTTGCTGTGCCTTCGTATAGTTATCTCCCTCCCCGCCCCCCACCCCTCCCTCCCCCCTCCCTCTGCTCCCCACAGGATTCCTTTGTGCTTGTATTCTTTGGGCTGCTTGGATTTGTGGGTTTACAGTTTTCATTCAATTTGGAAAGTATTTGCCCATTATTTCTTAAAATGTTTTTTTCTGTGCTTCCACACCTCCCCTACCCTAGTTCAGGGACTCCAAATACATGTGTGTTCGAATGCTTTAAGTTATCCCATAGCTCACTTTCTGCCTTTAATCCCAGTCAATATATTTTATATTTCAGATATTATAGTTTTAAATTTTAGAAGTTTGATTTGGATTTTAAGTATCTTTCATGTATATAATGACATATTTAATCTTTCCTATAAGCTTCCTGAACATATGGAATACAGTTCTAACAATGGCTTTGATGTTCTTACATAAAATTGATGTAACATTTCTAGGTCAATTTTGATTGACTACATTTTCTTCTCTTCATGTGTACTATTTTCCTACTTATTTGAATATCTAATTTTTATTAGATGCCAAATATTGTTACTTTTATCTTGTTGGATGCTGAATTTTCTTAATTCCTATAAATATCCTTCAGCTTTGTTTTCCATCATAATTACACTGCTTAAAAATTACTCTGATCCTTTCAGGTATTGCTTTTAAGCTTTATTAGGAAGGACTAAGGCAGCCTTTATCTTTGGCTTATTTGGCCCAATACTGAGGCAAAAGACTTCCTGTAACCTACTTGATGCTTCATGAATTATGTTTTCCTTGTTAGCTGGTGAGAATAGGAACTATTCTTGGGCTTGTATAAGCTCTGAGAATTATTTCCTGTGATCTTTTCAGAAATTTCTTCTTCTAGCTCAAGTAGCCTGTTCACCCATATCTTCTGATCAGTACTCAGATGAAGAGTCAAGGGAAACATTAGCAAGTGTCCAAATTTCTCTGAGTATGAGCTCTCTCCTCTCCAGTACTTCCTCTTGTGAGCTATAACCACCTTGGGTTCTGTGAACTTTCAGTTTCCTATCCTTAATTAGATTTGCTCCATCTGAGTTCCTTCTTCTAGGCACCAGGTCTGGAATCTCCCCCTAGGAGATCTCCGGTAAGCTGGAGCAATAATAGAGCTCATCTCATTTGTTTCCCACCTATCAGGGATCAGTATCCTCCACTAACTGATACCTAAGGTCCTGAAAACTATTCTTTCATATATTTTGTTCAGTATGTTTGCTATTTCTGAAGAGAAAATAAGTCCAATACCTGTTCTTCCATCTTGGCCACAAGACAAATCTAATGGTGATGTTTACAAAACACAAAGTATTCTGATTTGACGTTAAGTTAACAATATATAAAAATTAGCCAACTCCTTGTTTTGGTTAGATCAAACAATAGTAAAAAGTAAAGAGAAACTTTGCAATTATCATTTCAAACAATTGGTGAGTAAATCAATTACTGTCCTATAAAGCTCATTTGTTTATTCAAATTTTGTTTTGGTTTCTATATCATCTCTTTCCAGAACAGATAAATTATGTCACAACTAAATATCCTTTTGACAATGCAGATATCTTTGCAGCATCAAGTCATGGAGTCTACACCCTAAATACTTCTCAAATTCAGCTATTTCTACTTATTTCACTGACAGTGCCACCATTGTCTCCACTCTTATTAACTGCAACATCATCCCAACGGACCAACTTGACGTCTCTTGCTCAACTCCAACCCATCTTTTATTTTTCAGCCAGGATAAAGGAGAGTAAGAAAGAAAGTAGAAAAAGAGAAGAAAAGAGGAGGAAAAGAGGGAAGGAAAGTGGGAAGAAAGGAAGTTTTATTTAATAACTTAATTGCTGAAATCCAATTAGATCAACCAGGTCAAGTCTCCACTGTCTTTGATTAAATTCAGTTAATAAGAAAACAGGAGATAAAATGTTAATATTAATCTAAACCTTATCTACTTTCCCCCAAAACCTACAAGTCCAATATCCCATCTGCACTACTAGTCCTCCCTCTTTGGTGGAGAAACAGGAGCAATTGAGACTAAGATAAGACTCATGGCCATAAAGAGCAGCCCTATTCAGAGCTATTTTTACTAGTCTTCAGTGTTCATAAATAACACAGAATAAAGAGGAACAGGGTGAGATGAAAAGGAGAAGTCAAACAGCTAACCAGATCGTCCAAGTTCACATTTTTACAAGATATTTTTTTAAATAATGGTTTATTTCCCCATATTTCAAGCATACCCAAGTATGCTCAATTTAAAATTTATTATCAAAATGTACTCAACTTCTGACCTATCAAGATCTATTTATGACCTATCAAGATTCACCTCATAAAAGTTCACATCTAAATACAACTACTATTTTGAAAATAGTCTAGTATCACAATTTACAAATTGCCTGAAGCAGCTGGGTCCTCTGACAAACACTCCAAAAAAGAAAATATGGTAAGAGATAAAACAGAGAACTTATATACTTATATGCATAGCCCATGGACACGGGCAATAGGGTGGTGAAGACCTGGGAAGGGGGAGGGGTATAGGTACTAGACGGAGGGGGGAAATGAGGGGAATTGGGAGACATTTATAATACTATCAACAATAAAAAATTATTTTTTTAAAAAAGGAAAGAAAATATGATATTCTAAATGTCAGAATCAAATTGATGAAACCAGTGAGAGTTGGTTACTAGTGCTTCCAAGAAATTCACATCAGTGTTCTTTTAAATGTAAGTTCTCTTACTTATAATGTGACTATCTTGAGAAAGTAGCATGTGTAATACCAGAACCTGCCAAATGAAAAACAATTAGTAATAAACTTGGTATATTATGGTAGAACTAATCAGAAAAATTTTCATGAATTGAGTATAAAGTAATTCTTTATATATAACAGCTTAAAATTACAGGCACATAAGTTTCCAAAAATACTCATTAGTTCACTCTTCATAAAGTTTGTCAAAAATAAGGAATATTATAAACACTATTCTTGGGAATAGTTTGAGAATATGTATCAAAATGAAAAATAAACATGCCCTTTGACCTAGTATTCCCACATCTAGGAGTTACAGATAAGGAGAAAATCAACCAACTAAAAAAGATTAAGATGATCACATTTATTTATCATCTTTCTTAAAAGGAAGCAACTAAAATAGCAGTAGGAAAAGGGTTATGTGGATCATTAGTATGTAGCCATTAATAATCATTGGCATTACACTGACATCAGTGAAATGCAAATTAAAACCACAATGAGATATCACCTCACAACTGTCAGAATAGTTATATCAAACCAATAAAAAACAAGTATTGGCAAAGATGTGGACAAAAAGGAACCCTTGTGCACTGTTGTGGAATGCAGACTAGTGCAGCCACCATGGAAAACAGTATGGAGGGTCCTCAAACATTAAAACAGTATGAAGGGTCCTTATGACCCAGTTATTCCAGTTCTGGATATATATCCAAAGAAACCTGAGTTCATTGCAGCATTATTTACAATAGCCAAGATATGGAAGCAATCCAAATGCCCATCAATAGATGAGTGGATAAAAAAAGTTGTACATATACACAATGGAATATGATTCAGCCATAAAAAAAGGATGAAATCTTATCATTTGCAATAGCAAAAATGAACATAGAGGGTATTACATTAAGCATAATAAGTCAGAGAAAAACAAATACCATATGATTTCACTTATATACGGAATCTGAAAAACAAAATAAACGAGCAAACAAAACTGAAACAGACTCATAGATACAGAGAACAGACTGGTAGTTGCCAGAGGAAAGGGGGATTGGGGAACTGGGTGAAAAAGGTGAAGGGATTGAGTACAAATTGGTAGTTACAAAATAGTCACAGGGATGTAAAGTACAGTATAGTCAATAAAATAATAACTATCAGTGCCAGGTGGGTACTGGAAATATCAGGGGGAACACTTTGTAAAGTATATGATTATCTAAGCACTGTGCTGTATACCTGAAACTAATACAAAATAAAATTAAATGTAAATTGTAAATAATTTTTTTTAAATCATGCACACTGATATATTTTCATGTAACCATGGAAAGAGACCTATATCACTACTGAGTAAACATAAAATAAAATGATAAAATAAAATAATAAAATAAAATAAATAAAATAAAAATTTGGCGACAATTATACTAAATTGCTATTTATGTAAAATGGTGTGTTGATTATTTCTAAGAGAAAGGAGAGGCGAAGAATGTGCATGTGTGCATGTGCATGTGTGTAAAAGGATGCTAACTAAAGATGCTCTGGCTGGTATATCCCGGTTGGTTGGGCATCGTCCCATGCACCAAAAAGTTGCTGGTTCGATTCCTAGTCAGGGCACATGCCCGGGTTGCGAGCACAATCCCCAGTGGAGGGGCATGCAGAAGACAGCCAATCCATGTTTCATTCTAAAACTGATGTTTCTCTCTCCCTCCATGTCTAAAAAAATAAAATAATAGATTCTCATTATAATAATGTTAAGAGAGATGTCAACTCTGTAAACTAGATTCATTTTTGCTTCCTTCTTTGTACTTCTTTGTAGTCTTTTTTTTTTCAAATATATATAAATTTTACAAAAATGTTTTAGGAAAGTTTGTTAAAATTCGTAAAGCATGAAGCCACTTATCCTTTTCTCTACATCATCACTGAATGGAGTAGTACTACCATAAGAATTCACATGGCCCGAGAGAAACCAAGATGGCGATATAGGTAAACACCAGAAATTGCTGCCTCCCACAACAACTTCAAAAATACAACTAAAAGACAAAACGGACATCATCCAGAACCACAGGAAGGCTGGCTGAATGGAAATTCTACAACTAGAAAGAAAGAGAAAAGCACACTGAGACTCAGAGAAGGTGTGGAAGTAAAATGCAGAAGTATGGAAGCGCAGGTAAAAAGGGCTGGCAACTGAGGACGCGGTTGTCGTTTTCAATCGGGAGGGAGTCTCAAGCTCCCAACTGCTCTGAACTCCAGTTCTAGGCGAGTTTCTGAGGACCCAGACTCATACGGGGAGAAACTGGACTATCTGGCATCAGGCAGAACTCGAGGGCGGCTTTCTCTCAGAGGTGCTTGCAGATATTACCATGGGACATTGAGACCTGGGGCCTCTTAGGGCAGGGCTGAGGAGCAGCCATAGCTGTTTGCTCCGCCCTGTTGACTGCCTGAGACCCCGCCCCACCCAAGCTGTGCGCAGAGGCTTTTGCATATGAAAGGCCTGGCAACTTTGCAATCTGAAAATTACCTAACAAACTGCAGCTGGTTCAGAGAGACCCAGAACATCCAAAAGAAGGCCCAATGCCCCAAAGCAGCTTGCACTGCTTCACAGCTGGGCCTCATCTAAGCACCTCCAAACCCCAAACAAAGAAGAGGAATCTGCAGATTTCTCCATAGCTCCTGCTGGGTAGCCTCAAGCAGAGGCTAAATTAGCACCTCCTTAGAGATCCAAGAGCCAGTGTACCCAGTGGTCAGAGGGGACCATCCAGATTACAACTCCTCAGATCCATAAGGGACACACTCAGGGGGTAGGCTCAGTGAGCACCAAAGCCCCACTGAAGCAAGTCTTGCCCCAGAAGGGTGTCTCCAGTACAGTTCTCCCACTGCAGACACAGCTGATTCTCACAGCCAATTGGCCTAGAGGTCAATTCCTCCCAGTGATTACCTACAACAATCAAGGCTTAACTACAACAAGACTGTGCACAAAGCCCACAAAGGGATGCACCAAGAGTGTCCACCCCAGGTAACTGGGGAGGCTGAGCCACTGGGCCCTATAGGACACCTAGCACAGAAAGCCACTCTGTCAACACAGGGAAGCATAAAAAATGCAGAAACAAAGAAACAGGTCACAAATGACAGAAATGGAGGAAAGCAAACTACAGGATATGGAGTTCAAAACCACGTTTATAAGGTTTTTCAAGAATTTTCTAGAAACTGCCGATAAACTTAGTGAGACCCTCAAGAAATCTAGTGAGACCCTTGAAGATATGAAAAAGGACCAACTAGAATTAAGCATACACTAACTGAAATAAAGAATATTATACAGACTTCCAACAGCAGATTAGAGGATCATAAGAATCAAGTCAAAGATTTGAAATACGAAGAAGCAAAAAACACCCAACCAAAAAGCAAAAAGAAAAAAGAATCCAAAAATATGAAGATAATGTAAGGAGCCTCTGGGACAGCTTCAAGCGTACCAACATCCAAATTATGGCGGTGCCAGAAGAAGAGAGAGAGCAAGATACTGAAAACCTGTTTGAAGAAATAATGACAGAAAACTTCCCTACCTGGTGAAAGAAATAGACTTACAAGTCCAGGAAGCACAGAGAACCCCAAACAAAAGGAGTCCAAAGAGGACCACACCAAGACACATCATAATTAAACTGCCAAGAGCAAAAGACAAAGAGAGAATCTTAAAAGCAGCAAGAGAAAGAAACCCAGTTACCTACAAGGGAATACCCATACGACTGTCAGCTGATTTCTCAACAGAAACTATGCAGGCCAGAAGGGAGTGACAAGAAATATTCAAAGTGATGAATAGCAAGAACCTACAACCAAGATTACTTTACCCAGCAAAGCTATCATTCAGAATTGAAGGTCAGATAAAGAGCTTCACAGATAAGAAAAAGCTAAAGGAGTTCATCACCACCAAACCACTATTATATGAAATGCTGAAAGGTATTCTTTAAGCAGAGGAAGAAGAAGAAAGGTAAAGATACAAATTATGAACAACAAATATACATCTATCAACAAGTGAATCTAAAAATCAAGGGAATAAATAATCTGATGAACAGAATAAACTGGTGAATATAATAGACTCAGGGGCATAGAAAGGGAATGGACTATTCTCGGGGGGGAAAGGGGTGTGGGAAGAGACTGGACAAAATTCGTACACCTATGGATGAGTACAGTGGGGGAGGGTGTAAGGCAGAGGGTGGGGTCTGAACCAGGTGGAGGGGAGCTATGGGGGGGAAAAGAGAAACATCTGTAATAATCTGAATAAAGATTTAATTAAAAAAAAAAAGAATTCAAATAGCCCTAGCTAATTTGTTCAGTGGTTAGAGCAGCTGCCCGTAGACTGAACTGTCTCAGGTCCAATTCTGATCAAGGGCAGGTCCCTGGTTCTAGGCTCAATCCCTGGTGGGATGCATGCAGGAGGCAACCAATTGATGTGTCTCTCTTACTGCTGTTTCTCTTTCTTTGTCTCTCTATCCCTCCCTTCCATTTTCTCTAAAAATCAATGGGAAAAAAGTATCCTCAGGTGAGGATTAACAACAACATTAATAATAATAATAAAGTGCAACTGATGTTTAAAAACAATTCATATAAAATATTCAATATTTAAATTGAAACCAGTAGAACCAATGTATATCAAAAAGCAAAGTCTGTATCTGGAGGATAGATGATAAATTAACTTTTTCTATTTTTATTGATTTCAGAGAGGAAGGGAAAGGAAGAGAGAAAAACATCAATGATGAGAGAGAATCACTGATAGGCCACCTCTTGCATGTCCCCTACTGAAGATTGGGGAACGAGCCCACAAAATGGGCATGTGCCCTGACTGGGAATCAAACTGTGACCTCCTGATTCATAAGTTGACTGACACTCAACCACTGAGCCACACACACCAGCAGGCACTATATGACATTTAAAAACAAAAAAACAGCCGAAACCGGTTTGGCTCAGTGGATGGAGCGTCGGCCTGCAGGTTCGGTTCCGATCAAGGGCATGCATGTACCTGGGTTGCGGGCATATCCCCAGTGGGAGATGTGCAGGAGGCAGCTGATCAATGTTTCTCTCTCATCGATGTTTCTAACTCTCTATCTCTCTCCCTTCCTCTCTGTAAAAAATCAATAAAAAATAAAATAAATAAAAATAAAAACAAAAAAACAGATGAACTCCTCTTTTACTTAAAAGTCAATTACATGTCAAAGTCCTCCAATAACAGTAATCATTAATGGACATGGAGGCATATCACCTAGTTATTTCTCAATATTACTCTCCCTATTTATATGTCAATTATCCCAGTAAAGCTGGGGGGAAAATATTAGCCTCCCTAAAAAGAGAAAAAATATATTCATTTAGGTCAGATAATAAGTAGCCCAGGAAAGTGAAACCATCACAGCATTCTAGAGAGGTAAGAATTTCTTTATATAGCTCTATCTTCTATTCTTATGTACATCTTCTTTCTATAGCTATACAATAGTAAAACCTATTTATCATGTTGCATAGTAACAGAGATTACCTAGAAGCATTCTATCTAAGCAATAATCCTGCCATATTTAATCACAAAACATAACATATATTAAGATTTTTCAAGCATTTTTCCATAAGGATATTTTGTCATAAAACTGTAACAAACAAAAATTTAAGAAAATGGCCCTGGCTGGGTAGCTCAATTGGTTGGAACATCATCCCAAATACCAAAAGGTTGCAGGTTTGATTTCCAGTCAGGGCACATACGTAGGTTGTGGGTTCCATCCCCATTCAGGGTGCATACAGAAGGCAACCGATCAATGTTTCTATATCACACCAATGTTTCTCTCTCTCTTTCTCCTCTCTCCCTCTCTCTCTCCCCCCCCCCCACACACACCCTCACCCCTCTCCCTTCTTCTCTCCCACCCGTCTTCTTCCTCTAAATTCAGTAAAAAACATATCCTCAGGTGAGGATTAAAAATAATAATAAATTTAATAAAATATATAAGACATTCAATTATAGGACTAATATTAGGCCAGAGACTCATCTCACCAGCTAATCTTTAACCCAGGTTCATTCATTCAATTATTTGAGTAGCAACACACAAGACACTGTGCTAGGCACCGTGGAGAAAAACGATATACTAAATATAGCCACTGTGTTCTAGAAATCCACAAAATGGCATTTCACAGGCATAAAATGTGCAGTGAACCTAATTCCACACCCCCAAGTGCTCAGAACATCCACGTATCAAAAAAATATTAATTATCTATAGTGTGCCTTAAACTGCTAGCTGATGAGAAAAGTTACATATATATTAATTAGAGCAATGTAAATTCTAGGGGAAAGTTACATTCTTAATGATTAAAGCTGTCTACTTTGATTATAAGGCCATATGTTTGAACTGAATTGTAAACGACAAGTTTGCTGAGAGAGAAGAGCACACCAAGCAAAGTGAATATTCAAAGGCAGAAGCAGAAAAGAGCATGGCACTCTTCTTGACAGTGCAAATAGTTCAGTAGGTCTGCAGCAGTAATCAGGAGAGGGATACCTTACAGACCTTTCTTAAAGATATGAATTTTGTTCTAATGACAGAGAACAGATGACAAAAACTAAAAACAAATTCAGATCATCACCGAGGTAATGGTGATTGAAAGATAAGGCCAGTAGCAGGAAACCAGACAAGAGACTACAATAATAACAGTCCAGGTAAAAAAAATAAAGGTAGGCCTAAATTATAACTCAGTGATATTAAAAGTGAAGACAATTTCAAAGTAGCACAACCAAGAGTTTCAGTGGCTGAAGGCTGTGGCCGATAAGGAAGATGAAGAGTTAAGCGCTTACAATTAAGTAACAGTGTGATATCAATAACCAAGACAAATAGTGGGCATATACTTGTGAATGAGTGTGTACAGTTATGTGTGACAGAAAAGATGTGGTGTTCATTGTACACATGTTGAATTTAAAGCAGCAGTTGCCAACCAGTGGTCCGCGGACCACTGGTGGTCCAAGAGGTCCGAAAGGTTGGCGACTGCTGATATAAATGAAGATGTTCAGAAGAAGTTACTATTTAGAGTGAGTATAGAGGAGTGGAAGAATAATAAAATATATCTTGGAGTTCAATGTGAATGGGAGCAGCTGAAGGAATGAAGATATGTGAAATCACCAATGGGCACAGGGTGGAATAAAAGAGAAAATAATCAAGGACAGAGCTTGGGAGAGTTCCTAAAGGCAAGGCAAAGTGGACAAGAGATTCCCAAAAGAGATCAAGAACAATCTAAGAACTAAGAAAATAAAAATTTTAAAGAGACAGGAATGGTCAACAATGTCAAATGTAGCAGCAGTCAAGGACAGTTAGGTAACCTTATTAAAAAGAATTTTAATAGAGTGGTCATAGTTAAAGGCAAAATGCTAGGAATTAAGGGATAAATGACAGGTGAAAAGTAGTGACAATAAGTAGGAGGCCTTTCTCAGTCTATATCAGTTTCCCAAATGTACTGAGCACAGAACATTTCCTCATGAGCATTCTTTTGTTCTGGTGCTTCCAGAACGGGAGAGACTTCAACATGACATGTTTATAAGCTAGGAGGAAGAAATCAATGTCAAGGGAAAGACTGTCTAAAACTGAAAAGGGCTAAATTATAGAATAAATTGCAGAAAGAAATAAAGACAGGTTTTGAAGCATATAGTAAAAAAAAAACACCCACTTGTCTGATCAGGAAGAAAAATAGTGAGCAAAGGTATGATTGAAAATGTTGTCAGAAGTAGAAAGCTGACACATGAAGTAATTCTCACTGACCTTTCCAACCCTTCTGAAAAAAACACAAGTTATTTACTCAAAAGGGGTGAGGGGAGAGGAGAGCAGGTTTTAGGAGAACATTAAAGGTACAGAATAGCAGCTACAGAGAACAGAGGAAGAGGGTATAGGTGTAATGGGGGAAAGTAATAGATATACGGTAATGCCATTTTATTATTATTATTATTCATTTCAGAATGGGAGAGGAAGAGAGATATAGAAACATCAATGAGAGAGAATCACTGACTGGCTGCCTCCTGCATGCTCCCTACTGGGGACTGAGCCTGCAGCCTGGGCATGTGCCCTTGACCGAAATTGAACCCAGGACCTTTCAGTCCACAGGCCAACGCTCTATCCACTGAGCCAAACCAGCTAAGGCAGTAATGCCATTTTAGCTGCATCATGGTTCTATACCTCTTCAAGCCCTGAGAGACTCTGAGCAGGTGGGTTGCAGTTTTGCCCATATATATCCAAACCCATTCTATCTAAAGTGCAAATGATCCTATTTCTTGGGGCCTAGGGACTAGAAACCACCTGAAAAAATACCGAAACTCATGACTAAAGATTCAAGTATACCCAGTACATTTACAAAACAAGCAACCAGAATTCACAGGAGAATTTTTGGGTCAAGAGATTTTAATGTAAGAATTCTTGTAATTAAACACTTCTTACAAGAAAGGCCATTTAATAAGACCAGAGAGGGGGGAAAACAGTAATACTAATAATTTCATATTTAGAAAAATGAAAAACCTTGAATTCACATACAGATTGATCACGCAGAGGGAGGAGTAAACATTCTAGGTAAAGACTGAGAAAAGATAAAAGTGAATTCACAAGTAGGTGGAATAAAGTATTGCTGACATGGAATCTCAGGTAACCTTCCACCAACCATCTGATTGGTGTTTGGGCTCAGATCATGGAAAAATACAAAATGAAGAAGCTTTATTACTTAACAACACTGTCAAGAAGTAATTAAAGTTACTACCAGGCTCAGAAAATTAAAAAATATCAAGAATAGTTGGATAATGTTAAACTTAGAATTCTAAAAATTGAAGATCCTCTAACATTTCAAAATAAATCACCACCCTATGTTCTAAATCAGCTGTGATAATAAAACTAAGCAGTTTATAAGTCCCAGAAAACGTATGATCAATTTTTTTAAAATATATGAAAATCTTAGAAGATAATGCCACAACTTGCATATATTACCTAATAAAAAAAATTAAACAGCAACATTTAGAGACAAGCAAAATACCTGAAGGGGCCCTGGCCGGGTGGCTTGGTTGATTGAAGCATTGTCCCATTAACCAAAAGGTTGTGGGCTCGATTACTGGTCAGGGCACATACCTAGGTAGCGGGTTCAATCTGCCAGTCAGGGAATGTTCAGGAGGCAACCAATCAATGTTTCTCTCTCACATCTATGTTTCCTTTCTCAATAAAAATATACCCTCTGGTGAGGATTAAAAAAAATACCTTAAGAATACAAAAATAATAAAACAAACACATACCTAGTTTCAAATAGTTACAATCCAGTGGAAAAAGACAAAGAGGTAAGCAAACAGTATAAAAACACAATGCAATAAGTATTAAACAATACCAAGTATTGTGGAAACAATAAAAAAAAAAAAAATTTAGCAGGGGTCCAAGATGGCAGCAGACAGGATGGCATTAAGAAAGAGAGTGTGTGCCGAAACCGGTTTGGCTCAGTGGATAGAGCGTCGGCCTGCGGACTGAAATGTCCCAGGTTCGGTTCCGGTCAAGGGCATGTACCTGGGTTGCGGGCACATCCCCAGTGGGAGATGTGCAGGAGGCAGCTGATCGATGTTCCTCTCTCATCGATGTTTCTAACTCTCTATCTCTCTCCCTTCCTCTCTGTAAAAAATCAATAAAATATATTTAAAAAAAAAAAAAAGAGAGTGTGAGTAAGTGAGCGAGCAAAAGGAGAGTGCGTGGATGTGTGGGGCATGTATGTGTGAGTGAGGGCCAGTTATATTCCACAGGGCTGTGGGGGACTGGTGTACCAGACTCCCCTAGCCAAGCAGCCTCTACTACCATTGAAATCTCTCTCGGGGCAGCTGGCCCAGCCGCAGAGACCGCACCATCTTGAGGGGGGAGAGCGGCTGTGGCTGGGAGCCCACCCTCACCTCCACCCGGGGAGACCTTGGACACCACCTGGGACCCTATAGCCACACCAGCCAGGGACCAACTGCCATGGCTGCCAACCCACGAACAACGAGACTCTAGCCTCCCTGACCACGGACTCCTAAAAAAGTCTGTCCTGGGGAAGACAAAACGGTGGCCAAATAGGCAGAGACAGGTCTGGCACCTTCTCACTGAGCAGATAGAAGGAATAGCTGAATCAAATAACATCCACCCTGAATTGGCGAAGTAAACACAGCTAGAGAGGCAATCCATGGATGGAAAAGTCAGAGCCAGCCAGGAAACTGGGAAACCGGTGGGATCGGGGAATCTGGGCTGGAGGGAGAAACACGTGCAGCCTGGACTGAGCTGAACCAACACCACGTCCCTCAGGGGCAAGTGTAACACTCAACTGTGGAAGAGTGTCCACAGGGCTTCTGGCAGTGGGGGACTCTAGACCTAAGCCCACAGCCAAGGGAGGCTGCGCCCAGGAAGGCAGCCTGAAGTTCTGCACCGGCTGTGCAGTGCCAGGGGGAGAGAAACGCACAGCAGCTTGGGTGCTCTGTCTTTATATCCTCCTTGCTTTTACTCGCTAAACCCAGGATCTTTCAATTATAAGCATTCTCCCTGGCTGCAATGCAGGAGAAGGTGGTTGTGTGGAAGCTGGGGAACAAATTAGGGAGAGGCAATCAGGAGGCCAGTTCTGGAAGAATCCAATCCCTCCAACCCTGAACAGACATTTTTCTCCTGGAGACCAGGCTGCTCCTAGCAGCGCAGCGACACCCAGCCTTGAGTTCAGCAAGGAAACGAAGATTCAAAATATCCCCAGAGAGCCCTTGGGGGCTGGGTTGAGGGGCCATTTGGTCCCGGAAACTAATACAGAAACACCACCTAAAGGCAGTGTCAGAAATAGATGCCTGTGTAAAGATGACTGAAAGCAGGCAGAGTGGTCCCGCCTGGCTGACACCGAGGCTGTGGCACCTGACACAGAGGAGCTGTGGATCACTGGGAGCTCCAGGACGGTGCTGTCTAGCAGGAAGCCGAGGTGTGGCAGACAGAACAGTGGAGAGGGGTCTCAGACCAGCCCCCACATGGGGCATTAAATACTCAGCTGAAGCAAATAAACTTCACTACATTTTTTTAAAACTTTTACTTAAGAAACTAAAATTATTTTTCTTTATTTTTATTAGTAGTACTATTATTATGTTTTTAACCTTTTGTTGTTGTTTTTGGTTTTTTTGGATTAGTGCTCTACATTCTATTTTTATTTATTTTTTTAATCATTACTTTATCTCATTTTTTCGTTTATGCCAACCATTTCTTCCTAACTTCATCCTTTTTCATCCTGTTTCTTTTCTCCTGTTCCTGCTTTAGTTTTTCTCTCTCTTTTCACTCCTTGCTAAAAATTGATCTTCTTTATCTGCTTTACTGACGCATTACTATTACATTAGTCTCTATTGCAGTGGTTCTCAACCTTCTGGCCCTTTAAATACAGTTCCTCATGTTGTGACCCAACCATAAAATTATTTTCGTTGCTACTTCATAACTGTAATGTTGCTACTGTTATGAATCGTAATGTAAACATCTGATATGCAGGGTGGTCTTAGGCCACCCCTGTGAAAGGGTCGTTCGACCGCCAAAGGGGTCGCAACCTACAGGTTGAGAACCGCTGCTCTATTGGCTTACTCATATATCTAATTTCCTCTCCCATGCTGATGTTTCCTAACTCTCTCACCCTTTCCCTTCCTCTCTGAAATCAATAAAAATATATTTTTAAAAAAGAATATAAAGAGGAGCCCTAGCCAGTGGTTACAGTGTTGGCCAGTGCACCAGAAGGTCTTGGGTTTGATTCCCAGTTAGGGGCATGTCGCTGGGTTGCAGGTTTAATCCCTGGCCCCAGTTGGGATGTGTCCAGAAGGTAAACAATTGATGTTTTCTTTCTCTCTCTCTCTCTCTCTCTCTCTCTCTCTCTCTCTCTCTCTCTCTCTCTTCCTCTCTCTCAGAAAAAAAAAAAAAAAAGGAAACAATATCCTCAGGTGAGGATTAACAAAAACATTTTTTTTAAAAAGGATGCATGGTGGGAAAGGTCAATGGGGGAGGGGGACATATGCAATACTTTCAACAATAAAAATTGTTTCAAAAAAATGTTTAAAAAGGATGCAAAGAGCAAAGTTTCAAAAATAAAAAGGTAGTCAGACATATTAAGTATTGAATAAAACTGCTGGATTTGCTAATTAAGGAGATCTCTGAGAAGCTTTGAAAGCTGATTCAGCAAAATTTTGCTGTCACCGAACTGTAGGCACTGAAGGAATAAATGGGTGGTAAAGAAATCAGAGACTTCTGGTCAAGATGGCAGTGTACATAAGCGCAGCACTCACATCCTCCCACATCAACATCAAAAATTACAATTTAACCACAGAACAACCATCATTCAAAACAGCCTGAAATCTGATTGAATGTAAGTCCTACAACTAGAGAATTAAAGAAGAAAGCACAATGAGACTGGTAGGAGGAACAGATGTACAAAATGGTCTGGTCCTATACCCAGGTGTGGCATTTTTTTTAACTGGGAGGAATATCTTGGCTGTGGAGGCCTCCCATGAGGAGTAAGGGGTCCCAGCCCTACACTAGACCTCTCAGCCCAGTGTTCCAGCACGGATTATGGCTGAGTGACACAGAGTCTGCTGGAGTCCCAGGCAGTTCCTCTTAAAGGCCAATGCATGGACTTACTCACACTCATTCCCTCTGAGCTCCAACACTGGGGCAGCAGCTTGAAATGATCCAGGGATACACAGGAAGGAACTAAATTGACTGTTATCAGGGCAAGAACTAGGGGGTAGCTTTCTCCCAGACAAAAATGTTAGCAGAGGTCATTGTTCTGAGGCTGAGACCTCCCCCATCACAGAGCCAACAGGCGGGCACCATATTTGAGTTTCCATCAACCTGGCTCAGACTATTCCCCTGGCCCTCATGACACCCTGAAACCCGGCCGGACCCAATTTGGTGCCAGACCCAAACTGTTTGCAGAGTTCCTTCTATATGAATAGTATGTCCTGGCTCAGGCTTCAAACTTTTCTAAAATCTCTCAAAGAAGCAGTAGCTGGCCTCAGTGTGTCCCATGCCTCTCAAAATAAGATGCCCCAGGCCCGAAACTAGCAAAAAAAAGCCTGCCTTGCTTCACAGCCTGGCCTCTCCTGGACACCTCCAAACCCAACACAAGTAGCAGCCATCTTCAGATAGCTCTGTAGCTCATGTCAGACACAGGCAGTAGCTGACTTTGCAACTCCAAGGAGGCCCCAGAGCCAGTGCACCCAGTGGTCAGCTTCAGACCATGCCACATTCACAAGTGACACACTCAAGGGGCTGATTCAGAGAGCACCAAAGCCACACCAAAGCAAGTCCTGCTCCACAGGGGTGTCTCCTGCATAGCAGCTCTTCCCCTGTAGTTGCAGCTGGTCCTCACAGCCAACTAGCCTGGGGTCAACCCCTTCTAGTGATGTGAACAGTAAGCAAGGCTCAACTACATCAGGAGAGTGCACACAGCCCACACAGGGACACACCTGGAGTGCACAGCTCAGATGTCTGGGGTGACTGAGCCACTGGACCCTACAGGACACCTACTACATAAGGTCACTATACCAATTCCAGGAAACATACCGGTTCTACCTCATACAGAGAAACAAACACAGGGAAGCAGCCAAAATCTGAAGACAAAGAAACATGTCACAAATGAAAGAAGAAATCTCCAGAAAAAGAACTAAATGAAATGGAAACAAGCAAACTACCAGACACAGAGTTCAAAACAATGGTTATAAGGATGCTCAAGGAACTTAAGATCTTTAAGTAACTTAGTAAGAACTTCAAGGAACTTATAAAGAACATCAACGACATAAAAAAGGACCAGTCAGAAATGAAATATACACTAACTGAAATGAAGAATAATTTATAGGAAATCAACAGGAGAGCAAAGGATGCCGACAATCAAATCAGCAATCTGGAACACGAGGAAGCAAAAAACATCCAATCAAAAGAGCAAAAAGAAAAAAGAATCCAAAAATATGAAGATAGAATAAGGAGCCTCTGGGACAACTTCAAGCATACCAATATTCACATCATAGGAGTACCAGTAGGAGAAGAGAGGGGACAAGAAATTGAAACCCTATTTGAAAAAATGACAGAAAATTTCCCTTATATGGGGAAAGAAATACATACATGTCCAGAAAGTGCAGAGTCCCAAACAAGAGGAACCCAAAGAGGCTCACACCAAGACACATAATTAAAATGCCAAGGATTAAAGACAAAAAGAAAATCTTCAAGGAACAAGAAGAAAGCAGTAGGGAGGGCCCATATGACTATCAGCTGATTTCTCAACAGAAACTTTGCAGGTGAGAAAGGAGTGTCAAGAAATATTCAAAGTGAGCTTGGCCAGTGTGACTCAGTGATTGAGCATCAACCCATGCAGCAAGAGGTCACTGTTCAATTCCCAGTCAGGGCACATGCCTGGGTTTCGGGCTCGATCCCTGGTGAGGGCCATGCAGGAGGTAGCCTATCAATGTTTCTCTCATCAATGTTTCTATCTCACTCTCTCCTCTCCTATCTCTATAAAAATCAATAAAACATACTTTATACAAAAAAAAAAACAAAAAAATATTCAAAGTGATGAAAAGCAAGGACCTACAACCAAGATTATTCTACTAGCAAAGCTTTCATTTAGAACTGAAGATCAGATAGAGACAAAAAAAAAAAAAGCTAAAGGAGTTCATCACCACCAACCCAGTATTACATGAAATGTTAAAGGTCTTCCTTAAGAAGAAGAAGAGAGAGAAAGAAAAAAAGATAAAAAATATAAACAATAAAATGGCAGTAAGTACAAATCTATCAACAATTGAATTTAAAAATCAAAATAAGCAAGGAATCTAATGAACAAAATAAACTGATGAATAAAATAGAGAACCAGAGGCATGGAAACATGGAACAGACTGAAGAATCTCAGAGAGAAGAGATTAACCAAAGAACTTATATGCATACATGCATAACCCATGGACACAGACAATAGGGTGGTGAAGGCCTGGGGTGGGACGGGATCCGGGTGGAGATGGGCAATAGTAGGGGAAACAGGAGGACATCTATAATACTCTCAACAATACAGATTTAAAAAATAATAAAATGATAAAAATAATTTTGGGAGAAAAAAATCAGAGAAAAGATTGAATCTATTCAAAGGGTCCCCACATAGAAAATTCACAAACATAGTAATAGAGACCAGATTGGCATTATCAATATTTCAAACAGCCATATGAAAACTAAATTTCATTTCCACCAAGCTACAAAAGACTAAGAGAAAAATATTAAGCTCCTTTTATTTTCTAATTGGCCTATTACAGGTTGCAAATGTATGCTCGGTGGACAGGTTCTTTCGTATTATGAGATTCTTGGTAGAAAATAAATAAAAAGATTATTAAGCACCAAAAGATTGGGAATCATGGCTCTTGAAAGATATCCAGCACTAAAGAGAGTATATGCGATTATGAATAATACAGGTAGAAACCTTCAGCAAAAGGCTTTTTTGTTATTGTTGCCGTTTTAAGGTTTTTTGGGTTGACTGGTTTTCTTTTGTTTTCAGCAGCAACAGCAACAACAACAAAAACTACTAAAGATGTTAGTAAGATTAAGATATCGATGTAAAGAAATGTTTAAAGTTCCAGTTAAAGATCACTGAAAAAAAAGATGCCTCAGAAGAAAAAAAAAAGCTGACCTTACAAACGTTGCAGTCACGCATGAGTCAAGTCCATGTCTGGAAAACTATGTATGCATTCTCATCCTCAAAAAGTTCAGTCAATGAGTTAGATAAATAAACCAATTAAAGTTCTAATACAACTAGAGCTATATCACACAGAAACGTAGAATTTTAAGTCTGACAAACATAGGTTCAAATTTCTACTCTTCTACTAACTACTGCTTAGCCTTAATGTTACTTAGCTTCTCTGACAATACTTCATTTAACAATAACTTTTGTCCCATAAACTACTCCGAAGACCAAGAGAGATAGTATATGTAAAAAAATTAGTACAGTGCCTGGCACTAAGTAACCATTTAATAAACATAGCTATAATTACTAAAATAAAATATAGACAAATATCTCTCTGATTTTAGGATTGAGAAGACCTAAGTTTTAAATGAAAAGGAAATAAATGAAACAGGAAAGATTAATACATCTGGCTATACAATCCCTTTAAAATTTATGTGAAAAATATACAATATTGAAAAGTAAACATCACACAAAACTAAAGAAATATTGGTATAGAAAATATTTATATAAATTATTTTTCTTATACAACAAGAAGATAAAAATCCTAAGAGTAAAAAATTATGTATTGACATACTCTTTGCTCTGCATAAACACCACCAAGTACCCAATTTAGGGAATCCACAAAAATAGTAATGGAGACCAAACCAGATGGGTATTTTCAGTACTTCAATGTAAGACTCACAGTGTGAGGTATTACTGCCCCTCCAATATTTATACCCTTAAAGGAAAAGGACTATTTGCAGCATAATAGTAGTATATGAAATGTAAGTCAGATAACACCAATTCAATCTTCCTCACACTGAAAGCAAATCTATTACTAGATGTTTTAATTAAAAATAAAGCATAATTCTATCATATATTCTTATCCTAACTTAATAATTTTTCAAGTTGTGCTAAAAAGATGTATCTGAAAACTGCCACTGGGATAAGGGGACAGGGGCAGTTATGTGAAGTTGAATGGCTATGCCTCTGTATTTATCAGTGTTTCACTCCACAACCTAAAGCAGTTTCAGTTCCACTTATATCTATTCTTATACAGTTCATGTTCAATTTATTTTCAGACTTTCTTTTTAAACCTGAAAAATAAGCCTGGCCAGTGTGGCTCTGTGGTTGAGCATCAACCTATGAACCGGGAGGTCACAGTTCATTTCCTAGTTCAGGGCACATGGCTGGGTTGCAGGCTTCATCCCCAGTGGATACAATACTGAATAATAAAGGTAGAAACTTTCAGCAAAAGGCTTGTTTTCAGCAGCAACAAAACATCTTTAGTAATTTAAAGATATTAGTAAGATTAAGATATGACCATCACTGATGTTTCTCATCACGGATGTTTCTATCTCTCTCTGCCTCTCAGAAATCAATAAGGTATATTTTTTAACTGAAAAATAATTGTAACAATCCACATCAAATCTCTCTCCTCTGATCTCAGACAAAAATTCAGTAAACTCTACTGCTACCCAGAATTGACATATCCAAAACTTTACACTTAAGTATATGGACCTAGCCGGTTTGGCTCAGTGGATAGAGCATTGGCTTGTGGACTGAAGGGTCCCTGGTTCAATTCTGGTCAAGGGCATATGCCAGGATTGCATATTGGCTCCCCAGTAGAGGGTGTGTAGGAGGCAGCCAATCAATGATTCTCTCTCATCATTGAGGTTTTTATCTCTCTCTCCCTCTCTCTTCCTCTCTGAAATCAATAAAAATATATTTAAAAAATAAATAAGTCAATAAATTTAAGTATATGATTATGTGGACCCCCCCACACACACACCACTATATCTTTATATTTATTACCAAAACTTCAGTTGGGCAAATACCACCATATTTTGCAATATTTAAAATAACTTCTTTATTCTGTGTCCAAGGCAACATGGGTATTGCTAAGATAGTAATATTAAACAGACCAAAATATTGTGAAATCCCTTCATAATACAAGTTTATTGACAGAAATAAAACCAAGTTGTTAGCTTTGTTTTATCTTTTCAGTATATGGTACGTGTATGGGAATTACAGGCTTTTGGCTAGCAATATATTAAAAATACAAATTTACTCAGAGAGAAAAGATACTCTACTTCCAGCTAAACTAAAATTCTGATTAACAGAACTATATTATATAATTACCAATTTTTAAAAATAAGACTATAATAATTATAATCCAAATTGAAATTGAATATAATTCAATTATTTTGTATGTACTTCAGAATTTCATACCAAAGCTAGCCTTTGAGTTATAAAAATTCATTTTCATTATTCAGCACTCATAAGGCAGAGTCAAAGACTGAAATGTATCTATCATAACTCTGGGTCAACATACTACTGAAGGTGGTTTTAGAGCAAACACTTGACAAGTTTGTTCACATACAATTTTTATTTCCTAATAAAAAATGTACAAAAAAAACCCCACGAAGCTTCCTGTTGTTCAAATTCCAAATAAATAAATTTTCTATAATGAATTTTATAATATGATTTTTCAATGTAGTACCTTGAATAACTTCATGTATTAAAAATAATTAAGCTTGCCCTGCCTGGTATGGCTCAGTTGGTTGGAATGTCATCCCATACACCAAAAAGTGGTGTATTCAATTCCCAGTCAGGGCATATATCCAGGTTACAGGTTCGATCCCCAGGCGGGGCTCATGTGAGAGGCAAACCATCGGTCGGTCTCTCTCTATCTATCTCTATCTCTCTTCTCTCTCAAATCAACAAATAATAAGATTTTAGATCTTATTAACTGTTAAAAAGATCCAAAAGGAAAAAATTAAATTTAATAAAATAGGAAAATATACAAGCAGAGAAAGCTAAAAAAACAAACAAACCACCAAACAAAATCATTTTGTTGGTTAATGGGCCACTAGCCTCACTTTCGTTAAAAAAAAAATCACCTATGTATATCATCTAAGCCACCCAATCTCAAACCCACCATTCCACAGACACAGAAAGCAGCCAAAATATTCACTTTCAAAAAATGTCTAGTAAAATTATTTTTACCTGTAAATTGTTTTCTGTGAGTCTGTTCCACCAAACCATATTGATGGGTACTCCTGATTTACACCTGTCAGCAAGGCAGCCAATAGGGTTCTTTGCTTTTCGTGCCTTTGATCCCATCGGAACTAGCCTCTCCTCCAGCATCCCCAGGCGATACTTCCTTGGCTAGGAAAAAGAAGGAAAGAAACCAGGCCACTCCTAACATCCCCCACACTAATCTAAACTAGCATAACTAACAGAGAAGATACCAGGAATGGTGGAATAGAAAACAAAATTTCTAAGACACTCCCTCTAATTTCCTTATCACCACCCAGCATTTCCCACCCCCAACCCCAATACACAACTTCAAAATAACCCACAGTCCTAACAGGCTGAACAGAAATATTATATAAAGCAACAGATGTTTTAGAGACATACATTATAATCTAAGTTGGTAAGACTTTAATGAATAGAAATTAACGTATGAGCAAAACGCTTCACAAAATGTTTTCCACTGGCACTTACCTATTCTCATTGCAATATGAAGAAATGGCTTCAAGGGTACAAAATACAAGTAAAAAATTGTCTCCAAATTATACCTTTTTCTGCTCCCCATATCACTGCCTCAATACCTACTGAGAATTACCCCACTTAAAAGAAGAAGCTAAAGCCCAAAGAATAGAGTTTTTAAAAAAAATTTTAAAACTCTATGCACATTAGACCAGAGTACAAGTCATTCTATCTGAAGTGGGCATTCAATTTAAAATATTCAATGAAAAGAAGTAATCTCAGACTTTAAATAAAAACACACAAATATCAACAGTCTTATAAATCTCAGTAATTTGAATAGACTGATGCTAAATAAACTGTCCAATAAAAGGATGAATTCACTGGCTAACAATATATATAATAAAGTTAGTAAACAATCTTAGTGGCTGGCAGGGTTTTTTATTATGGGAAAGTTAATTACAGTTTCCACCATCTTACTTCTCTTAATTATATCAAATTTGTACTAAATTGAATCTTAAAGGGAATTTGTATATATATTTTTTTCCTTTAAGGAATAATGACACATTCTTGAGAAGGTATCTAATTTAAGACCT
Organism: Myotis nattereri; assembly: GCF_964212035.1. NCBI lineage: Eukaryota > Metazoa > Chordata > Mammalia > Chiroptera > Vespertilionidae > Myotis > Myotis nattereri. The sequence goes on from NC_138076.1 coordinate 115,998,396, forward strand.
GAAATTTGTTTACTCATTGTTCTGTCATAGACTGCTAAAGCAAATAATTAACTTTCTTCATAAAAGGTGTCATAACCAGACAAATATATAAAAAATATTTATTCCAGAATAAAAACAATCTGAAGAAAACACTTGATTCCTAAATTTCAAAATGATCTTGTAAATTATGCCAATGGAAATAATTCTATGCAACTTAGAGTCTCCGCTCCACGAAAGGCCCTCCACTATGTTTTCTTTGGTTTAAGGAGGAAAAAAAAATTTTTAACTTGCATGAGAAAGGCAACTATACTACCTACATACCCAATAATTATAGCAGTGGATAAAGTTTCACGAAGGTAAAATATTTCCACCTCTATGCAATCATGAACCAATTCAATTACCCTCTATGTCTACATCCGAAGCAACTTTTGTAGATGAGAAAATGTAGCTTTCGGAACCATGTTATTACAAATGAAAATTTTAAAGCGAGCTATTTCTAGTAACTAGAGATCACAACTATAAAGATTTTATATACAGCAAAAATAATGTAACCTTAATTAAGCCTTCACTAATTTAAAATTTACATTTTAGAAAATGTCTGGGCTAAGGATTACCCTATTAGAAAAGTTCAACATATCAAAGAATATTTATTTAACATACAACCTATCAAATAGTACTTATACAAGGACACCTACATTCGTCATATATTTGAAAGCAAGAAAATTATTGCTTTAAATGTTCTTCTGTTAAGATCCTTTACAAATTCAGACTTGCTTTTGACCCGAAAATAATTATAATTAGTGCAATTTATTTTTTTACAGTAAGGCATAGCAACATAGAAAAAGGGTTAATCCAATGTGTCATTCTCCCTCCCTAACAGTTCTCATTATATGTTTTTTATTTTTCCAAAGAGGAATTCATCACTTCTCCACTTCTTTACCATCCCCCCCACCACCCCAAAACCTATAATTAGCCTAAGGATTTTTCCTTTTAGGTACAAAGAGATCTCCAAACATGTGCCATTACAGACTTAAGTTTCTTCAATAAATAGCCAGCAATTAAAGTTTCATCTAATGTGATACCGAGTGATATGACCTAGATGGTATTTTTTTAGAATAGCATCTAAAATACCATTATAAGCAACAGACGACAAAATGACATCTGAAAAGAGAGATCAGCAACAGAAAGTATGACGGAGAGGCAAAAAGATTAAATATAAAAGTCTCATTGCCTAGGAAGTAAATTATAGTAAAATCTCATTTGTAAACTAATTTCCAAATTATTTGAACTATTATTAATGCCTTGGAGGGGGAAAAAATGTGTTTTCAACTAATCATTTAAGAGCCTAATTTGTATTAGGAACAGTTCTCAGTACTTGGAATACAATAATGAATAAAGCACTCACATTTCCCTCAAAAAGAGGACATAATCTATTAGGTAACAAAATCATGCAAACAGAACATATTCACTGTGATAAAATAAGTGCATATATAATCAAGGTACCAACAATTCAGAAACAAAGGCTTCAACGAGAAAGTGAAGGCCTGAGCAATTTTGAAGGAATACTAAATGTGCCTAGATAGATAGATAGATAGATAGATAGATAGATAGAGCTGTATTATAAGCTTCGAAAAATGTGTAGGTAGAAGCATAAAGGCACCGTGGTGTTAAGGGAAAACTGTTAGGTAAGTACTGAGTCTACCATTAGTAGAGGGACAACCTTAAGAGCAAAGGATGAGGTCTGAAAGCAATAAAAACAAACATGAACTGTTTTATATCCTATGGCAAGGAGTTTGGACTTCATTCCATGGACAACGAAGAACTCTTGAAAACTTAAGAATGAGAAGTAAACTGGAAGCAGGTAGACAAACTACTGCACTCTGGCAGCAATCCAAGTGAGAGTTTCCCAACCTCAGCAGTAGACTTTGGGTAATTCTTTGTTGTAGAGGTCCTGTATTGTAAGATGTCTAGCAACATCCCTGGCCTCTACCCACTACGCCAGTAGTACAACAGCACCAGTTTTGACAACCAAAAGTATCTTCAATGTCCCCTTAAAGAAGAGGGTCAAACTGCCCCCATTTGAGCCCTGGCCAGTGTGGCTAGATTCGTTGAGGGTCTTCTCATGCACCAAACGGTCACAGGTTGGATTCCCGGTCAGAGCACATGTCCAGGATGTGGGTTTGATTCCCTGGTCCAGGTACGTGTGTGGAAGGCAACTAATCGATGTTTCTCTTTCACATCGATGTTTTTCTCTTCCTCTCCCTTCCTCCCTCTCTAAAATCAATAAAAACATATTTAATTAAAAAAAAACTGTCCCCATTTGAGAACCCTAGTCTTGATAAAGGATGTGAACTAAGGATATCGAAATGGCATGGCTGAAGATGGATCTGCTAGGTTAAAAACAGCTATTGGGGATGAGGGAAATGGAGAAGTCAAATGGAAGATGAGGAAATAAAAAGGGCAAACAAACTTTGATGGGAAATGTTTGTTTACCCCTAAAGTTAATCCTCTCAAGTTTTCTGAGTTCTGTAAGATCCAAACACTTCCTCCGGAACCAATAAAAGTAACCACTCCTGTTCCCTTTCTATTAACTTGCAGCAATCCTTTCCTTGACCAATCTTGAGAATTTGATGGTCAAATAAATTAATTAAGTTCCCATGTTGATCCTCCCTTCTTCATAGCCTTGCCAGTCTAGCCTACTGGTTGTTATAGAGGAGAAGCATTCTGAACTGCTATGTTCTATTAGTAAATAACCAGCTTTTCTTTTCCACCTTCTAGTAAGTCAATACTGTACACCAAAATTCGCAATCTCTTTTTGTTCATCTGGCAAAATATTCAGCAGAGCCTGTAACTGGCCTTCTCTTCTCCTTCTCCTCCTCCTCCTCCTCCTCCTATTCCTCCTCCTCCTCCTCCTTTCTCTCTCTCTCTCTCTCTCTCTCTCTCTCTCTCTCTCTCTCTCCCCCCCTCCCTCTCTCTCTCTCTCATATATATATATATATACAAATCTCAAGATTCACTACAAAAGTGACTTTTATCATTCTTCACAAACTCTAAATAAATAGCATAAATAAGATAGCTCAAAATAGTGTTGCCCTTCTTATTGGATGTTTAAAAAATAACTTAGGGCTTGAACAAAAGTTTTCAAGGATAAGAAAGTTTGATTATGTATTCTAGATTAGCACTCCTCAAACTATAATGAACATATGAATTGTCTAGGGATCTTGTTAAAATAAAGGTTCTAATTCAGTCGGCCAATTGTGAAGCCCGAGATTCTACATTTACAAAAGAGCATCCGAGACTGCTAGTGCTACTGGTCTGGTGACCACACGCTGAGAAGTAAAGTTCTAGATAATGTCAAAGAAAAGACCTGCATAAGGAACAACTAGTGGTGCAAACAGAAACTGGAGTCACCCCCTACTCCCAGATAAAAAGGAATAGGTGTTCAATAGTGTAACAGCCCAACTCCTTAAAGCCTGACCAAGATACTTAGAACCTTCACTACTCATAGTCCCCAAAGCCCTGGCTCTTCGAAAATCTTTGCCCTAATCCATAAAAGCCCATTCCAATGGTTTAAGACTAAGGGAAGTCAACTCTCATTCCTAACTAGACTATGTCAAAGAACAGTAAAAGCTAATTTTAAAAACTGTTTTAATTCCACACACATATTTTTTTCATTCATTCATCCATTCATTCGCTCAACATTTCAGGATAAGGTTCTTTGCCCTTCCTAGAAAAACAATGATAAGTTCTATTCTCTTTCCCTAAAAATTCACGGTCTAGCAAAAGTAAAGTCTATAAATACCACTGCTAACATAGAAAATGTAGTTAAAGCTACCAAGTAACAGACCAATTTCCAATGCACAACCTTTTTGGTAAAATTTCAAAACAGCCTCATCTCCAGAAGGCTTCAGATCATCAACCATATGTTACTACGTATGATACAATCACCCTATATAATAAAAGCCTAATATGCTAAGTGTCCAGTTGTCCGGTCAACCAATCGAAGTGTGATATGCTAAAACCACTCAACCACTCATTATGACATGCACTGACCACAAGGGGGCAGTCATCCGGTAGGTTAGCTTGCTGCTGGGGTCCGGCCAATCGGGACTGAGCAAGACGGGCCAGACATGCCCTGGAGTCCTCCCACAGTCCCTCCCCGGCTGGCCAACCTCCGACATCCCTCCCTGGCTCCCCTGAGCCCTCTCACAATCTGGGACTCCTTGGAGGATGCTGGACAGCCGGTTTCGGCCCGATCCTACAGGCCAGGCCAAGGGACCCCACTGGTGCACAAATTTGTGCACTTAGGGATGGGGGGGGGTCCCCTCAGCCCAGCCCAGGAGCCCTCGGGGATGTCCAACTGCCGCAGAGGCAGGACAGGCTCCCGCCTCCACCACTGCTGCGCTCACCAGCCATGAGCCCGGCTCAGGGCTTCTTGCTGAGTGGTGCTCCCCCTGTGGGAGCGCACTGACCACCAGGAGGCAGGCCCTGCATTGAGCGTCTGCCCCTTAGTTGTCAGTGCGCATCATAGCGACCAGTTGTTCCTCCAGTCAGTTGATTTGCATATTAGCCTTTTATTATATAGGATGAGAAAAATCAAATTGTTATCCGATGACAAAAAGTTTCCAATGTCCTGAATTTTGAGAAATCCTTTTGAACAGCAAAAATACAGTTAACTGTGCTTTCACTATTTGTACTCTGAAACAATGAATGATGACTTAAAGTTGCTATGGACAACACTTTAAAATAATTTGCATTTTATTAATCATAACATCTTCACATACTTAGAAAATAGTAGTACCCATGTATGAAATATTATCTCCCTTCAGATAATGCTCAATAAATATATTAATTCATTACCTTTTGCAGTAACAACTCATCAACCTACTTCCTGCCATTCCTGAAGGTCCACTAGTATTAGGAACCTCCGACCTATAATTTACTATATATTTCTTTGAAAGTAAACCTGCATTTCTTTCACAATCTCTTCTGGCTCACAATGGTCTTCCCTCAATTAAATAAATATCTTGATATTTTATAGTATTTGTAATGATAAAAAGTAAATATAAAATTATAATTCCATTAGTCATCAGTGATCAATGTAAACTCACTGGGTAAAATAGACCCCAAACTGATTCAAATCGTTTAAATTTTTTAAATCAGGTAAATTAATTTCCAGGGGTAAAAAACTTTACAAATAAAAAAATAAAACAAGTCAACCTCAAAGATTATGTTGTATTTTGTCTTGTCGTTCATTATTATTATTTTTTTAATATATTTTATTGATTTTTTTTACAGAGAGAAAGGGAGAGGGAGAGTCAGAAACATCGATGGAGAGAAACATGGATTAGCTGCCTCCTGCATACCCCCTACTGGGGATGTGCCTGCAACCAAGGTACATGCCCTTGACCGGAATTGAACCCGGGACCCTTCAGTCCCCAGGCCGACACTCTATCCACTGAGCCAAACCGATCAAGGCCATTCATTATTATTAACTATGGCCTTTCATGACATTATATTAAGTGTCTTACATTTTAATTATTTAAATAAAGACAATAATAGGATGGGATGGGTGGGTGGGCGAATAGATCTACAAAAAGTAGTTCTAAATAGAAAAACAGACTGTCACAGTTAAAGATAAACAGATAGGTAAATATCTGTAAATGAAAAGATCTTTTAATTTGTGGAGTTAATACACAAATCATATATAGGATGAGAGAATGAAAAAAGAGGATGCTACTAAGTAAAAACTGATTTAAATTATATCAAATATAGCAGAACAGGATATACATATTCACACAAACATATTTTTAAGCTCTACTATGAGCAAGATTCTGGGAAAAGAGTCCTTCTCAAATAAGACACCATGAGATAAGTCAGCTCCTTTTGACTCCCCTTCTCTTATCCTAACAAAGAGTTTTAATATCAAGTACAGAAAAAATGAACATGATACTTCAGAAATGTTTGTCCCCTAATCCCAAAGAATTTAGCTTGTTATGGAAACCTTAATTTACAAAAGTGAAAATCTGTTATCCCACTATTAGAAATAAAATGCAAATGACTTGGTAAAGCTGCCTATTGGTAGAAATAGCGTCCTAAAGCACAACTAAAACAAGGAAAGTAAATGGCAGGCACCTGAGCCTATTTTACTTAAAAGGGTGGAGAGGAGAAAAAGAATAGAATAATGACTAGATGACTGAAGAAGAGAGCAGAAAAGGGCCAAGAAAGATATAAAAGGAGAAACCAAGAATGCCAGACATTAATTTTGAAACTTTGCCTACGATTTGTCTCAATTATCTGGGGTCGCCCTGCATAAAAACTCAGAGCTTAGCAAGAACAGTAGCAAACTGTCATGCTGAATCACTTCAGTTAAGAATATGTGTAGGTCCAAAAATAGGAGAGGGAAAATGGCAGAGGTATAGATGGACGTGTCCCGTGCCTTGTCCCGGAGCTGTTAGGGTGAGCAGCTGAAGCAGGTAACATACAGCCCGAATTAGCAGAGGATATTCAGCTGAAAGACAGTTTGCAGTCGGGAAAGGCGGAGGAATCCCGGAGAAAGCGGACGACTGGAGACTGCGGCTGGAATCTCTCCCGGAGCACGGGCTCAGCCGCGAAGACCCCGCCATCTTTAGTGGCTGTTATTGGAAACGTATATACATCCAAAGACCCGGCATCCAGAGATCAGCTGCTAACCAGGAAACACCAGATCTGGGACAGTGCGACTACATGGAGCCCTGCTTCTCATGGAAAGGTCAGATCTCACCTGAAGGTACAGTTTGCAATTCAGGTTGGGGAGAGGAGTGTGCACAGGGAGGTCTGCGCCTCACAAAGACCGCGGCCTTCGGGGCCAGCGTGATCAGCGAGTGTAGAAGAGCTCCCACAGGGCTGCTGGCAGAAGGGAACGCTTAAAATTAGCCCACAGCTGGACTGGATGCAAAAAGGCAACCTCAGATTTTGCCAATGTGCAGGCTACTTAATATAAGGAGAAAGAGGACGCGCGGAAGAGACTGCATGTGCTGGAAGGTGCAGGGTTGCGAATTTGCGCAACTCCACAAGCTCTTGTTTTTTTCTCTTCCCCTTAAATCTTTGCGTTTGATTATTAACCCAGTGCATGGGATTGCCCAGTTGGGGACACTCGCAGAAACTGCAGGGGAAAGTTGTTTTTGTGGAACCTGGGAAACAGAGTGGGGTAACGATTAAAGAACCAGCTCTGGGCAGTGGACTTCCCCAAACCAGTTTTAAGTGCAACAGAGAAAATAAACTCTAACAACTGGATAGAGAGGCCGTATAGCCTCGAAGGTCAATCCAGAAACACTGCCACCCAGAGGCTGAGCCACAAACTGATTCTTATGTAAACACAAACTAAGGCAGGCTGGGAAACAAATACGGCCTGCTTTAAAATCAGGACTGTGGTTTACAACACGGAGGAACAGTGTATCGCAGGGAAATTCAACACTCTCCTGACTACCTGGCAGGACTAAGGTGTGCCAGACTGAAGAGTAGAAGAACCGAAGGACCTTCGCTACTGCACATTTTTATTTTTTTTATTCTTTTTTCACCTTTTAATTAAGAAACCAATTTTTTTTTCTTTTTTCATCAGCTGATTTTACCCTTTTAATTACATTTTTATTTTTAAACAGTATTATTACTGCTACCATTTTACCATTTTTTAAAGTGTCATTTTATTTTCTCTTTATTTTATTTTGGGATTAGCGTTCTACATTCTATTTTCATCATTCCTTTTGCATCATTTTTCTCTACCTCAATTTTACCTTTATGCTAAAACCCTCTTCCCTCACTTTTCCCCTTTTGTTATCCTGTTTCTCTTACCCTATTCCTGCTTTAGATTTTCCCTTTTCCTTCTTTTTACCCTGTCAAAATTTCACCCTACTTATATATCCTATTTCCAATCCCCTGCTCTAATCCTTATACACCTCTCCCTTATCTTTCTTCACTATCCAAATTTTTTTTTTCCTTTTCTCTATTGTTTTGTTGTTGTTTGCTTGATAGTTGAGTATACTGGGTTTTTTTAGGATTGTTTGTGAGGTTGTTTTGCTTTTGCTTTTTTTTTTTCTGTTCGTCCCCCCCTCGCTACCCCCGGTTATTTTTGTGCTTCTGTTTTCCCTTGCCTTGCTTGATATTATTGGTTGTCTGTAGTTTGCATTCATCTCCAGGGATCTGTTGCTGGAATTTGATGGGATTAGTGGCGGTTCTATCGGAGTTTTCTCATATAAATAGTCTCTTCCCCTCTTCTACTTTATTCTCTCTTTTCTCTTACTTTATTTTTCCTCCCTTTTCCCAATTTCATTTTTGCACTCCTTTCTCTCTTTTTTCTCTTTTATCTTTTTCTCTTCTTTCTTCCTTATCCCCTAATTCTCTTTGCTCGGGTGGTCACCTTTATTTGGGGTTATTAATATCGTGAATACATTTGTGTTCAGTGCCTGGTACGTTGTGCCTTGTTGTGTTGTATTTTGTGCCTTTAAATCAACGCAGCAGATCCAAGCAACAGCAACCTCCTGATCACCAACCACACCCTCTGAGGAACAGCAGCTGTGTGTGAAGCCTCCCCCCACCAGCCAGAAGAGCCACCACAGCTGTGAACAGCACCCACCAGAGGAGCTGCTGCCAACTAAGGAGCAGCTGCTACCGCGACCACCCAAGGAGCAACCGCAGCCCGAGGAGCCACTGCCACCCAGGGAGCAGCCACTGAACGACTCAACATCTAGATATGTCGGTGAGATCAAATATGGGTAGACAAAGAAACCCTCAAAGAAAAGAAAAGGAGGACTCTCCAGAAAAGCAGCTAAGTGATACAGAGGCATGCAACATGACAGAAAAAGAATTCAGATTAAGGGTCCTAGAGTGCATAAACCGGATGGAGGAAAAAATCAACAACTTATGCAAGAAGCAAGAAGAAACAGATGAAAAAATGAACAACTTACGTAAGAATCAAAAAGAAATGGATGAAAAAATCAATAACCTAGGTAAGAACCAATAAGAAATGAAGAGTGATATAGCTGCAATAAGAATATGTGTAGGCCTTGGCTGAGTAGCTGAGTTGGTTAGAGCATCATCCTGATAAAATGCCAAGGTGGTGGGTTTGATCCCCAGTCAGGGCAAATACAAGAATCAACCAATGAATGCATAAAGAAGTAAAACAACAAACTGATGTTTTTCTTTCTGTTTCTCTGAGACAGATAAGAGAAAGAGACCTTATCTGTCTCACTATTAAGGTCTCCACATGTATTGCTCTAATACAGGATGTATCCAAAAAACTGTATATACAATTTTAACAGCTGATAGCTCTATTTTGAAAATGAAATGTATTTCAATAACACTGTCTTTATAATTATTCAAACAGTATGTATACATTTTTGGGACACCCTATATATTAACTCCCATTTTTAACAAAACTTCATCTCCGGTGTGTTGAACCTTAACTCCCCATCAAGTTTATAGCCATAATTCAATTTTTCTGCTACCACCCTTGGCCAACTATAGTTATACACATGCTATATAATAAAGCGGTAATATACAAATTGACCATCACTCCAACACACAAGATGGCTCCCCCCATGTGGACACAAGACGGCCAGCAGGGGAGGGACCAGGCCTGCAAGGGAGGGCATTTGGGGGCGACCAGGCCTGCAGGGGAGGACAGCTGGGGGGAACCCAGGCCTGCAGGGAAGGGCAGTTGGAGGCAACCAGGCCTGCAGGGGAGGGCAGTTGGGAGGGAGCAGGCCTGCAGGGGAGGGCAGTTGGGGGCAATCAGGACAGCAGGGGAGGGCAGTTACAGGGAATCGGGCCAGCAGGGGAGGGCGGTTAGGGGCAACCAGGCTGGCAAGGGAGGGAAGTTAGGGGTGACCAGGCCTGCAGGGGCGGGCAATTGGAGATGACTAAGCCTGCAGGAGAGGACAGTTAGGGGCAACCAAGCTTGCAGGGGAGGGCAGTTACAGGCAATCAGGCCAGCAGGGGAGGGCGGTTAGGGGCAACCAGGCCTGCAAGGGAGGGCAGTTGGGGGCGACCAGGCCTGCAGGGGAAGACAGTTGAGGGATACCAGGCCGGTGGGGGAGGGCAGTTAGGGGCGACCAGGCTGGTAAGGAAGGGCAGTTAGGGGTGACCGGGCCAGCAGGGGAGGGCAGTTGGGGGCAACCAGGCCTGCAGGAGAGGACAGTTAGGGGCAACCAAGCCTGCAGGGGAGGGCAGTTACGGGCAATCGGGCCAGCAGGGGAGGGCGGTTAGGGGCAACCAGGCTGGCAAGGGAGGGAAGTTAGGGTTGACCAGGCCTGCAGGGGCGGGCAATTGGAGATGACTAAGCCTGCAGGGGAGGACAGTTAGGGGCAACCAGGCTGGCAAGGGAGGGCAGTTAGGGGTGACCGGGCCAGCAGGGAAGGGCAGTTAGGGGTGACCAGGCTGGCAAGGGAGGGAAGTTAGGGGTGACCAGGCCTGCAGGGGCGGGCAGTTGGGGGCAACTAGGCCTGCAGGGGACGGCAGTTAGGGGCAACCAGGCCTGCAGGGGAGGGCAGTTAGGGGCAATCGGGCCGGCAGGGGAGCAGTTAGGCATTGATCAGACTGGCAGGCAGAAGCAGTTAGGGGCAATCAGGCAGGCAGGCAGGCGAGTGACTGGGATTGGGCCTAAACGGGCAGTCAGACATCCCTCGAGGGGTTCCAGATTGTAGAGGGTGCAGGCTGGGCTGAGGGACACACACACACACACACACACACACACACACACTGCCCCAGTGCACAAATTTCGTGCACTGGGCCTCTAGTTTTTAAATAATCGTCATTTGTTCTGTCTATAAAAGTATGTATACCTAATGTGAAAAATAAAGAAAAAAATTACTGCTTCCAATACATTGTGAAATATCATATTTTTAAAATTTTCCTATATATCATGATCCAATACTTTGATAAAATAACGATGAATTGCTAGAAAAAAAGATCACATAACTGGATATATCTGTATTATCAAGCAGGAAAAATATCAATCCATCCTTAAATTCTCCACGTAGCACATATAAGACTGCCTACAGTAAAAATACTTAACTAATCTGATCCCAATAATTCACATTCTGACAGGCAAAGAAAAAGCAACACTAGGGACTCACCCAACTGAGACTTTCAGAAAATAATTTACCTAACTAGCTATGAAATATTAGTAAGTATGGCCTAAATACCCGTTCTCCGATACCATTATGAAATAAAAATGTCACTAAGCAATCATGATAGCCTGCTTAGATCAACATGGAATTATAATTAAATATTTACACAAATTTGAATTACTTCTACTAAAATTACATCATTAAATATATATGATGAATTACTATAACAAAATAGACAGTCTCCATATGCCTTCAATTCAGTGTGTGCCATGCAATACCTTATGCCAAGAGTATTTCTAATATAGAGATTTTAAACCTTCTAAACTCAACCATTAATTTCAAAATATATGCAACCTGCACTCTCAGATTACAAAGTATATATAGCCCACTATTGAAAAAAATCTATGTCCCTACATATTATTTTAAATGTAAATGGCAAGAAAATATGGTCCTTCTATGATATACTCTGTGAACTATAAATTTCTAAGTAGAAACTGACACATAGGTCCTTTCAGTTTGGACATTGAATTTTAGAGATGAAAGAAAGCAATTATCCAGGCCATGCTCATCACTTCACAGTTGTGAAGATTATATTCTAGAAAATTGGCCCAAGGTCACAAAGCTAGAGATCCAGGACCTCAAAAATCGCAGCTATATTAATCTGTTTCCATTAGGATATATTCTAGTATCGCTCCAAATATTGAGGTCATATTCATGGTAACGTTTCCTTTTATTATTTTCCTTTACTGAAGTAAATTTTAAAAGGATGCACACTATATCTTCCTTTTTTGAGTCTCCAGGAATTTTTACTATTTTCTCAAAAATAACATCACTACCTCTAAATTATATATTTCTACTATAATGTGTAGTGCACCAAACCCTCATATTAGAAATCTTGTATTTATTTGCCATTCTACTTTAACCTTCTATTCATACATCAGAAATACTACTTATCACAGTTAACCAATTATTAATTCAAGGATGTGAAAAGGTCCTAGCCGGATTGGCTCAGTGGATAGAGTGTCAGCCTGCGGATTGAAGGGTCCCGGGTTAGGTTCCGGTCAAGGGCACATGCCCGGGTTGCGAGCACGATCCTCAGTGGGGGGCATGCAGGAGGCGGCTGATCAGTGATTCTCTCTTATCATTGATGTTTCTCTCTCCCTCTACCTTCCTCTCTGAAATCAATAAATAAATGTATTTAAACAAACAAACAAAAAAAAAAGGATGTGAAAAGGCCATTAAAGGGACCCCTAACACCACTTTAGTTTCCCCTACACTAAATAGGTCCAGATAATTTGATTTCTAGGTTGTTTCTGCTTTTCAGCATTTTACTGTTTCCTTCCATATTGATTGGCTTTGTCTGTTGTCACTTCTTATTACTGCCAATGAGCCTGCTTGTATCCAACTCTATTACACTTACACCATATGCAAGAGTAAATGTGTTCCCGGTGAAAACCTATAAGAAAGTCTATAAAATCAAACTCATACATTTTAGTCTACTAATTACAGATGCTTAAAAGCATTTTGTAATTAATTACCTCCTTGTTCTCAACTGTTTCAAAATGAAGATAATACTAAATACATGAAGAACTGATATAATTCACACCTGACCTCATAAATTTTTTATCTTGTTAATATCTAATCTGCTTGAATTTCATTTTATACCCCCCTCTGATCAGATACTTCCTACAAGCATTTTAAGCTTATATCAGTTTTCTAAAATCAGTATTCTCTTCTTCTGGGTCTTTCTTTCATTACTTAGGAAAATGAATTAGTTATAACTTTATAGTAATTTCCACCAAGTTTTACAACATGTTTTTAAGAGATTTTAAACTGTTTTTAAACAGTTGGGCCAATTATGAAAAGTTAGGGATTTTAAATTTGCCTTGTAAGGAGGAGTTTAAATTAGGGTAGAATATTTGAAAGTTAGACAAAGCAGTCAGAAAATAAAGTTAAAACATGATCAAATATGGTGACAGAAGATCTGACTTTGAGTGATGAGCACACAGTGCAATATACAGATCTTGTAACATAGAAAGTCACACCTAAAACCTATATGATATTAACCAATGTCACCCCATAAATTTAATAAAAGGAAAAAAAAAACCACCATAATCACTACACCTAAAATGAGTCACATCGATAGCAACTACATTAAATTAGATGTTATCTTAAAAACAGAATACTAAAGTATCTTAATGCATACAAAAGTAAGAAGTATTTCAAGCCTTTACATAAAATATTTCTATTTCATGCACACAGATGAAATAAAATTCTACATACAGGAGATATATAACAAAGAAAAGGGTAAACAAAAAGAAAGAAAAATACTACAGTCCATGAAAAGCCCTCTCCCCACTTAAAAGAATATTGCACGATATAGGTAATGACTAATATCACCTCTACATTCCATTTTGCTTCAAATAAGTTTCAATTTCACCTACCTTTCTTCTCTGAGAGATGTTGAGGGCACCAAAGTCATTAAACAAGGATGAAGCAGGTGAAGTGAGAGGATCTGGAAGGTAAGTTACATAAGTTTCCACACAGATAACTCCAGTAACCCACAAGACTAATAATAAATGTTTAACTTGGCAATGCTTACAAAAGTAATGAAAATCACATACTACACTAACAGTTAAACTCAATGCCTCAAATACAGTGAATATTCAAATATTTTCTGAGTGAATGAAACACAAATTGGAGAATACAAATTGGCATTCTGCCAACACTCAGTACACATTTATTCGAGAAGCTAATCAGATTAGGATGCTTCTATTTGCTTAAAACTAAAAGAAAAATCAAACAGGAAACAAAAAAGATGACTTTTAACCATGTTATTAGGAATGTGTTTATGAAGGAAGTCTACCTGTAGTAAATGTTTATTTAGGGACCAAATCATGAGAAAAATAAAAAAGGGGGTGAGAGAGAGGTAGTCACCCTCTGAGTGATCACGCTTGGTTTTAACACTTAGGCAAGGCCATAAACTATCTACTCTATACAATATTCCACACTTTTAAGTTTATCACAGATATTTTATATTCTTACTAAAAAAGGTAAGTTAAGTTTTAAAACACAATCATGAAATCTAAAGATTTTACAGATTCAGAGTTCTATTATTCTATGGTCAGAAGTTATAAACAAAAGTGTAAGTCTAAATTGTTTTTCACTTAACAAATCAGATGTTTCTGAAAAGGTGTGCATAATATACATTAAAATATTTATCTTCGTTTCTGAGCTTTAAGTTAATCTTAAGTTCCTCATTTAATTACCTGTAAACCCTAAAAAAAATAGTAAATACTCTCATTTAAAGAAACCTCATACCCCAGCAGGTTTGGCTCAGGGGAAAGAGCATCAGCCCATGGCCTGAAGAGTCCTGGGTTCGATTTCAGTTAAGGGCAGATACCTCGGTTGCAGGCTCATTCCCCCGGGTATGTGCGGGAGGCAACCAATTGATGTGTCTTTCACATTAATGTTTTTCTGTCTCTCCCACTCCCTTCCACTTTCTCTAAAAATCAATGGAAAAATATCCTCTGGTAAGGATTAACAAAAAAAAGGAAATAATCCACATGTATATTCTTATTGTCACCATTATTAATAACTGTTAAAATTTTACTGATGCGGTCTTAATACTCAATTGTTGCTTTTTTTTTTTTTTTTTTAAATCATCCTTTGGCCTGGCCAATGTGGGTCCGTAGTTGTACCAAAGAATCTCAGGTTCGATCCCAGCCCCAGTCCAGAAGCACGTGAGAGGCAGCCAATTAATGTGTCTCTCACACTGATGTTTCTCTCTCTCTCTCCCACTCTTCATCCCTCCCTTCCACTCTCTCTAAAAAACAATGGGAAAAAAATCCTCCAATGAAGATTAACAACGCCTCCCACCCAAAAAATCCTTGAATATTTATTTTTTAAAAAGGATACAGAAAGATATCTGGAACTTCTATATCAAAAGCCTTAAAAATGTCCATAATCTTTGAAACAGTAATTCCGTATCTAAGAATGTTCCCAAAGCAAGTAACTCAAAATATGAACACAGATTCAAATACATTATCAAATATTGGAGTATAATTAATTGTTTTTTTAAAAGAATAAAAACAAAAACAGTTCAGAAAATTATAAAGAGAAATAACAGAATTCAGTTTATAATGATCAAGAAATATTCATTAAAATATATTTAATGTGATCTTGAAATTAAGTATTACAATATATATACTTAAGTACTGCTGTGTATTTTGTATATATGAGTAATACAAATTTTAATAGTTCCTGAATATGAAATAATAGATCATTTTTTTACTTTCTTCCTTATACCTGTCCATAACTTTCAAAATTTCTACAATGGACATATTGTTTTTAGAGTCAGAAACATACATTTAAGAGAGGAAAAGGAACCAAGCCTTACCATGGCCTGCATATGGCTTGGCACTGTCATTTAGAAGGCTTGGGGAGCTGCTACTATTAGTCATTCTCTGAAAAAAAAAACATAGGTACATAATATCACTAGAATTAAGAATATCCAACCAATTCAGACTAACTTTCTTTGCTTCTTCCCCTCCTATACATCTTTCACATTACTAATACTCTAATCACTGCAGCTTAGATTACAATAATCTATGCAAAAACTTCCAAGCACTCTGCATAACACATCAAATGAAAATTTTACTCACTAGTCAGGTGTTTAAAACCAAAGCTGGAGACCTATTTTGAATGCACTTCTATTAATTTGTCATCCTGGGCAAGACACATATAACTACTAAATTTCCTTGTCCATAAAATTTAAATTCCAATATCCATTCAAGATGTAAAGTGACTACATATAAAGTCAAGAAATGCTCTCTAATATCTTCTCCAAATGCATATTATCCTTTGTTTACCTTAGAGACTCTATAAAATTAGGCTATTCACTATTCTCTAAATATGTTTCATGGTTTCTCAACACACTGCATAATCTCTATGGTGTGTCTCTCCATCATGAAAGGCCTTCATTCCACAACCACAAAACACACAGAGGAGTGAAACTAGTTTCTTCCTATCTATCTCTAAATACTCCATGATTGTCCCAACCCTAACCCCACCCTTGAAAGCTCACTCTGACTCCAAACCTACTAGGAGATAAGATGCCTTAACTATATCCCAACTACTTCATTATCTTAAACCCCACCCCTCCTGATAAATAAATTTAGGAATAAATGAAGACTTTAGATCAGTGGTTCCCACATGGGACACATGTCACACGGGTGCAATTTGATTTTTAAGGGGGACAATCCAAGAATGAATTAACAGTGAATTTTTTTAAATTTCTTATGGTTCTAAGGGCCTCATATACAGTATATAAATATATTATATTTATGCATTTCAGTTCTCTGTTATGTTTTAAACTTTATTTGCTATTTTTTTATATCACTTTACATTTTTTAAAATATATTTTATTGATTTTTTACAGAGAGGAAGGGAGAGGGATAGAGAGTTAGAAACATTGATGAGAGAGAAACATCGATCAGCTGCCTCCTGCACATCTCCTACTGGGGATGTGCCGGCAACCAAGGTACATGCCCTTGACCGGAATCGAACCTGGGACCCTTGAGTCCGCAGGCCGATGCTCTATCCACTGAGCCAAACCGGTTAGGGTCACTTCACATTTTTTTAACAATTTCTTAGTGATTTCTTCCTCAGTACTTCAACTATCCTTTCGTTCTTTTATTTTTCTCTTTCATGGATGCCATGTTCATTGGAAGCTTGTTTAGACCAAGTTAATGGCCTTTTAGCTTCCTCCACATGAATAGTAGTTCACTTTTTGAATAGTAAGAATTATATGTCATGGCAGGAGGGGACATACCAGGATTTTATGCTTAGGTGGGGCATGGCCAAAAAAAGGTTGGGAACCACTGCTCTAGATGCTCTTCACCCTCAGAATAAACTTCATTGCTTAAACTCATACTGATGATACCTGCAGCAAGGGATACTTTGTTTCTACAGGGCTTCCAAATCCATTGACTCCTATAAAGCTGGTGCTGAAATAGGAATCTGTGAGACTGGTATCAGTTAAAGCACCTCCATCTATTCCAGGAACTGAAAGAGAAAAAAAATTCAAGTATTTGATTATTTAAAAGCACAAGCACTGATGTGGTTTCTGTGTTCCTACATAACTTTTGAAGTATCAATCTGCCACACTTATTTTTATTTACCTATTCATAACAAAAGACAGGACCAAAAAAAATTGGCTCAGCTCTAAACATTTGTTAAACAATGCTCAAGTTGACTGTTGTTTTCCTACAGAGATAGTAATTTATTTTCTATCAGTCACCTAAAAGCTACCAAGCACAACATGAAGAAACAAATCAGACTTGGATTTCAAGTTTCTTTCTTTAACTTTGCAAGAGGCCAGCAGAAACTATAAACCACTGCAATTTCCTCAGGACTGTTTCTCAAATATATTATGGGGAAAAAATCAGCAGACTCACATTAATTCATAGTTGAGGAAAAACAATTTTACAAAAGTAGAAATGGAATAGAGTTCAGGAATGACGCCCTGTCTGTGGATTTTAGGACAGGATAATACAGAATGATTTTAAGTAGAACAATCCATTTATATACGAACAAAGTCATGGACAATATGTTTTAGATACCAGTTCTTGGTAAGTACTTGGAATGCTGCTATTTTTAAGCTTCTAGTTAAGTACAAAGCCTTACACTTCATAACAGCTGAACTATAAAGAGAACTGCCCTCCTTGTGCAGAACCTCTAAGAACCACTGAAACCACTCCCACTCCCAACAAGAAGTAGTCTAACCCTAGCTGGTTCCATCACAGACTCAAGAGTCCCAGGTCCGATTCCAATCGATGGGTCTCCCTCACATTGATGTTTCTCTCTGTCTATCCCCCTCCCTTCCACTCTCTCTAAAAATCAATGGAAAATTATCCTCAGGTGAGGATTAACAACAATTTTTATTTACTTATTTTTTAAATATATTTTATTGATTTTTTACAGAGAGGAAGGGAGAGGGATAGAGAGCTAGAAACATCGATGAGAGAGAAACATCGATCAGCTGCCTCTTGCACACTCCCTACTGGGTATGTGCCCGCAACCAAGGTACATGCCCTTGACCAGAATCGAACCTGGGACTCCAACGCTCCATCCACTGAGCCAAACCGGTTACGGCTAACAACAATTTTTAAAAAGTAGTCTAAAGAAATACTGACAGTTGGATGTAGGGTGCTATAATCTGAATTTTGGTATATCCTCAAAATCATATATTGAAATCCTAAACCCTAAAGATGATGGTATTAGGATGTGGGACCTTTAGGAGGTGCCTAGGTCATGAGAGTGGAGCCCTCATACATGAGATTAGTGTTCTTATAAAAGAGAACCTACAGAGAGTCCTAGACCCTTCCACCATGTAAGAACACAACAAGAAGGTGCCCATCTATGAATCAGGAAGTGGGTCCTCACCAACCACCACACATAATCTGCCAGTGCTGTGATATTGGACTTCCCAGCTTCCTGAACTGTAAGAAATAAAATTTCTGTTGTTTATAATCAACACAAACTAAGACACAGAGCTGTGGGCATGTAAATTGGTGCAGCTACTATGGAAAAGGGTATAGAGGTCCCTCAAAAAATTAAATATAGCCCAGCCAGTTTGGGTCAGTGGTTGAGCATCAACAAATTAAACAGGAGGTCACAGTTCAATTCCCAGTCAGGGCACATGCCAAGTTTGCAGACTCAATCTCCAGTAGTGCGTGTGCAGAAGGCAGCCAATCAATGTTCTCTCTCATCATTGAAGTATTTCTCCCTCTCTCCCTCTCTCTCTCTCTCAAATCAATAAAAATATATTTTTAAAAAACTAAATATCAAACTATCACATGATCCAGCAATTTTAATTCTGGCTATATATCCAAAGGAAATAAAATCACTGTCTCAAAAAGAGGTATCTGCAACTCTATGTTCACTACAGCATTATTCATAATAGTCAACACATGGAAAGAACCTAAGTATTTATAGAGAGATGAATAAAGAAAATCTCTCTCTCTCTCTCTCTCTCTCTCTCTCTCTCTCTCACACACACACACACACACACACACACACACACACACACACGATGGAATATTATTCAGTCATAAAAAAGAAGGCAATCCTGTAATTTGTGACAACATGGATGGACCTTTTTGGAATTTGTTTTAAGTAAACTTTACAATATCTCTGTGTAATAACAATTTGCAATCCACTTTAAATAAGGCTTACTATTTCTATGAAAGGTCTTTTAAAATCTCTCCTTTTTTTCTCCTTTTTTAAAATTAAATCTTTATTGTTCAGATTATTACAGTTGTTCCTCTTTTTTCCCCCATAGCTCCCCTCCACCCAGTCCCCACCCCACCCTTGGCCCTTACCCCCAACCCCACGGTCCTCATCCATAGGTGTACGATTTTTGTCCAGTCTCTTCCTGCACCCCCACACCCCTTTCCCCACCGAGAATTGTCAGTACACTCCCTGAATCTATTATATTCAACAGTTAATTCTGTTCGTCAGATTTTTTATTCACTTCATTTTTAGATTCACTTGTTGATAGCTGTGTATTTGTTGTTCATAATTTGTATCTTTACCTTTTTCTTCTTCCTCTTCTTAAAGGATACCTTTCAGCATTTCATATAATCCTGGTTTGGTGGTGATGAACTCCTTTAGCTTTTTCTTATCTGTGAAGCTCTTTATCTGACCTTCAATTCTGAATGATAGCTTTGCTGGGTAAAGTAATCTTGGTTGTAGGTTCTTGCTATTCATCACTTTGAATATTTCTTGTCACTCCCTTCTGGCCTGCATAGTTTCTGTTGAGAAATCAGCTGACAATCATATGGGTACTCCCTTGTAGGTAACTGACTTTTTTTTCTCTTGCTGCTTTTAAGATTCTCTCTTCGTCTTTTGCTCTTGGCATTTTAATTATGATGTGTCTTGGTGTGGTCCTCTTTGGGTTCCTTTTGTTTGGGGTTCTCTGCACTTCCTGGACTTGTAAGTCTATTTCTTTCACCAGGTAGGGGAAGTTTTCTGTCATTATTTCTTCAAATAGGTTTTCAATATCTTGCTCTCTCTCTTCTTCTGGCACCCCCATAATTTGGATGTTGGTACATTTGAAGCTGTCCCAGAGGCTGCTTACACTATCTTCATATTTTTGGATTCTTTTTTCTTTTTGTTTTTCCACTTGGGTGTTTTTTTGCTTCTTCGTATTTCAAATCTTTGACTTGATTCTTGCGATCTCCTAGTCTGCTGTTGGAACTCTGTATAATATTCTTTATTTCAGTGTATGTTTAATTTCTAGTTGGTCCTTTATCACAACCTCGAGGGTCTCACTAGATTTCTTGAGGGTCTCACTAAATTTATCGGCAGTTTCTAGAGAATTCTTGAAATACCTCTTTTAAGTGTGGTTTTGAACTCTATATCCAGTAGTTTTCTTTCCTCCATTTCTGTCATTTGTGACCTGTTTCTTTGTCTCTGCATTTTTTATGCTTCCCTGTGTTGACAGAGTGGCTTTCTGTGCTAGGTGTCCTATAGGGCCCAGTGGCTCAGCCTCCCCAGTTACCTGGGGTGGACACTCTTGGTGCACCCCTTTGTGGACTTTGTGCACAGTCTTGTTTTAGTTAAGCCTTGATTGTTGTAGATATCACTGGGAGGAATTGAGCTCCAGGCCAATTGGCTGTGAGAATCAGCTGTGTCTGCAGTGGGAGAACTTCTGTGCTGGAGACACCCTTCTGGGGAAAGACTTGCTTCAGTGGGGATTTGGTGCTCACTGAGTCTGCCCCCTGAGTGTGTCCCTTATGGATCTGAGGAGTTGTAATCTGGATGGTCCCACTTTGACCACTGGGTACACTGGCTCTTGGATCTCTAAGGAGGTGCTAATTTAGCCTCTGCCTGAGGATACCCAGCAGGAGCCCAGCTGTGAAGCAATGCAAGCTGCTTTGGGCCTTGGGCCTTCTTTTGGAAGTTCTGGGTTTCTCTGACCCAGCTACAGTTTGTAGTTTTCAGATTGCAAAGGGCCAGGCCTTTCATATGTAAATGCCTCTACACACAGCTTGGGTGGGGTGGGGTCTCAGGAGATCAACAAGGTGGAGCAAGCAGCTATGGCTGCTCCTCAGTCCTACCCTAAGAGGCCCAGCTTCTCAGTGTCCCAGTAATCACTGGGAGTACCTCTGAAAGAAAGCCGCCCTCGAGTTCCAACAGATGCCAGACAGTCCAGTTTCCCCTTATGAGTCTGGTTCCCCAGAGACTCACCCGGAACTGGAGTTCACAGCAGTCAGGAGCTTGAGACTCCCTCCCGACTAAAAAGACAACCGTGTCCTCAGTTGCCAGCCCTTTCCACGTGTGCCTCTGTACTTCTGCACTTTACTTCCGCACCTCCTCTGAGTCTCAGTGTGCTTTTCTCTTTCCTTCTAGTTGAATTTCCACTCAGCCAGCCTTCCTGTGGTTCTGGATGATGTCCGTTTTGTCTTTTAGTTGTATTTTTGAAGTGGTTGTGCGAGGCAGCAATTTGCAGTGTTTACCTATGCCGCCATCTTGGTTTCTCTCAGCAATACATGTTTTTAAAAAGTCTTAAACAATTCCTGTTTTCTCAGCAAAGTGACTTGGAATTTCATAATGGAGAAGAGAAAATTTGTTGCTAAAACCAATTTATTACCAGTTTCAGATCACCTAAACCTATTGTTTCTTGAGAACTAGTAGAGATGTGGGGTTTTATATTACTTATGTAGTACTTGTCATCTTTTAACATACTTTAAAATTACTGGGGCTAATGCATCCCAAGAATCTAAAAAGCAGTACCTGACACAGAGTAACTGCTCAATAAATGTTAATTAATTCAATGAATGATGAATCTCCACTTTTAGCCTAAATCATACTAAGTTGAAAGCTTGCCATAATTTTTTTTGAACACATTATCTGTATACATTAAATCTTTTTATAATACACCAGTGACCTGGTGCACAGATTCATGCACACTGAAAGGAAATTAATTAGAAGGTGGCCAGCAGGGCAGGACTGGGCAAGATGAGCCAGACACACCTTGGAGCCCTCTTACAGTCTCTCCCCAGCTGGCCAACCTCTCGTGTCCCTCCCCAGCCTTGATCATGCACCAGTGGGAGTCCCTCAGCCTGGTCTGCGTCCTCTCGCAATCCAGGACCCCTCAGGGGATGTCTGAGAGCCTGTTTCAGCCCAATCCCGCAGGCCATATGCAAATCGACCAAAGAACAGAACTAATGGTCGTTATGACACGCACTAACCACCAGGGTGCAGACACTCAACACAGGCGCTGCCCCCTGATGGTCAGTGCGCTCCCACACGGGAAGCACTGCTCAGCCAAAAGCCAGGCTCACAGCTGGCAAGCACAGCAGCGGTGGCAGGAACCTCTCCCGCCTCCACAGCAGTGCTAAGGATGTCCGACTGCCAACTGGGAGCGGGCCTAAGCCATCAGTCAGACATCCCCCGAGGGCTCCCAGACTGCAAGAGGGCGCAGGCCAGGCTGAGGGACCCCACCCCAACTGCACGAATTTTTGTACCGGACCTCTAGTGTGTATATATTGCAAAATGATTGCTAAAATGAGTTAGGTTAATGTCCAACACCACACAGTTATAATTTTTTTTCTTATGATGAGAACTTTTAAGATGTACTCTCTTAGAAACTTTCAAATATACAATATAGTATTGTTAACTATAACCACCTTTCCATCTATACTAATAAAAGAGTAATATGCTAATTAGACTAGAAGACCTTCCAGGAGACCTTCCCAGACGTCCTTCCAGACAAAGCCATGGTGGCAGGGCAGAGGTGGTTAGGGGCAATCAGCCCAGGAGAGGAGGACAGTTGGGGGTGATCAGGCCGGGGGGGAGGGGGCAGCTAGGGGCAAGCAGGCCAGCAGGGGAGGGCAGTTGTGGACAATCAGGCCAGCAGGGGAGGGCAGCTGTGGACAATCAGGCCGGCAGGGGAAGACAGTTTGGGGTGATCAGGCCAGCAGGGGAGGGCTGTTTGGGGTGATCAGGTTGGCAGGGGAGGGTAGTTGGGGGCAATCAGGCCAGCAGGGCAGCAGGGGATCAGGCTGGCAGGCAGAAGCGGTTAGGGGCAATCAGGCAGGCTGGCGAGCGGTTAGGAGCCAGCAGTCCCGAATTGTGAGAGGGATGTCCGACTGCCAGTTTAGGCCCAATCATCGGATATCCCCCGAGGGGTCCCAGATTGGAGAGGGTGCAGGCCGGGTTGAGGGACACACACACACACACACACACACACACACCTGTGCACGAATTTCGTGCACCAGGCCTCTAGTAATGTATATAAATAATGAATCACTGTGATGTACACCTGAAATAAGATACTGTATGTTAATTATACAGCAATAAAAATACCAATCCCAAAAGGTTACATGCTATATAATTCCATTTATAGGACACTGTTGAAATGACAAAATTATAGAAATGGAGAGCAAATTACTGATTACCAGTGGTTGGGAGAGAAAGCAAGTTACAAAATGGCAATTTGAGACTGACAGAACTATCTTATGCCTTGATTGTGTTGGCAGGTACACAAGCATACACAGAACTAAAGTCACACACATGTACACACGAGTGCAAATAAAACTAGGGAAAAGTAGAAAAGTGGATTACTATGTCAATCAATGCTGACTGTAATACTGTATTATAGCTATGAAAGATGTTACCACTGGGAGAAACTGGGTGATGCGACAATATCTCTCTGTATCATGTCTTACAACTGCATGGGATTCTACAATTATCTCAAAATAGAAAGTTAAATTTTTTAAAATCTATGAAAGGTCAAAATAGATGTTAAGTTTTATTTTGGCAATAATTTTTCTTACAGTGTCATTCAAATGAACTTTTATGTAAAGAAGTGTTTTTACTCATTAACTGTATCTTACCTAGACTTATATTAGTACATCCCTCTTTGAGTATTTCTCATAAACCTCTGAGTTTTTCTCATAAAACTTATCAAGACCTAATATTAACTTATGCATATGTTTATATACCCTATTAGAAGGTAAACTGCACTAGGGCAGAGTTTCATTTCATCCAATGTTGTATTCCCATCGCCTAGATCAAAGCTTGCCATGCTGCAATGCACAATATTAAATTAGTGAAATGAATGGTATTATGAAGTCTATATGTAACCTATATAATAAAAGGCCGAACAGCCGAACAACTGGTGGCTATGACGCGCACTGACCACCAGGGGTCAGATGCTCAACGCAGGAGCTGCCCTCTGGTGATCAGTGTGCAACCACAGGGGGAGCACTGCTCAGCCAGAAGCCGGGCTCTGGCGAGCACAGCAGCAATAGCAGGACCTCTCCTGCCTCCACGGCAGCGCTAAGGATGTCCGACTGCCAGCTGGGAGCAGGTCTAAGCTGTCAGTCGGACATACCCTGAGGGCTCCCAGACTGCAAGAGGGCGCAGGCCGGGCTGAGGGACGCCCGCCCCCCCCCAAGTGCACTGGGCCTCTAGTTGTCCAATAAAAATGTGTAAACCTATAGAAGCTATCCTAATGGCAAATTCAGTACTCACTTTCCTGTCAGATCATACAAGTTTATGGAAAGAAAAGTGTAATCCTGGCTTAAACAATAACAGTTTTGCCACAAACATTATACTTTCCAAAGTTATTTTATGAACTTCAGGTTATCCACTGCTTTCTTCTTGTGGTTGGATAGGCAACCACAGTTCAATAATTTATAGCTATTTTACTGGTCTTGAAAGTACAGCTGTCCTTCAGTATTGAAAGGGACTGGTTTCTGAATCCTTGTGAATACAATAACTGAGGACACCCATGTCCCTTATATAGAATACATATAGTCTATGCACACATCCTCCTGTATAATTTGAATCACCTCTAGATTACCTATAAAATACAATGTAAATGCTATGTAAATAGTTGTTACACTATATTGTTTGGATAATAATGACAAGAAAAATAGTCTATACATGTTCACTACAGACACAACCATCATAGACCTAATTACACAGTGCATGTAAGCAAAAGCGTAACTTTTTTAAAAATATTTTCCATCTGCAGTTGGTTGTATCTGCAGATGCAAAACCTATAGATAAGGAGGGCCAACTGTATACTCTCAAATACGAGGGGGGGAGGGAGGACTAGGGACATAGATGTAAAGGTTAATTATAGAGTTATTATTAATAATATTCAATAACAGCAGCAACTAAGACTGATATCTCACAATGTACCAGGCAATACACACTGATAGTGTCACATGCAATCCCACCAAGTAGGTACTATTTTTACATCCATTTTTTAAAATGAGAAAAACTTGGGCTTAAGATTAAAAATTTGCCGAAGAGCCGTAACCCGTTTGGCTCAGTGGATACAGCATCAGCCTGCGGACTGAAAAGTCCCAGGTTCGATTCCAGTCAAGGGCATGTACCTTGGTTGTAGGCACATCTCCAGTAGGAGGTGTGCAGGAGGTGGCTGATCGATGTTTCTCTCTCATCGATGTTTCTAACTATCTCTCTCCCTTCCTCTCTGTAAAAAATCAATAAAATATATATTTTAAAAAAAAAAATTGCCCAAGATCACAAAGCTAGTAAGAGAGCCAGAAGTACACTTTAGATGTCTTATATCAAAACTTCACTACTAACTAAATTAGTAGAACTGAAAACTAAGTTTATTTTGATAAACAAATCTATTGGGTTTCAAATAAAGTAATGTACATAAAATACAAATCGTGGGATAATAAATACTTTAGCTGCTAAAAATTGAGCACGTTATAGATTAAAATTCTAGCCCTGGCCAGTGTGACTCAAGAGTTAGAGCATGGTCCTGCACACCGAAGCATTGCAGGTCCAATCCCCACCCCCACTGGAGCGCATTTGGGAGGCAACCAATCGATGTGTCTCTCTGACATGGTCACATGTCTGTCTGTCTGTCTGTCTGTCTGTCTCTCTCTCTCTCTCTCTCTCTCTCTCTCTCTCTCTTCCTCCCCGTAAAAATCAATGAAAATAAATATCCTTGGTGAGGATTAACAAAATAAACCAAAAGTAGGTTAAAATTCTAGTTGAAATGTAATTACATCATTAAAATGTTATCAGTAATTCAACGGAACTCAAATAAATCCACAGCTAGGCCTTGGAAGATCCCAAGTCCAAAAGAAATATGAAATAGCAAAAACTTAGAGTAATAAGAAAAAAAATTTTAGAATAACCTTTTAAAAAATAGAATAAACTGTTATTTCCCAAACAACAATCTTTTTTGTATAAATTGCTACTTTTTAAATATTTTTTTATTATTAATGTAATTTTTTAATGATTTCAGAGAGGAAGGGAGAGGGAGAGAGAGATTGAAACATCAATGATAAGAATCATTGACTGGCTGCCTCCTGCACACCCCCTACTTGGGATTGAGCCTGCAACCCAGACATGTGCCCTTGAACGGAATCAAAACCGGACCCTTCAGTCTGCAGGCTAATGCTCTATTCACTGAGCCAAACCGAGTAGGGCCCAAACAACAAACTTGAATGCCAGAGCATTGCCTGGTCAATATAAGAGCAGGATGGAGTAAGAAAATATAATATTTTATGTACATAAAAAGTAAGCACCAAATGAAAGTATGGTTCCTTTACAAGATTGAAGCATCATTTTAAGTAACTGTACTAAGAAAAAGCCTTTGGGCTACAGTTTTCCAATGTTTGAAAATAAGGATAAAGTTTTCTCCTGTGTTTACCTCTAAAGTTTTAACAGTATCTGAAACACAAAACAATTCTGCAAATGTGAAGTACTAAAGCAAAGGTCAAAGACTCAAATGCCTAGAAGAGCCATGTATATAAAAGTCACCCAGTTGGTTAAGCATGGTCTCATGCAGCAGGATATCGCCAGTTCAATTCTTGGTCAGGTCACATACTTAGGTTGCAATTTCGATTCCCCGGTCAGGAGGTAACCAATATCTCTCTCTCTCTATCTATCTATCTATCTATTTCAAATTAATAAACATGTCCTCTGGTGAGGATAAAAAAAAAAAAATTCATCCTTTCAAGAAGTAAGGCAAAATGAAGTCTTGCCCCATCAGCAGGTCTAACTCCAATACAAGAGTTGCCCTTCAAAGGAAGCCAAAAATCTGTATTTCTGATTTTTTTTAATGCTGTCAACTAATTCAATTACAATCCACACACATGCAAATTAAAAACAAAAAATACCGTAAATATAAGCCACCAAAATGGTTAAAATTATAACACGGTTAATCCAAGTGTTGGGGAGAATGTGGAGCAACTGGAACTCTTATACACTGCTGGAAGGAATGTAAACACGGTACAATCAATTCAAAAAACTGTTTGACAGCAACTACTAAATCTGAACATATGCACAGTTAGTACACCCTATATATACCCAGATATTCCACTTCTAGGTGATCTAACAGAAATGCATATATTTGTTCACCAAAAAACATGTTCAAGAATGTTCAAAGCAAGTATTCTTCTTTAACAGACAAAACCTGGTAACATTCCATTGACCACCAACAGTAAAATAAGAAAATAAAATGTGGCAGTTCATCCCATATAATAAGAGAGGAATATGCTAATTAGCAGTTACAGGAGGCATAAAGACCAAGGGCATCATGACCAGATCGCGGATTGGGGGGGGCCAGCGAGGTATAAGTGGGCTGCGGAGAGCTACAGGAGCGGGCAGGGCAGCAAGCAAGCGGGAGGTGGAGAGCACAAGAGAGGGCAGGGCAACAAGCTATGGGGGGTGGGGGTCAGGGGGAGGTACAGGAGGGCGGCAGCGACCTACTAGTGCACGAATCCGCGCACAGGGCTACTAGTATAGCATAACACTATACAGGAATGAGACTACAGAGGCTACTCCTACATAACACAAATGAATCTCACAAACATGCTGGAAGAAAAAAAAAAAACACGAAAAGAGTACAACTAGGACTCTCATAGCCAGTTAGCCTGGAGGTCAAATCACCCCTGGTATTGCCGACAACAATCAAGGCTTAATTACAACAAGACTGCGCACAAAGACCACTAGGGGGTGCACCAAGAAAAGATAAAAAAATGCGGAAACAAAGAAACAGGATGCAAATGTCAGAAATGGAAGGTATAGAGCTCAAAACCACACTTTTAAGGTCTCTCAAGAACTGTCTAGAAGCTGCCGATAAACTTAGTAAGGCCCTTGAAAAGACTGGTGAGATCGCCGATAAATGTAGTGAGATCCTCAAGAAATCTAATGAGACCCTCGATGTTGTGATAAAGAACCAACTAGAAATTAAGCATACACTGACTGAAATAAAGAATACTATACAGACACCCAACAGCAGACCAGAGGAGAGCAAGAATCAAGTCAAAGATTCGAAACGTGAAGAAGCAAAAAACACCCAACTGGAAAAGCAAAATGAAAAAAGAATACGAAAATAGTGTAAGGAGCCTCTGGGACAGCTTCAAGCGTACCAACATCAGAATTATAGGGGTGCCAGAAGATGAGAGAGAGCAAGATATTGAAAACCTATTTGAAGAAATAATGACAGAAAACTTCCCCCACCTGGTGAAAGAAATAGACTTACAGGTCCAGGAAGGGCAGAGAACCCCAAACAAAAGGAATCCAAAGAGGACCACACCAAGACACATCATAATTAAAATGCCAAGAGCAAAAGACAAAGAGAGAATCTTAAAAGCAGCAAGAGAAAGAAACCCAGTTACCTACAAGGGAATACCCATACGACTGTCAGCTGATTTCTCAAAAGAAACTTTGCAGGCCAGAAGGGAGTGGCAAGAAATATTCAAAGTGATGAATACCAAGAACCTACAACCAAGATTACTTTATCCAGCAAAGCTATCATTCAGAATTGAAGGTCAGATAAAGAGCTTCACAGATAAGGAAAAGCTAAAGGAGTTCATCACCACCAAACCAGGATTATATGAAATGCTGAAAGGTATCCTTTAAGAAGAGGAAGAGGAAGAAAAAGGTAAAGATACAAATTATGAACAACAAATATGCATCTATCAACAAGTGAATCTAAGAATCAAGTGAATAAATAATCTGGTGATCATAATAGAATCAGGGACATAGAAAGGGAATGGACTGACTATTCTTGGGGGGGAAAGGGGTGTGGGAGATGCGGGAAGAGACTGGACAAAAATCGTGCACCTATGGATGAGGACAGTGGGTGGGGAGTGAGGGCGGAGGGTGGGGCGGGAACTGGGAGGAGGGGAGTTATGGGGGGGAAAAAGAGAACAAA
Source organism: Myotis nattereri (assembly GCF_964212035.1). NCBI lineage: Eukaryota > Metazoa > Chordata > Mammalia > Chiroptera > Vespertilionidae > Myotis > Myotis nattereri. Next base: position 116,027,703 of record NC_138076.1, read on the forward strand.
TGTAATAATCTGAACAATAAAGATTTAATTAAAAAAAAAAAGAGTACAACTACATGACTCCATTCCTTTAAAGTTAAAAAAAAAGGATCTATAATGTTAGAATGTAATGTTAGAAATCAGTAGTTACCTTTGGGAAAGGGTAGTAACTGGGATGGGGGCAAGAGCAGGATATGGGGGTACTGATTATGTCCTTTTTATTTTTTTAATCCTCACCTGAGGATATTTTTCCATTGATTTTTAGGAAGAGTGGAAGAGAGGGGGAGAGACAGAAAGAAACATTGATTTCAAAGAAACACATCAACTGGTTGCCTCCTGCATGAGCCCTGACCAGGACCCAGGCCAGGGAGGAGCCCACAACTGAGGTACGTGCCCTTGGCCAGAATCAAACCCAAGACCCTTTGGTCCACAGGCCAACACTCTATCCACTGAGCCAAACTGGCTAGGGACTTTCTTTTTTTTTTTTTTTTTAATCTGAATGCTGGTTATTTGTTCACCTTGTGAAAACCGCAAGAAGTTATAATTTGTAAACTTTTCCCAATATATGAATACTTCAATAAAAATGTTTAAATCACAGATTCCCAAACTATTTCTACAGGCAGATCCAGCTAATCAAAACAGATCAGTTTATGACCTCTCAGCTAAAGAAATACTGTACAATCTTATATTTAAAGAAGAGCAAAAAACAAATAAAAAGCAAAACAAAATTGTTTCAGGGAGGCTACATGATCAGGTCAGCAACTAACATTTAAATTTCTTCTAATAACAATACCTCTTAGAATGTGCCATTTTAATTGCCTCATATACTTTTTTGTGGAGGGGGATACTGAAAGGCAAGTCTTTTTTTTCTTCTTTTTTTTGTATGTTTGTTGTTTTTCATCAATTCCTCATGCACCACCTCCCCTCTGCAGCCATAAGCTTGTTTTCTATTTCTACGAGTCTGTTTTTGTTGTTTGTTCATTTGTTTTTTTAGATTCCACATATAAATAAAATCATATGGTATTTGTCTTTCTGTTTAACTTATTTCACTTAGCATAATACCCTCTAGGTCCATCCATGTTGTCATAAATGGCAAGACTTCCTTCTTTTTTATTGCTCAGTAATATGCCTTTCTATATAACTTATTCTTTATCCATTCACCTATTGATAGATACCTAGGTTACGTCTATATCTGTTATTGTAAATAATGCTGCAATAAACACAGGAATACATATACCTTTTTTAATTAGTATTTTCATTTTCTTCAGATAAATACCTGTAAGTGGAATATCTGGGTTGTATGGCAGTTCTACTTTTTTTTTTTTAAATATATTTTATTGATCTTTTACAGAGAGGAAGGGAGAGAGACAGAGAGCCAGAAACATCGATCAGCTGCCTCCCGCACATCTCCCACTGGGGATGTGCCCGCAACCCAGGCACATGCCCTTGACCGGAATCGAACCTGCGACCTTTCAGTCCGCAGGCTGACGCTCTATCCACTGAGCCAAACCGGTTTTGGCAGCAGTTCTACTTTTAACTTTTTGAAGGACCTCCATACTATTTTCCATGGTGGCTACACCATTTTACAGGTATAAGGTGATAACTCACGGTGGCTTTCATTTGCATGTCCCTGATGATTAGAGAGGTTGAGCATCTTTTCATATGTCTGTCATCTATATGTCTTCTTGATAGAAGTATCTATTCATGTCCTCTGTTCATTTTTTAATTGGATTGTTTGTATTTTTTATGTTGAGTTGTATGACGTTTTCATATATTTTGGATATTAACCCTTATTGGATATATCACTTGTGAATATATTCCCCCATTCAGTGGGCTGTCTCTTTGTTTTGTTTATGATTTCTTTCACTGTGCAGAAATTTTTAAGTTTGATGTAGTTCCATTTGTTTATTTTTGCTTTGGTTTCCTTTGCTTAAGGAGATTTATCCAGAAAGATATTATGAAGACCAGTGTCGAGTTTACTACCTACATTTTCTTATAGAAGTTTAACAGTTTCAGGACTTACATTTAAGTTTTTAATCTATTTTCAGTTACTTTTTGTATATGGTGTAAGAGGGTGGTCCAGTTTCATTTTTGTATGTATCTCTGCCAGTTTTCTGAACACCACTTACTGAAGAGACTGTCATTTCTCCATTTTATAATCTTGCTTCCTTTGTCATAGATTAATTGACCATATAAGCAAGGTTTACATATGGGTTCTCTATTCTGTTCCAATGACCTATGTATCCGGTTTTTTTATGCCTTTACTTGTGCATGTGTGTGTGTGTTTCCATCTGAAATCAGTCTCTTATAGGCAGCATATAGAAGAGCCTTGTTTTTTTTTCTCCATTTAGTTGCTTTAAGTCTTTATACTGAGGGATTTAGTCCATTTACATTTAAAGTCATTACTGATAGGTATGTACTAATTGCGATTTTGTTCATTGTTTTTTGGCTGTTTTGTAGTTCTCTGTTCATTTCCTCTTTCCTTTCAGTTTGCTTGTTTTCTTTAGTGTTTTGTTTGGGTTCCTTTCTCTTTATTTTTTTGTGTATTTTTTGTAGGTTTTTGGTTTGTGGTTACCATGAGGTTCCTATATATCCATCTATAGCTATAGCAGCCTATTTTAAGGTGACAGGAATTTAAATTCAAACACATTATAAAAGCATTACATTTTTATTTCCCCCTCCACACTACTGTCTTTGATATCATATTTTAAATCTTTTTGTTTTGTGTATCTCTATTTATTGTAGTTATAGTTAATCTTCATACTAGCTTTTTTAAGTAGCTGATTCACAAGTACCTATGAAGTACCTGTGAGATTTTTTTTCTTTCATGTATTTTCTTATTTCTGGCCTTTTCTTTTCTGATTAAAGAAAACCTCTAACATTTCTTGTAAAGCCAACTTAGTGGTAATAAACTCCTTTAGTTTTTGTCTGGGCAACTCTTTATCTTTCCTTCAAGTCTGAATGAAACATTTGCTGGGTACAGTCCATTGTAGATTCCTTTCTTTGAGCACTTTAAATATTTCCTACCACTCCCTTCTGGTCATAAAGTTTTTGCTGAGAAATCAGCTATTAGCCTTATGGGGTTTGGGAGAGGATGGAGTTCCTTTGTTTATGAAATGCTGTTTTCTTCTATGGCTTAAAGATTATCTCTTTATCCTTTACTTTTGTCATTTTAATTACAATATCTTGGTGTGGGCCTCTTTGGGTTCATCTTGTTTGGAACTGTGCTTCCTGGAATTAGATGTCTGCTTCCTTCCCCAGATTAGCAAAGTTTTCAGTCATATTTCCTCAAATATTTTCTCCTCCCTACAATGCATATGTTAGTGCACTTGATGTTGTCACAGATATTCCTTAAATTATTCTTTTTTCTTATTGCTGTCCTGATTAGGCAATTTCCACAATCCTATCCTCCAAGCGGTAATCTGTTCTTCTGTATTATCCAATCTGCTATTGATTCCTTCTAGTGTATTTTTCAGTTGCTTGTTTATTAACTCTTTTAACTCTTCTTTGTTGAAGTTCTGAGTTCCCCTATTCTACACGTAATTTTGGTAAGCATACTTATGACTGTTACTTGAAAATTTTTTAATGTTTTTAATGTTTTCAACCTGGTTGTTTTGATCCTCAATGGTTAGAGGATCAGCCCGCGGACTGAAGGGTCTTGGGCTCAATTCCCAGTCAAGGGCACCATACCTGGGTTGCAGGCTTGATCCCTGGCTGAGGCAAACAATCATTGTGTCTCTCTCACATCGGTCTCTCTCTCTCTCCCTCTCCTTCCTCTCCCTCTCCCCCTCTCCCTCTCTGCCCCCTCCTCTCTCCCTTCCATTCTCTCTAAAAGGAAAATCATGTTTTTATTCATTTTAGAGAGAGGAAGAGGAAAGGAAGCGGGGGGGGGGGGGGGGGGGGGCGGACACACACTGATGTGAGAGAGAAACACTCATCAGTTGCCTCCCATATACAGCCCAACCAGGGATCAAACCCACAACTGGGAATCGAACCGGCAACCTTTTGGTCCATGGGACAATGCTGAACCAACTGAGCTACATGGACCAGTGCTATTTGAATTCTTTATCAGGCAAATTACTTATCTTTTTTTCATTAGGATTTTTTAAAGATATTTTTACTGATTTCAGAGAGGAAGAGGGAGAGATAGAGAAAATCATTGATTGGCTGCCTCCTACACACCCTGTACTGGGGACCAGGCCCACAACCTGGGCATGTGCCCTGACAGGCAATCTAACCGTGACCACCTGGTTCATAGGTCAATGCTCAACCACTGAGTCACACCAGCCAGGCTATTAGGGTGTTTTTCTTGTTCCTTCATTTGGAATATATTCCTCTGTCTTCTCATTTTGTTTGACTATCTGTATCTGTTTCTATGAATTAGATAAAATAACTTTCCCAATCTTAAAAAAAGTGGTCCTATAACAAAGTAGACTGTACCAGGTGGTTTTAGCAGGCCAGTTGGAGTAAGAGTGGGCACATGTGATGCCTGAGATGCTTCCTGGCCAGAAAAAGCAGGTTCAGGGCAGGACAGTCTGATGTCCATGAACATGTGGTAGCTCCCTTTTGTTCTGGCTATCCACAGCTAAAATGGGGTTTAGGCAAGGCAGACTGGTGTCCCAACACTTCAGTACCCTGCTGATCTGAGTGAGGCAACCTGGTGCACACTCTGCAGTGTCGTTTGACCCACTGTGTCAATCTCGAGGTGGGATGACCCTATATACACACTCTACAGCACCCTGTTATAACTGGTGAAGCTAGTAGCTCCAGGAGTGGCCAGGAAGGCACTACTGCTGCCTTGCAGGTTGGGCAGTGCACCTGAATAGAACTCCTGCTTGCACTATCAAAGTGGAGGGAGAATGTAAACAATGGCATTCACTGGCTTCTCTGATCCTGAAAAGTGACCTCAGATCCCAGAGAGTTCTAGCAGTTCCCCAATCCTCTATTCAATCTCAATCTCAATCTCAATCTCAATCTCTCTCTCTCTCTCCCCCTGCCCCCACCTCTCTCCTTTGGTGTGCAGTAGCTGTAGAAGATGTTCAATTGGCCCTCACTTATCTCTCAGAAAAGACTGTCATATATAGGTATAAATTCAGCATGTTCATGGGAGGTGAGCTCAGCATCTTCCTAAACTGCCACCTTGGTCCCTCTCTTCCTATTACCACACACAGTATAATTATTAAGATACAGTATAACAGCCCTAACCGGTTTGGCTCAATGGATAGAGCGTCGGCCTGCAGACTCAAGGGTCCCAGGTTCGATTCCGGTCGGGGGCATGTACCTTGGTTGTGGGCATATACCCAGTGGGAGATGTGCAGGAGGCAGCTGATTGATGTTTCTCTCTCATGGATGTTTCTAACTCTCTATTCCTCTCCCTTCCTCTCTGTAAAAAATCAATAAAATATATATTTTTTAAAAAGATACAGTATAACATATTAAAGATAGCAAGTAAACTAAAAACAATCAATTAATTGCAAAAATTTAAAGCAGTTAGCCATTAAATCAACAATACAATCCTCTTCCCTGATTCCTGAGCAACTTGACTTAATACTTACTGATATGAAGCAATTTTCTTACCCATAAGAAGTCACAACCTAGGTACTACTGAGGATTATTAAAAAATAAAAATAAAATAAAGAAAACCTACAGCAAAAAAGCGCCGCCTCAGGTTTTACCCAGTCAAGTTAAAACAAGCCTACTGAATCCAAATACACAATTCAGCTATTTAAGTAAATAACTGTTACATGACTAAATATTAATTTTTAAACGCTTTCTTAGCATTAACTGCCTGACCTCTCAAGACCCTATAACCCAGGCAATTACATTCCCTTTTTGAGATATGAAGTGATTCCCACACCTTTGAACCATTGCTAGTATTTTTCTCCAACTCCCATCTTCACCTAGCTTTCATGTCCCAAACCCACTACTTCTATGTATTAGAAAACCCTAGAAAGATCACAGATTAAATCAAACACCAGCATTTTTAAAGTCACTTTTTTTGTAGGTGACAAAACTGTTCATTGCTTACTAAACATTACTCTTAAATAAATGTGAGCCACAATTTACACATCCAGCAGATTTATCTTGAAATTGTAAAGTTTCTTCTCAAAAGTGATAAAATTCCACCAATAAAAAGTAATTCCCACAAAACATTTTAAGTTACAAATTAATCTTCTTAGCATATCAACCTTACCAAATATGTCTCCATTAAAGTCAAGCCCATCCCAGCAAAAGAAATATGACTGGCCAGGCACAGTGGTTGAGCCTGGGCCTAAGAACCAGAAGGTCATGGTTGGATTCCTGATCAGGGCACATGCCCTGGTTGTGGGCTAGATCCCCAATAGGGCGCGTGCAGGAGGCAGCACATCAATGATTCTCATCGTTGATGTTTATCTCCCCCCCTTCCTCTCTAAAAGCAAAAGAGAGAGAGGGGGGGGGGGGAGGGAAGGGAAGGGAAGGGAAGGGAAGGGAAGGAAGGAAGGAAGGAAGGAAGGAAGGAAGGAAGGAAGGAAGGAAGGAAAAAAGAAAGAAAGAAACAATCTTACACACACACACACACACACACACACACACACATATCTCTGGGAAGACACTAATCCTTATAGAGCAAATAAGTGCTACATCATCAGGTTCATTTGCAGTCTTACAAAAAAAGGCAAAAATGTTCTGACATCCAAGTTACCTATCAAATTATTTTAAGATCTGCCCTGACCGGTTTGGCTCAGTGGATAGAGCGTCAGTCTGCGGACTCAAGGGTCCCAGGTTCGATTTCGGTCAAGGGCGTGTACCTTGGTTGCGGGCACATTCCCAGTAGGGAGTGTGCAGGAGGCAGCTGATCGGATGTTTCTCTCTCATCGGTGTTTCTGACTCTCTATCCCTCTCTCTTCCTCTCTGCAAAAAATCAATAACATATATATATTTTTAAAAATGTCAGCTATTTAAAAAAAATTATTTTAAGATCCAAAAACTGTATAGAAATGCCAAAAAAAGTAGGACTTTCCCATCTGGTTTAGAAATGCTCAATATATTCAGAAAGAGAAAAGGAAAGTCTGACACCTGTTCTACTTTTTCCTTTAGAGCAACATTCTGTAAAATAGATTACACTTAAACACTTATTATAGTTCTAAATTCTACTCAAAAACTAAAAAGTTGTAAGTCAATAGAGAATAACAAATGATTTTAAAAGATGTAACAACCCTAAAATTTCTGAACCCAAGTGCTAACACACACACACACACACACACACACACGTTCCCTACACAAGACATGCTTTCAAGGCTCTGCTGAGAGTTCACTAGATAAAAAGTTGTAGAAGACATAACCCCGCTACTGACACCCAGCAAACTGATTCCAAAAACTATGTTAAAATGCAAGTCTTGTGAAATTCCTACTCTACATTCTCAACTAAACCTAAACACACTAAGAGCTGCTGTTTATTCACTCCCAATCCCTCGAAAGCATTTTCTGCCTGGGAAACTTTTCTCCCATAAGCCTCAGACAAACTTTTCCGTGCTTTCAACCTCCTCCCGGAAGCCTTAACCCCGCCCCGCTTCCTACACACCCACCAGGGAACCTCAGCCCTCCGCAGACACCGCTCCACACGGGCACGCAAACACAGGTGCCTGCAAACCCTGCCCCTTTCCACACACCCCGGAAACGACACCCGTTTCTCACACACCGCACGCCAAAGCCGATCCCCCTCTCCCCCGCCCGCACCCACACCCCCCCCCCCCGTCCACCCACCCACGTTCCCGGGAACCCAGCCGCCCCTCACTCCTCGGCTCGCCCGAGGCCGTGGGAAGGGGAAGCAGGAAGAAGGCAGGAAGCAGCAGGCCCAACCTAGGCCTCTCGGACCGCCTAGGGAGGCCGGGGGAGGACCCGCGCGCCAGGCTCACCCGCAGGGCCTCATCCGGCCTCACCCGGCCCCGCGGGCCCTAGCTAGGCCTTCCGTCCGCCGCCACCCTCCCAGCCCGGACCACACTCACTTGCCAGCCGCGGTCCATCGAGTCCTCCTCCACCGCCGCCGCCGCCAGCTGCGGCTCCTGCCCCCGGGGCCCCCAGGTCCGGCTTCTTGGACCCCGGGGGCGGCCCGGCCCCCCCGCCCGGAACCGCTCCGGGCGGAAAGCCTGCCACGGGCGCGCCCGCCAGCGCCAGGGGGACGCTGTTGCTATGGAGGCCGAGGCCCGCGGCCGCCCCGGCGGGGTCCTCGTGCAGGAACTGACACTCCTCCCCGTAGAAGCAAGTCTTATCCTTCGCGTAGTAGCGGCAGTACTTCAGCTTTACTCCCGCCGCCGCCCCGCCGGGGACGCCCCCGACCCCCGGCGGGGCCACCACCGCCACCGCCGCCGCCAGCGCGGAGGAGGAGGAAGAGGAGGCGGCGGCCGAAGGGGGCGGGAGGCCGCCGCCACTGTTCATGGCAACGCCGCAGCCTCGTCTTCCGCTGCTGCCGGAGGAGCCGTCGCCGCCGCCACCATAGACTGGGGAGGGAAGGAGGACGCAGCCGGTGCCGGAAAAAAGCCGGGCGGGTGGGTCTGTCCCGCTGCGGGAGCCCTGGCCGCCCGGGGAGAGGGGGAGGGGAAAGGGGAGGGAGGACGGGGTAGGAGGGCGCGGAGGGGAGGGGGAGTTGGGATTCTCTCACTCACTCTCTCGTTCTCTTGCCTTAAAGGGGCCGTGCGGGACGACGGGGTGGGCGCGAGGGCCCAGGCAGGGATTTCGAGGGTGCAGGCTAGGGGAGGGGGAGCGCCAGCCGCGAACAGGTGGGGAGGGCGGAGGTGCCGGTTTATTTTTAAATTCTGCCTCCACTCGCTCTCTCGCGCTCTGGTTCCTCCGAGTTGTTTATTCCATTTTCCTCTTCCTGAGACGTCCGTCGGCGCTGCGCATGCGCGGCGAGGCGCGGGGCCTTGTGGGTAGCGGGAACGCGAGGGGAAGCCCAGCCAGGCGTCCGGCCCCCGGGCGTCCGCGAGCCTGCGTCAGAGAGACGGGCGGCCCGCAATGGCGTTCCCGCACGCGCCTCCGGCTGGGGACGTTCTCACGAGACGAACTGTTTTGTATATCCACTTATTGCAAAGCCAGATGTTGTTTTTTGATGGGAAGGACAAAGCAGCTGCAAAACCGCGCTTGGCGGGTCCGCACCTGGAGACGGAGCCCACGCCCTTGCTCCATTTGAAAATAGTTTTATCCTGCTTGCCATACTTCCTCTCCCTCTTTTTTCACCACCCTACTTTTTTTCCTTCCCCTTGAAGGTGATGACAACTACATGACTGATTAAATTTTGGCGTTCTATTAAAAAAAAAAAAAAAGACAACCTAAAAAAAGTTGATTTTTAGGCAAACCCCCTGCTCGGTGCTGCACCTGTTTTCTCTGAATTTATGAATTTATGTTACTGAAAGGCTTCAGTAAAATATGAAAAATGAGATGCCTCCTAGTGACAACACTGTCTAGGCAGCAACGGAAGGTTTCATTTATAAACATATTAGGGGTTTATTTTTTTTTCAGCCTAGCCTTGATTTGAAATTCATTTTATAAAAGATACTTTTTCCCCATCAGAACTCTCTGATGTTTTGCTCTGCTATATTAAAAAGTTTTCAGGACTTGTAAAGAATGCCATGAAGGGAAAAGTAATTTTAGCATTTTAATTTTTCTTCTCTGTAAAAGATTTTCTCAAAAAGCAGTATGGCAGTTATTAAGGGGGACGAGGGATGTTTGCTGGTAGTACTTAAGGAATTGTGGCAAACAGAAGAGATCACAAAAGAACAGGTACAAACAAGTGTGCCACACAGCAAAAAAGGGGAAAAGTGCATTCCATAGACCACATACTGGTAAGCCTGGTGATGTTCCTTAGCTAACTTTGAAAATAATTACATTGTATTATGTCTTTGTTTTAAAACATTTTCCCATATTTATTTATTCGCCATATTTATTAATTCTTTTACATGTACAAGGAACTGTGCTAGGAGCTAGGGAAGTAAAAGTAAACAAGATGCAGTCTTGTCTGTGTAAAATGTTTTTTTATCCTCAGAGGCAGAAAGTACACGGGCAATTATAAACCAGTGTCTTAAGTGCTAACCTTATCACATTGGCTGTTGGAGGATCTTACAGATGTTATACTTCATGGAGAAAGTTGATACCTTAAGAGTAGGAGTTGAGAACATCTACTTTTGATTCAGAGAGAGCTGAGTTTGTAACCCAGTACTTACAATAGCTGTGTTACTCTGGATAAGTTGCTTCACTTTTCTATGCTGTAAAGCAGATAAGAATAGTACCTACTTCATAAAGTATAAAGGAATGTATTTAAAGTATCCCATGCTTAGTAATAAGTATGTTGCACCTATTGCTATTAGTAATATCAGGGCTAGTAGCAGTCAACCTAAGAGAATGCAAGAAAGAGCATTCCAGGCAAAACAGACAGCTTGTACAAAAGGCCCTGAGTAGAAAGAAAGATTAGACTGTTAGAATAGTGATCATGCAGGATTGAGCAGGGACCATGTTACAGAAGGCCTTATAAAGCATGTTAAAGGATTAGGTTTTTTCTTGAGGGCAATAGAAAGTTATTAAAGGGTTTTTAAAAAGTCAAGTAATGACATTATCAGATGTCCCTTTAGAAAATAGCATTTTGATCCATCTAAGAACCCTATGAGGAAAGTAAAGAAGGTGGGTTACCACCATTTTGTCGATGAACAAACTAAAACCTGGAGTCACACAAAATTACCAACTGTAAATTGCAAAGCCAGAACTTAAACTCAGAACTTCCAATTACAAAATATGTGCTTTTTCCATTCATTACACATTTCTAAGTGCAAGTATATGGCTATTGATGCTTAGAAAGTGGTGTCGCCAAAACCAGTTTGGCTCAGTGGACAGAGCCTAGGCCTGCGGACTGAAGGGTCCCGGGTTCGATTCCAGTCAAGGGCATGTACCTGGGTTGCGGGCACATCCCCAGTGGGAGATGTGCAGGAGGCAGCTGATCGATGTTTCTCTCTCATTGATGTTTCTAACTATCTCTCGCCCTTCCTCTCTGTAAAAAATCAATAAAATATATTTTTAAAAAAAGAAAGAAAGTGGTGTCTTATGGAGAGACAACAGAGGTTCATTAAGTTCATGCCAAATTAAGCATGTCATTCAAACCTTTATTGAGAATCTACTATATACTATGTACCAATCAAGTTCTGTTCTTGACTCTAATATACAAAAATGTGTAAGATATAGACTGTCATCAAGAATTACTGGGAATCATGAGGGAAACGCCAAAGATAAGTAACTCATCCCTAAAAACCATGTTTGACAACGTCTTCTATTAAATCCGGTGAACAAGATGAGAGAAAGTAGACTGAGATACTAGAGCTAGGTGACTTCAGTACTCTGATTAGTCATTATTAACGTGCTGATAAAGCTAGCTTTGGAGCTCCTTAAACATATCCATAGAGTATTAATAAATTAGTATATTTCAACATGGTCTTTACAATCTTCCTTTGGACACTGTCCTTGCCTATTTTTATGGGGTGAAAAATGGTGTCTACTGCCTAGATGAAGAAATATATAGCATATTTAATATGTTGCAAAAACAGTGCGGATAAATAATCCAAGAAGTGACAGATTAGGATTTGTAAATCTCCATCAGCTGGAAAAATTGGCCACTGCTAACGAACAAAACCTGAATTAAATTGAGGAAAACAGAGAAAACAGTCCCTTATTTTGTTATTAATCCTCTCCCAAGGATATTTTTCCATTGATTTTTAGACAGAGTGAAGAGAGAGGGAAAGACAGAAACATCAATGTGAGAGAAACACATCCATTGGTTGCCTCCTGCAGGAGCCCCTACCAGAGCCCGGGATGGGAAAGAGCTGCAACCAAGGCATGTGCCCTTGATCAGAACCCAGGACCCTTTAGTGTGAAGGCAGACGCGCTGTCCATTGAGCCAAACCGGCTAGGGCCAAACAGTCACTTTAATATGTTGTTGATGATACAATCTCTTATCCCACCCCACCCCACCCCACGCAAGTTAGCAGTGTTTTTTCAAAACCCCTTTAAAATGTACATTGCCTCTCTCAAAAAAAAATAAGTAAAATGTACATTGCCTTTGAAATATTATTATTCTATTTAAATAATTCCTAAAAAAAAATAATTATAGGTATAAAGCCCAATGTGCTCAATGCAAAAGAGAAAAAGTTGTGAACAATTTAAATTCTAAAACCAAGGGGAATGGTTAAATAGTGGACTGTCCACTTGTCATATTATGCAGCATTAAAAAAGGATCAAGGCTGGCCAGAGTAGCTCAGTGGTTAAGTATTGACCTATGAATCAGGAGGTCACAGTTCGATTCCTGGTGAGGACATATGTCCGGGTTGCAGGCTCCATCCCCAGCGTGGGGTGTGCAGGGGGCAGCTGATTAATGATTCTCTCATCATTGATGTTTCTATCTCTCTCCCCCTCTCTGTTCCTCTCTGAAATCAATAAAAATATATTTTTTAAAATGATAGCATTGAAAATGTACAACAATGCTTATGGCACATTGTAAATATTTAACAACAAAAAATATATGCTGCATTGTTATAGTGATGTAAACAATTTAAAAAATAAAGATTAAAGTAACTGCCTCAAAACATTGTGCTTTTTACTAAGATGGGAAGATAGAGTAGATTTTCCTATACTTCCCAAATTTTTATCACAAATATATTTCTATAATAGAAAAGTAAGCATTAAAATTTCTGTAACTTAACCTTAACCTTTTAATTCTGAGGAATACATTGATGTATATTAAATTGTTCTCTGTATTTTGGGGTTTTTTTTCAAATAAATTAATTTTATGAATACAATTGGACACTCATTATTGGCATTTCTTCAAATTTTCACTAGTCCAGTGTTTCTTAAGATATATTTCATGGAAGACAGTTCAACAGTATATTAATTGGTACTACACAAAGAAAAACGTCTTATTGTTGAGAATGTTTGGGAAACATTGAAGTAAATAACTTTATTTACTTCAAGTTTTTTTCTACCCTTTAATATGTTCATGATGTGTTGTAATTCTCTAAAAGCAGGATATAATATGCAGAATTTACAAAAACGTTTTGCCATAGGACACTGTTTTCTCTAGTCACCTTGAGGAGTTAGTGTTCCTGGATTTTTGAGAAACACTATCCTAGTCACATGCCTTCTCATTTTCCTGTTATAACCTACTTTAAAATTGCCCACATTTTAAAAAATATATTTTTATTGATTTCAGAAAGGAAGGGAGAGGGACAGAGAGATAGAAACATCAATGATGAGAGAGAGAATCATTGATTGGCTGCCCCCTGCACACCGTACACTGGGGATCAAGCCTGCAAACCAGGCATGCATCCTGACCAGGAATCAAACCATGACCTCCTAGTTTATAGGTCAATGCTCAACCACTGAGCCACACCCGCCAGGCTGTCCACATTTTTAAATTGATTTTAGAGGGAGAGAGGGAAACATTGATTTGTTTTTCCACTTATTTATGCATTCACTGGTTGAGTCTTGTATGTGCCCTGACGAGGGATTGAACCCACAATCTTGGTGTATCCAAGGCGACACTCTAACCAACGGAGCTACCCTGCCAGGGCTGTCTGCATTCTTTTTCTTTCTTTTTTTTTAATATATTTTATTGATTTTTTACAGAGAGGAAGGGAGAGAGACAGAGAGCTAGAAACATCGATCAGCTGCCCCCTGCACATCCCCCCCGGGGAAGTGCCCGCAACCCAGGCACATGCCCCTGGCCGGAATCAAACCCGGGACCCTTCAGTCCGCAGGCCGAGGCTGTATCCACTGAGCCAAACCGGTTTCGGCATGTCTGCATTCTTTAATCCACCCCATCCCAACCCTTCTAACTTGTTTTCTAGTTTATACATCTATTTTAAAACAAAAAACAAAACACTGTCCTAGCTTATTAGAACACAAGCCCATTCTATCTAGAACTAACCTTTTCTCTCATGCTTTGAACTTCCCCTAACATTTCCTCAGGAATCTAGTCATTCTCCATCTTATCTTTTCCGACTCTTCTTTAAGTATATGTGCTGCTGAAGGGAGCGCTCTGACTCACCTTTTAGTACATGAATATGAAAAGTCTCATATTTAAATAAATTTTAAGGCAGTCATTCTATTGTGAACCTTCCCTAGCCGGTTTGAACTGCAGACTGAAGGGTCCCGGGTTTGATTCTGCTGAAGGTTACATACCTCAGTTGTAGGCTCGATCCCCGACCAGGGTGGGAGGCCACTAATCGATGTGTTTCTCTCACATCGATGTTTCTCTCTGTCCCTCCCCCTCCCACTCTCTCTAAAAAATCAATGGAAAAAATATCCTCGAGTGAAGATTCACAAAAGAAAGAAAGAAAAATCCCAGGAACAAACACTGCTGGTAGGAGGGCTAACTGATATAGCCACTTTGGAGGGCAATTGGTAACATGTATAAAATTTTTAAATATTCATGCCTTATTACCCAACAATGCCACTCTTGGTATCTACTCTAGATGAACACTTGTGCACAAGGAGGCATGCATAACAATGTTCATTTGAGACATTGTTGATAATCAAATAACCTAAATGTTCATAGAGAGATGGAATTATATGTGCCATTATTCTCTAAGATTTATTGTTGAATAAAAAAGCCATGATGCTGCCTGGTCAGTGTGGCTGTGGCTCAGTGTTTGAACCACCCCTGCATGAACCTGGAGGTCAATTCCCAGTCGGGGCCCATGCCCAGGTTAGGGGTGGTACCGGAGGCAGCTGATGGATGATTATCTCTCATCACTGATATTTCTATCTCTCCCCCTACCTTCTTCTCTCTGAAATCAGTAAAAACATTTTTAAAAAACGGTATGATGCAGATAAAAATTATCTAGTTTCTTCTCACATCTTGTATCTCCTAAAAACATTTTGTAGGCAACTGCCTACCTCTGTAATAGAGTTGTATCTTTAGGTAGGGTTCATTCTTGACTATCCTAAACTAAAAATAAATCTTCAGTCAACTCTAAGCCACTCTAATGCTAATGAAGGTTACATCCAAACCTGCAAATAATCCATCAATTATATTTTTTTATATATTTTATTGATTTTTTACAGAGAGGAAGGGGAGGGATAGAGAGTCAGAAACATCGATCAGCTGCCTCCTGCACACTCCCTGCTGGGGATGTGCCCGCAACCAAGGTACATGCCCTTGACCGGAATCAAACTTGGGACCCTTGAATCTGCAAGCCGACGCTCTATCCACTGAGCTAAACTAGTCAGGGCTCCATCAATTATATTTATTTTGGGATATAGTGTGAGAATTATATTTTGTCTGAATGGCCTCCAGCAACATTCCCCTAGCAACAGATTGCTAAAAGCTTACGTTAGTATTCATTTGTATTAAGTACCAATAATTGGGAAGAAACCTTCACATTTTCTCAATGATTCATTATTGTGTTAGTAACAATAACCTGAGTTTAAAAATTCTTCCCCAAGATAGTCTAGAGTGGAAGTGACATGTGGATAAGGGAGGGTTGACTATTTTCAAATCCCAGAAATGAAGTTTAAAACTGTTTTTGTATATATTTATTGTATATTCATAAAGTTCTATGTCATCTTATGCTCTAAGTTCTGCTTTAAAATTCTATACACGGTTATTTGCAGCTGCCTAGTGTTAATCTTGTTTTTTGGGGGGGAGTTGTTTTTGTTTTCTTTAATCCTCACCCAAAGATATTTTTCCATTGATTTTAGAGCGAGTGGAAGATAGAGGGAAAGCCCTGACCGGTTTGGTTCAGTGGATAGAGCATCGGCCTGCGGACTGAAAGGTCCCAGGTTCGATTCTGGCCAAGGGCATATACCTTGGTTGCGGGCACATCCCCAGTAGGAGTTGTGCAAGAGGCAGCTGATCGATGTTTGTCTCTCATCGATGTTTCCAACTCTCTATCCCTCTCTATTCCTCTCTGTGAAAAATCAATAAAATATATTTAAAAAAAAAAGATAGAGGGAAAGACAGAGAGAAATATCAATGTGAGAAAAACACATCGATCAGTTGCCTCCTGCACACACCCTGACCAGGGCCCAAGAGAGGGAGGAGCCTGAAACCGAGGTGCATGCCCTTGACCCGAATCCAACAAATCCAACACAGGTCCCTTCTGTCTGCAGGCCGACCCTCTATCCACTGAGCCAAACCAGCGAGGGCTGACAAATTTTGGCTGCACCAAAAACAAAAACCTTCCTGTTTGTGGTAATTATAAATAACTGTTATGTTGAAAGATTGTTTAGTGCAGGGGTAGGCAAACTTTTTGACTCGAGGGCCACCGGAACAAAAGCATCGATGGAGTGTTTGTGTGAACTAATATAAACTCAAAGTAAACATCATTACATAAAAGGGTACGGTCTTTTTTTTTTTTTTTTAGTTTTATTCATTTCGAACGGGCTAGTTTGCCCACGGCTGGTTTAGTGTATGGGTGACACTCTGATAGACAAGATAGTCTTTTAGCACCGTCATACTTATATCCTTGTATATATAGTACAGATTGTTCATTCAGTCTTTGTGGTAGTAAAAGTAATGTGCTACCTTAAAGTTTCCAAAGGACTTAAAGAGTCTCATTCTTTTAAATTCCTTTAAGATTATATAATTTTAATATTACTAGGTGTATCGGTTAATAATGTGGATTTTGTAATCAAAGAAAACGTGGTAATTTCAAGAGAAACATCAAAATTGCTTTATTCAAAGTAATGTCCATCGCTAGCTACACATTTCCCCCATCTTTCAGGTAATTTGTTGATACTGTCCCAATAGAGCTTTTCTTGTTTTGAGGCAAACCACTCAGAGACCCAATTTTCCACTTCTTCGTACGTTTTGAAGTGCTGCTCAGAAAGTGCGTGTGCCATCGATCAGAACAAGTGGTAATCTGAAGGAGCAAGGTCTGGTGAACACGGCGGGTATGTTAATACTTCCCAGGCAAGATCTTTTGACGTGTCTTTAACTGGTTTTAAAGTGTGTGATGGTGCATCATTATGAAGCAAAATTACTTTGCCATGTTTTCTGGCACATTCTGGTCGTTTCGCGATCTAAACATGGTGCAAATTGATTATTTGTTGTTGGTAGCGATTAGTATTAATAGTTTCACCTCGTTTTAGAAGCTCATAATACACCACACTCCTGATCCCACCAAACACAGAGCATTGTCTTCTTTCCAAAGCGATTTGGCCTTGCAGTCGATGTTGATGGTTGACCTGGATCAACCCATGATTTTGTGCATTTGGGATTCTCAAAATAAATCCATTTTTCATCACCAGTCACAATTCAATGCAAAAAGACTTTCTTTCATGCCACTGAAGCAACATTTTACTGATGACTTTTCAGTTTTCCATTTGTCTTTCGTTCAGTTGATGTGGCACCCATTTTCCTTCAAAATCTTTCCCATTGCTTGTAAACAATTGGAAAATTGTTTGCTGAGCAACATATAATCTTTCTGCAAGTTGTTTTTGAGTTTGACACACATTGTCTTCATCCAATAATGCTTGTCATTGTTGGTCTTCAAACTTTTTTGGTTGACCTGGACGTTCTTTGTCTTTCACATTGAAATCATCACTTTTAAAGCATTTAAACCAGCGTTCACAAGTATGTTGAGGAGAAACTAAGATGGCGGCATAGGTAAACACCGGGAAATAGTCGCCTCACACAACAATTGAAAAATATCCCAAAGGACGGAGCAAACATCGTCCAGAACAACCCGGGGGGGGGGGGCGGGGGAGGGTGAGGGATGTGGGGGGAGCAATGGGCAGATAAGGACACATGTGTAATACCTTAATCAATAAAGGAAAAAAAAACAAAAACAAAAAAAACAAGAAACCCTACCCCCAAGAAGGATGCAAAGTTTCTTTGTCCATGTTTGGGTGATATTCACTCCTGATGGAATTACTCTCCTATTGATATCCTGTAACTTACTATTAACACAAATTGTGTTAAATTGTAGGGGAATCAGAGAGGAGAGGAAAAGGTTGTTTAATATATACAAAGATATTCAAATCAAAAGAAGAAATTGCTATTCCAACTCTGTTTCTTCAACTTAATCACATAGTCATGGCTGTTTATATTACTACCTCTTGCGCTGGCCAATGTGGTTCAGTGGTTGCAGTGTTGTCAGGTACACCAAAAGGTGATGGGTTCAATTACCAGTCAGGGCACAGATCCAGGTTGTGGGTTCAATCCCCAGTCAGGGCACCTGCAGGAGGCAATGGATCAATGTTTCTCTCTTTCTCTTTCTCTCCCTCCCTTTCTTTAAAATCAATTAAATGGCCTGGTTATGATTCAATTCCCAGTCAGGGCACATGCCCAGGTTGTGGGCTCGATTCCCAGTATTGGGGGTACTGGAGGCAGCTAATTGATTATCCTCTTTCATCATCGATGTTTCTATCTATCTCTCCCTCTCTTCTTCTTCTCTGAAATCAATAAAAAGAATTTCTAAAAAATCAATTAAAAACACACACACACACACACACACACAACTACCTTCTTCCACGACCCATTCCTTCCGTATTCCTCTGGCATCAGCAAGCACCCTTGGCTGTCTGTAATTCCTTATCTGTTGAGGTGACCCAAACCTTAATTCTTGAGGAGGGTGGATTTTTAGCAGTCCTGCCAGTATTAGGTAGTTGTAGTTTGCTCTTGACTTTAATCACTGGGCAGGGGAGTACTATGAAATGCCCCAGTGTATCTCCTGCATTCCAGACATACTCCCTACTTATTTGTCTAGTAGCAATGCCATTTTCTCTTGATAGTTAGAATCAGTCCCCTGAGCTACTACAATATTCCCTTCTTTGATTTACAAGCATGAAAAGCTAAATATGGCCAGATTCAGCCTCAACCCCTAATTCAAAATATCTGTTAACATGTGCCCTGACAGTGGAAATAGTAATTAATATCTTTAAACTTAATCAGATCAGAGAACTAAATCCAAATACTGTAATCCAAAACAATACAGCTGATCAATCCATAAGATTCCATTCCACTGCTGATTGTCAAACCACTCAAAACTTAGTGGCTGAAAACCATAGCAGTAATTGATTCCTGCTCATAATTCACAATTTTGGTAGTATTTGTCAGGAATGACTCATCTCTGCCCCATGTCATCAGCTGGGACAGCTTGTCTGGGAGCTGGGAATTCACATTCAAGATATCTCACCCACCTTGCTGGCAAGTTGAAGCTAGTTGTCATATGGGAAACCACCCAAGACTATGGGCCAAGAATCTCCACGCTGCTCCACCTGATCTTCAATATAGGCTGCTTGGGCTTCCTCACGGCCTGGTGGCTGGGTTCTCAGAGTATGTATCTAATGTGCATCAGGCAGAAACTTCATGGTCTTTTCTAACTGAGCCTAGGAAGTCACACAGCATCCACTACAGCCTAATCATGAAAGCAGGTGGAGAAAGCCGGTGAGAAGGTCATTTCTATGAGCATGTGGAATGGGAGATATTGTTGAAGCCATCTTTGGGAAATATAATATACTAATTTAAAAATCAGGACTCAAAAATTTGCAAGTAAAAGGATGGTAAAATATGTATAAAAACACGGCAAGAAGCACTTCCAAAGATAAAGCAGCACATTTCATATTGAGAATTAAAATCACCAAGAAGATTTAATAGTTCCAAATTTCTATGTATACCATATATACTCAAAATATGTAATGTAAAATTGTCCAAACCGAAAGAAGAAAATAGATAAATTCACATTCAACATGGGAAATTCTGAAAACATATCTCAATAAGTGATAGACGAAACAGACAAAATCAGTAAGGATACAGAAAATGCAAATATGATGAACCAACTTTCCCTGTTAGGCACTTCACCTGCAAAAGCAGAATATATACATTTTTTCAAGTGCATACAGAACATTGATAAAACCGACCATATGATGAGCTATACAAGCAGGTTTCACTGAATTTCAAAGGTTTGAAATCATCTATAGTCTCTAATCATAATGGAAGTAAACTAGAAATTAATCACAACATCTGTAAACTGGTAACCCAGATGTATACCTTCAGTCTGACCTCTCAATGTGTATGTCATTATTACTTGAATTTTCATAAAAACATAAATTGTCAAAGGATACAAACATCCAGTTATAAGATGAATAAGTTATAGGGATCTAATATTCAATGTGGAAACTATCTATATAATAAAAACCTAAGTGACCCTTACAGTAGAATGACCAGAACAACCTGTCGCTATGACATGCACTAACCACCAGGGGGAAGATGCTTAATGAAGGAGCTGCCTCCTGGTGGTCATTGCACTCCCACAGAGGGAGCGTCACTCAGCCAAAAGCTGGGCTCATGGCTGGCAAATGCAGCAGTGGTGGCAGGAGCCTTTCCCACCTCTGTGGCAGTGCTAAGGAGCAGCAAGCCAGGCGGTAAGGAGCAAGGGGTCCCAGACTGCGAGAGGGATGCCAGACTGCCAGCTTAGGCCCATGGACATCCCCAGAGGGTTCCCAGACTGCGAGAGGGTGCAGACCGGGCTGAGGTACGCCCCCCCCCCCTCCCCAGTGCATGAATTTTGTGCACTGGGCCTCTAGTAGTTAATAATACTTTGGTACAGCCCTAGTCAGTTTGGTTCAGTGGATAGAGCATCAGCTTATACACCAAAGGGTCCCAGGTTCAATTCCAGTCAAAGGTACATACCTTGGTTGTAGGCACGTACCTTAGGTTGTAGGCTCAATCCTTGCCCCTGGTTGGGGTGCATGCAGGAGGCAACCAATCGATGTTTCTCTTTCTCTGTCTCTCCCCCTCCCTTCCACTCTCTCTAAAAATTGATGGAAAAATATACTTGGGTGAGGATTAACAAAAATAATAATAATGTTACTTTGTTACATGCTTGAAAATTGCTAAGAAAGTAGCTCTTAAATGTTCTCACAACACACAAAAAATGTAATTATGTGAGGTGATGAATGTGTTAACTAACCTACGGCAATTGTGGTAATCATTTTGCAATACTGTATATACATGAATCAAATCATCAGATTTTATGCCTTACACAATCTTACATGTCAATTACATCTCAATACAGTTGGGAAAAAATAAAAAGTAAAAATTGTAACTGGAGCCAGGCCGTTGTGGCTCTCTTGGTTGGAGCCTTGGCCAATACACTAAAAGGTGGTGGGTTCAATTCCTGGTCAGGGCACATACATACCTAGGTTTCTGGTTTGATCCTGTTTGGGGCACTTATGGGAGGTAACCAATCAATGTTTCTCTCTCTCTCTCTCTTTCTCTCTCTTCCTCTCTCTCTCTCTCTTTCACTCTCACTCTGGGCTTGATCCCCAGTCATGGACGTAAAAGAGGTAGCCAATCAAAGATTCTTTCTCATAGTTTATGTTTCTATCTCTCTGTCCCTCTCCCTTCCTCTCTGAAATCAATAAAAATATATATATTTTTAAATATATATTTTATGACATACTTTTAAAATTTTTATTTCACTTAATTCTCACCTGAGAATATTTTTTCATTGATATTTAGAGAGAGTGGAAGGGAGGAGGAGAGACAGAGAGAAACAATGATGTTAAAGAGACACATTAATTGCTTGCCCCCCTTGTGCCTCAACTGGGGCTGAGGATTAAGCCTGCAACCAAGGTACATGCCCTTGACCAGAATCCAGCTCGGGCTAGGACACAGTTTTACACCTATAACATTTCAAACTATTTTCAAGTCTGTTTATCAACTTTTCAAATAAAAATCTGTAAGATATTCTATAATAATTGAGCATTTTAATATTTTTGCACATTTTAATATTTTTAAACTACCTATAGGAATATATTACAACTTCAGATATTTTAGAAAATTTTTTATATTCAAAAATTACTACATGGATTAGGTTATTATATTCCATCAAATATAAGGCCCAATGATTGTAGGATACACTGTTATTTTATGTAATCCTATATAATAAAGAGCTACTATGCAAATGGTCATCATGCCCTTGTGCCCTCGTGCCCTCATGCCAGGGCCAGGGGACCTGAGGCCGCGCCCCCCCCCCCCCCCCCGCCCTGGCACTGGGCCAGGGAACCTGAGGCTATGCCCCCTGCCCGGCAGGGCTTGATGGGGGACCTGAGGCTGCGGCCCCCACCCTGCGGGGCTTGACAGGGGTGAGGCCGGGCAGGTCTGGGTCTTGCACAATTTCAAGGCATGCGCAGGTGGGCAGGGACTTCACTCTGGGCCCTGTGGCATGACCCAGACTCTGACAGGAGGGAGATTTTCATATATATTTTACTAATTTTCTTTCATCTCTGATACTTCTATTATAGAGAAAGGGCAAATAGCAATATTAAAATATTTCCTCTAATTAATTCCTCTTTAATGTGCACAAATTTCATGCACCGAGCCACTAGTTCTAAGATAAAAAGTCTTGTCCTGTCAGCGTGGCTCAGTAGTTGAGCTTTGACCTATGAACCAGGAGGTCACAGTTTGATTCCCAGTCAGGGAACATGCCTAGGTTGTGGGCTCAATCCCCAGTATGGGGCATGCAGGAGGCAGCTGATCAATGATTCTCTCTCATCATTGATGTTTCTATCTCTCCCTCCAAAATCAATAAAAATATATTTTAAAAAAAGAAAAAAGTCTTCTATACCCAATTAGAGAGTAAAAAGCCCACAGCATGTCTTCTATCTTGTGGGTTTTCTGAGGCCCATTAAGAAACTGAGGATAGCAACTAGCCTCCAGGCAGAAGCAATTACCCCACCCTGTTGGAAAAAACCTCTCACCCCACCTGTGGACAATTGCTTGAAGCTACTCAAGACTGAATCCAATCAATCTGCAGGCAGAGGCAGGTCTATGGAGGCTTCAGTCTTTGCCTCATCTAATTAGTCAGAAACAGCATTTGGATTGGTGCCAAAGATACCACTCTAGACTGCACAGGGAGGCAAACACCTGAGGGACATCACCTGAAACCCACTCCCCCCTCCACCACCACCACCACAGACACCATCTTGGACCACTCTGTGAAGCAAAAGCCAGAGGGACCCCAAGTACCTGCAGCTGGCACCTGAGGGACCAGATCTGTGGGGGAAGGGAGTACAGCTCAGACCAAGGATAATCAAGGTGTGAGACTCAAAGCAGACCCAGCCTCTGGGCTAAGGAAGTCCCCAACCATTGGACAACTAGGGACTTCAACCTCTCAGACCTTAATCAAGTTGCCCAGGGCCAGAAAGGGACAGTGACTCATATGCACCTGCACTAGAGAAGCTCCCAGGAAACCCAGGATAGATACCCCAAGGAATCACATTCAACAACATCAGAGCAAAATCCAGTGAGCCCAGCTTGACCCCAAAGCACTTGTATAACAGCTGGCATTATAGCACTGAAGTTGAACCTCACTGGCAGCATGTTGGAGGGGAGATCCCTCCCACAAACATGACATCAAAAATCAAGTTACAATTACAATAGGAGAGCCCAAATAACTCACACAAGAGACATTCCTAGAGTAGCCAGCTCAGGTGAACAAAGAGACTGCACCACTGGGCCTCTCAAGACACTTTCTAAATAAGGCCATCTCACAAATACTGGGAGGCATAACAGTTTTATCTAATACATTGAAGCAAATACAAAGATATAGCTAAAATGGGGAGACAAAGAAACCCCAAATGAGAGAAAAGAATGAATCTCCAGGAAAAAAAAAACAAACCACTAAATGAAATAGAGGCAAGCAACCTATCAGACATAGAGTTCAAAGCAACGGTTATAAAGATACTTAAGGATCTTAGTAAAAATTACAAGAGCATGAAAAGGGAAACAGAGGCCATGAACAAGAACAAATGAAGAATGATATATCTGACATCAAGAACACACTGGAGGTATTAAAAGTATTTTGGATGAAACAGAGGATCAAATCAGCAATTTGGAAGACAAGATAGAAATAAATACCTAATTACAGCATAAAATAGAAAAAGCAGGAAAATGGCTTAAGGGAGCTCTGGGACATGAATTATAACAACATCCTCATTATAGGGATACCAGAAGGGGAAGAGAATGAGCAAGGAACAGAGAACCTGTTTGAAGAAATAATGACAGAAAATTTCCCCAGCTTAGCGAAGGAAAATGTCACACAAGTTCAGGAGGCACAGGGAATCCCAATCAGGATGAACTCAAAAAGACCCACACCTAGACGCATCACAATTAAATGGCAAATTTTAAAGACAAAGAAAAAATTCCTTTTTCAAAAAATATATATTTTTTATTGTTTGTTTTTTTTTACAGAGAGGAAGGGAGAGGGATAGAGAGTTAGAAACATCAACAAAAGAGAAACATTAACCAGCTGCCTCCTGCACACTCCCTACTGGGGACGTGGCCGCAACCAAGGAACATGCCCTTGACCGGAATCGAACCTGGGACCTTTCAGTCCCCAGGCCAACGCTCTATCCACTGAGCCAAACCGGTTAGGGCAAAGAAAAAATTCTTAAAGGCAGCAAGAGAGAGACAGAAGATTACCTACAAAGGAGCTCCCATTAGAATGTCAGCTGACTTCTCAATAGAAACACTTCAGGCCAGAAGGGTGTGGCATGGAGTACTCAAAGTAATGAAATGCAAGGGTCTAAATCCAAGACTATTGTATCCAGCAATGCTATCATTTAAAATCTAAGGTAAATAAAAAGCTTTCCAGACAAAAAAAGGTTAAAGGAGTACATTACCACCAAACTGGCAATTCAAGAAATGTTAAATGGACTTCTTTAAGAAGAAGAAAGAGAGAGAGAGAGAGAGAGACAGACAGAGAGAGAGAGGATCATAGGCATAAAGAAAATAAAAATGGCAATAAATAAATACTTATGAATAATAACCTTAAATGTAAATGAATTAAATACTCCAGTCAAAAGACATAGGGTGTCTGGATGGATAAGAAAACATGACCTATATATATGCTGTCTACAAGAAACCCACTTCAGAACAAAAGATACACACAGACTAAGAGTGAAGGGATGGAAAAATATATTCCATGCAAATGGAAAGGGGGAAAAAAATCTGGGTAAAATACTCATATCAGACAAAATAGACTTCAAAACAAAGGCCACTTCATAATACTAAAGGGAATGACTCAACAAGAAAATGTAACCCTTGTAAACATATGCACCCTATATAGGAGCACCCAAGTACTTAAAAAAACTCTTGATGGACTTTAAGGGAGAGATTGATAGCAATACAGTCATAGTGGGGGATTTTAACACCTCACTAACATCACTGGATAAATCTTTCAGACAAAAAATAAACAAGGAAACAGAGGCCATAAATGAGATGCTTGATGAGAAGGATCTAACCGATATTTACAGAAAATTTCACTCCAACAGAATATACATTCTTTTCAAGAGCACATGGAACATTCTCAAAGATAAACCACATGTTATGGCACAAAACAAGTCTATACAAATTCAGAAAGGTTGATATAATACCAAGCATCATCTCAGATCATAATGTCATGAAGTTAGAAATCAACTACAATAAAATAACTAAAAAACACTCAAATACATGGAGGCTAAATATCATGTTATTAAACAATGAATGGATTATCAATGAGATCAAGCAAGAAATTAAAAACTTCCTGGAAACATGAAAATGAACATGCAACCACCCAAAATCTATGGACATGCCTTAAGCTGCCCAGAGTGGGAAGTTCATAGCACTACAGGCCTACCTCAAGAAACAGGAAATAAGGACTAATAAACTATCTAACCCTACAACTAAATGAATTAGAAAGAGAACAGCAAGAAAAGTCCAGAGGCAGTAGAAGGAAGGAATTAATAAAGATCAGAGTGGAAATAAATGACATAGAGACTAAAAAACAGTACAAAAGATCAATAAATCCACAAACTGGTTCTATGAAAAGATAAACAGGATTGATTAACCCCAAGCCAGACTCATCAAGAAACAAAGAGGGAGGACCCAAATATATAAAATCAGAAATGAAAGAGGTGATATAACAATGGACACCACAGAAAAACAAAGGATTGTAAGCAAATGCTATGATCAATTATATGCCAACAAACTGGAAACTTGGGAAAAATGGGCAAATTCCTAGAAACATAAAGTCTTCCAAAACGCCACCAGGAAGAATCAGAAAGCCTGAGTAGGCCAATAACAACTGATGAAATTGAAGCAGTAATTTTAAAACTTCCAGTAAACAAAAGTCCTGGACCAGGTGTATTTACATCAGAGCAATTTATAGGTGAATTTTACCAAACATTCAAAGAAGAACTAACACCTATCCTCCTCAAACTATTCAAAAAAAAAATCAAGAGGAAGGAACAATTCCAACCTCTTTTTATGAAGCAAGCATTATTCTAATTCCAAAACCAGGTAAGGACACTACAAAGAAATAAAATTACAGGCCAGTATCCCTGATGAACACAGATGCTAACATCCTCAACAAAATATTAGCAAATCAGATCCAGCATTATGTTAAAAAGATCATACACAATGATTAAGTGGGATTTATTCTGGGGAAGCAAGGCTGGCACAGATCAATAAATGTGATACATCACATAAATAAATTGTAAGATAAAAACCACATGATCATATCAATAGATGCAGAAAAAAATTCAACAAAATCAAGCACCCTTTTTTGATAAAAACTCTCAGTAAAGTGGGAATAGAGGGATCATAGCTCAACATAATAAAGGCCATATGTGACAAACCTACAGCCAACATAGTACTCAATGGGCAAAAATTAAAAGCATTTCCATTAAGAACAGGAGCAAGACAAGGATGTCTGCTTTCACCACTCTTGTTCAACATAGTACTGGAAGTTCTAGCCACAGCAAGCAATCAGACAAGAAGAGATAAAAGGCATCCAAATCAGAAAGGAAAAAGTAACTCTCATTATTCTCAGATGACATGATATTGTACATAGAAAACCCTAAAGATTCCACCAGGAAACTACTAGACTTTATAAATGAATTTAGCCAGCTAGCAGGAAACAAAATCAACACCCAGAAATCAATGGCATTTTCATACACCAATAATGAACTCTCAGAAAAAGAAACTAAAAAAGCAATCCCATTTACCGTTGCAACAAAAAAATATTAGATACCTAGGAATAAACTTAACCAAGGAGGTAAAAGACCTGTACTTGGAAAACTATAGAACATTGAAAAAAGAAATAAAGGAAGATACAAACAAGTGGAAGCATATACCAGGTTCATGGATTGGTAGAGTTAACATCATTAAAATGTCTAAACTACCCAAAGCAATCTATAGATTCAATGCAATCCCTATTAAAATACCAATGGCATACTTCATAGAACTAGAACAAACACTCCAAAAATTTATATGGAATCAAAAAAGACCCTAAATAGCTGCAGAATCTTGAGAAAGAAGAACAAAGTAGGAGGGATCACAATACCAGATATAAAACTATACTACAAAGCCATTATAACCAAAACAGCCTGGTACTGGCACAAGAACAGCATATAGATCAATGAATCAGAACAGAGACCCCAGAAAGTGACCTACAACATTAGGGTCAATTAATATTTGACAAAGGAGGCAAGAATATACAATGGAGTAAAGATAGTCTCTTCAACAAATGGTGCTGGTAAAACTGGACAGACACATGCAAAAAAAATGAAACTAGACTACCAACTTACACTATACACAAGAATATACTCAAGATGGATAAAAGACTTAAATGAAACCATAAAAATCTTAAGTAGGCAGTAAAATATCATACATCTCATGTAGCAATATGTTTATGAATACATATCCTAGGGCAAAGGAAACTAATGCGAAAATAAACAAATGGGACTGCATCAAAATAAAAAGCTTCTACCTACAAAACAAAATAATAATAAAAAAAAAACACAAACCATCAGAATGAAAAGGGAATCCACTGTATGGGAAAACATATTTGGCAATGACGCATCTGAGAAAAGGTTTATATCCAAAATATATAAAGTACTCATACAACTCAACAAAAGGAAGACAACCAATCCAATTGAAAAA
Source organism: Myotis nattereri (assembly GCF_964212035.1). Lineage (NCBI taxonomy): Eukaryota > Metazoa > Chordata > Mammalia > Chiroptera > Vespertilionidae > Myotis > Myotis nattereri. Next base: position 116,055,625 of record NC_138076.1, read on the forward strand.
TCATCAGAAGACCTGAATAGATATTTCTCTTCAAAGAGGACATACAAATGGCCAAGAGACTTATGAAAAAAATGCTCAAAATCACTAATCATCAGAGAAATGGAAATTAAAACCACAATAAGATATCACCTCATACCTGTCAGAATGACTAGCATCAAAAAATCAACAAACAAAAGTACTGGTGAGGATGTGGAGGAAAGATCATTGCTGGTGGGAATGCAGATTCAGTGCAGCTGCTATGGAAAACAATATGGAGTTTTCTAAAAGAATTAAAAATGGAACTTCCATTTGAGCTAGCAATCCCACTTCTGGGAATATATCCTAAAAACTCCAAAACACCAATCAGAAATATATGCACCCCTATGTTCATAGCAGCAGTATTTACAACTAGTGCCCTGGTGCACAGGTTCGTGCACATTAAAAGGAAATTAATTAGAAGGTGGCCAGCAGGGCAGGACTGAGTGAGACGGGCTGGATATGCCCTGGAGCCAACCTCCCAGGGTCCCTTCCTGGCCAGCCACACCTGGGGTGGCACCACAGCTCAAAGGGCATCTGTGGAGTGAGCAGGTTCCCTCCAGCAGGTGGGGTCCCTCTGCCGGGCCTGCGGGGACTGAGCCAAAACTGGCTCTCTGACATCCCCCTAGGGGTCCCAGATTGCCAGAAGGTGGTTCTCAGGTAACACACCCCAGAATCGGGCTCCCTCCTCTCTGGTTCCAGGGTGCATCACCTGAGAACGCCACTGCCAAGTCACCACAGCTTGGCAGCTCCTGTGTTGAGCGTCTGCCCCCTGGTGGTCAATGTGCATTATAGCTACCGGTCGGATGGTCGCTTTGCCTTTTATATATATAGATAACTAAGATTTGGAAATAGTCCAAGTGCCCATCAGTAGATGAATGGATAAAAAAGCTGTGGGACATATAGAAGCATGAACAGACTATTAAACCTCAGAGGGAAGGCAGAGGAGGATGGGTGGCAAGAGATCAACCAATAAACTTGTATGCATATATGCATAACCTGTGGACTCAGACAATAGGGTAGTGAGAGCCTGAGGGCAGGAGCAGACGGGAGTGGGCTGGAAGAGGTTAAAGCGGGGGAAAAGGAGGACCTATGTAATACTTTCAGCAATAAAGATTATCTTTTAAAAAGCTGCGGGACATTTACACTATGGAATATTATGCAGATGTGAAAAATGAGAGATCTCTTACCCTCTTGGACAGTGCTGGGGCTGACCAGCAGACTCTGAGCGACGGATGAACAGATTGCTCTGAGACACGTTTCTGTGAAAGAGAGGCTAAGACAGGGGTGGGCAAACTTTTTGACTCAAGGGCCACAATGGGTTCTTAAACTGGACCGGAGGGCCAGAACAAAAGCATGGATGGAGTGTTTGTGTGAACTAATATAAATTCAAAGTAAACATCATTACATAAAAGGGTACGGTCTTTTGTCGAGTGAGACTCCTTCCACGTTCTGCGTGGAGTAGGGTTTGGTATCTGAAAGAGGAGCCGCACAACAAATGAGAGAAAAAGACACGAGATAATTTTGCAATATTGAGAGACCAGGCGGCAAGTCCCTAAGGACTTCCTCCGTGCTCAGGCCGCTCCAATCTTTTATTGATCTGGAGTAGCCCTTAGGGTAAGGAGGTTTCAATGACACACAGATTAGCAGACAATTTCCAGGAATAGACAAAGTATCTGATTAGCTCATCAATAGATTTCCGAGTGTAGGCAGAGTAACTGATTAGCTCATCAATAGATTTCCGAGGAGTATCTGATTAACAATAATCAACAAGGATCTACAAAAGTATCTAAGGAATTAAGTGAACTAAGGTGGGGATGCTTCAACTATTATTACCTAAATTAACTGAGTGGTTCCTAATTAACTGGGTGGTGCACAGCCCTGACCTTTGCTAGGACTTTCAAGGGCTACTAGCTTTTGGGGGGTCTCTGTCTAAACTCAGCTAGTGAAGACAATGAATGGACTCCGGCAGTCTTTTATTTCAATAGTTTTATTCATTTCAAACGGGCCGGATCTGGCCCACGGGCCATAGTTTGCCCACAGCTGGGCTAAGAGATTGTTTTACTTTAGAAGTAAAAAGCAGTTCTGTTCGCCTGCCTTCATAGGCTTTCATTGTCACAACAGCTTGAACTAAAATTAACCTCTAGATTCAATCAGCAGGGTAAGTATTCTTGAGGTATATGCTTCTACAAGGTTGGGTCTTTAAAGACTAAACATTCTAGCAAAACACTCAGGGGATTGGACTTGTTTGAAAAGTCAAGGTAGGGGCTGCCACCTTTGGCAAGTTCCCCTCAGAGGCCCCCCACCTTTCGGAGAATCCTTCTTACAGACATTCCAACCAAGTCCCATGCTTCCCCACAGGTCAGCATGGGTGGACCCAGAAAATACTACGCTAAGTGAAATAAGCCAATATGAGAAAAACAAATATCACATTATCTCACTTATTTGTGGAATCTAATGAACAAAATGAATTGACCAACAAAATAAGACCTGAAGCATGGAGGCATGGAACAGACTGACATATTTCGATGTGGGGTTGGGGGAATGAGAAGAGATAAACCAAAGAACTTATGTACTTATATGCATAGCCCATGGACATGGGAAATAGGGTAGTGAAGACCTGGGGTGGGGGGGGGGGAGTAGGGGTTAGGGGCTGGGAGGAGAGAGTAAAGGGAGGGATGGGAGATATATGTAATACTATCAATAATAAAAAATATATTTAAAAAAATATTTAAAATTATTTTATACTCATCATAAAAGCTCTTTTATACTTATTTAAACACATTTTTCTTTAAATTATATATACTCTTGGCCTACATAAAAAGGAAAATCAAATCAAACTTAGCACTCATTTATGATAACAACTCTGAGCAATGTGGAAGAGGAATCATACCTCAACATAATAAAGGTCATATGTGACAAACCCACAGCCAACATTATACTCAATAGGCAAACTAAAAGCATTTCCCCTAAGATCATGAACAAAACAGGGATGTTTGCTTTCACCACTCTTAGTCAACACTAGAGGCCTGGTGCATGAAATTTGTGCACTCAAGGGAGTCCCTCAGCCTGGCCTGCACCCTCTCACAGTCTGGGAGCCCTTGGGGGATGTCCAACTGCCACGGAGGCTGGAGAGGCTCCCACCACAGCTGCTGCGCTTGCCAGCTGTGAGCCTGGCTTCTGGCTGAGTGGCCTCTCCCTGTGGGAGCGCACTGACCACCAGGGGGCAGCTCCTGCATTGAGCATCTGCCCCCTGTTGGTCAGTGTGCATCATAGTGGCCAGTTGTTCTGCCGTTCGGTCGATTTGCATAGTACCCTTTTATTATATAGGATAGTACTGGAAGTCCTAGCCACAGCAATGGAACAAGAAAAATATTGTAAAAGGTATCCAAATTAGAAAGGAAGAAGTAAAACTGACATTATTTGCTAATGACATGATACTGTGTATAGAAAACTCTAAAGATTCCACTAAAAATTTACTGGAACTGATAAGTGAATTTAGTAAAGTAGCAAGATACATGTTAATATTCAGAAATTGGTGGAATTTTTATACACTAATAAGAAACTATCAGAAAAAGAAACTAAGAAAAACAATCCCTGGGGTGGAAAACAATAATACAGTATACAGGTGATATATTATAGCATTGAAACCTGTATAATTTTATTAACCAATGTCACTCCAATAAGTTCAATTTTTAAAAAATGTTAATGTGTTGAACAAAAAAGAACACAATCCTACTCACAATTGCATTAAAAAAATAAGGTACCTAGCCTGGCTGGTGTGGCTCAGTGGTTTAGTGTCAACCTATGAACCAGGAGGTCACAATTCAATTCCAAGTCAGTGCACATGCCCAGGTTGCAGGCTCAAACCCCAGTGTGGGGCATGCAGGAGGCAGCTAATTAATGATTCTCTCTCATCATTGATATTTCTATCTCTCTCTCCTTCTCCATTCCTCCCTATCTCTCTCTGAAATTTGTATATATATATATATATATATATATATATATATATATATATATATAGTACCTAGCCCCAGCTGGGTGGCTCAGTTGATTGGGGTGTATTCCCTTACACCAAAAAGGTTGCACATTCAATTCCTGGTCAAGACACATACCTACTTTGTGGGCTCAGTTCCCAGTCAGGGCATGTGTGAGAGGCAACAATTGATGTTTCCTTCTCACATCTATGTTTCTCTCACTTTTTTCCTTCCTCTCTCTCTCTCTCTCTCTCTCTCTCTAAAAATCAATTAAAAAAACAAAAAAAACATATCCTCAGGTGAGGATTTAAAAAAAACAAAAACCCAGCCAGTGTGGCTCAGTGCTTGAGCATCAACCCATGAAACAGGCGGTCACGGTTTGATTCCTGGTCAGGGCATGAGCTGGGTTGTGAGCTTGATCCCAGTAGAGGTCATGCAGGAGGCAGCCAATCAATGTTTCTATAACTCTCTCCCTCTCCCTTCCTCTCTCTAAAATCAGTAAAAGCATTAATTTTTGTAAAAATAAAGTACTAGGAATAAATTTAACCAAGGAAGTAAAAGACCTATACTCATAAAATGTGTAAGATATTGAAGAAAGGAATTAAAGAAGTTACAAATGAGTGGAAGCATGTTCATGATAGGAAGAATTAATATCATTAAAATGGCCATACTACACAAAGCAATCTATAGATTCAAGACAATTTCTATCAAAATATCAATGGTGTATTTCACAGAACTAGAGCAAATAATCTAAAAATTTATATGGAACCATAACAGACCCCAAGTAGCCTCAGTAATCTTGAGAAACAACAACAAAGTTGATGGTATCATGCTACCTGATATCAAACTATACTACAACACCATAGTAATCAAAACATCATGGTACTTCCCTGCCAGTGTGGTTCAGTAGTGAGCATCAACCTATGAACCAGGAGTTCACAGTTCAATTCTTCATCAGGTCACATGCCTGGGTTTCAGGCTCCATCCCCAGTAGGGGGTGAGCAGGAGGCAACTGTTCAATGATTCTCTCTCATTATTGATGTTTCTATCTCTCTCCCTCTCCCTTCCTCTCCGAAATCAATAAAGAAAAAAACCCCAACATGGTGCTGGTATAAAAAACAGTCATATAGGTCAATGGAATAGAATAGAGAGCCCAGCAATAAACCCACACTTATATGGTCACCTAGAGGCCCGGTGCACAAAAATTTGTGGGCTGGCAGGGGTGTGGGGTGTGTGTGGGGGGCGTGTCCCTCAGCCCCACTTGTGCCCTCTCACAGTCTGGGACCCCTCAGGAGATAACCACCTGCTGGCTTAGGCCTGCTCCCCGGGTGGCAGATGGCAGGCCGATCCCTAGGTGCCTGCCCCGCCTCCCCAGGTCACGCACAGGGCAGGAAAGATCAGGGGGTTGGGGCGCCACCCCTGGTCAAGCACAAGGCGGGGTCGATCCGGGGGTTGGGGTGCCACCCCTGGTCACATACAGGGCAGGGCCAATCCAGGGGTTGGGGTGTGGCCCCTGTCACGCACAGGGCGGGGCAGATCCGGGGGTTGGGCCCCGCCCGGGTCGCATACAGGACGCCCGGTGGGCCAGCGGATTGCTGCTGCCCCGCCTGGCCGCCCCGGGTCCGGTCGCACACGGGATCCCCCTCCCTGCCCCGGATCGCAGATAGCAGGCCCAGATGGCGGCAGGGCAGGTGGGATGGCGCTGTCCTGCCCTGCCTGCAGTATGCAAATTAGGCACCATCTTTGTTGGCAGTTAATTTGCATATTGCACTGATTAGCCAATGGGAGGCATAGCGAAGGTACGGTCAATTACCATGTTTGTCTATTATTAGATAGGATATTTGACAAAGGAGACAAGAACATACAATGGAGTAAAGATAGGATTCAATAAGTGGTGTTAAAAAAATTGGACAGATACATGCAAAATAAAATGAAACTAGACCACTAACTTATGCTATAGATAAGAATAAACCAAAATTGAGTAAAGACTTGAATGTAGAGCCCTAGCTGGTTTGGCTCAGTGGATAGAGCATTGGACTGTGGACCAAAGCAGCCGTCACCAACCTTTCGGACCTCACAGACCACCAGTGGTCTGCGGACCACCGGTTGGCGACCGCTGGGCCAAAGGGTCCCAGGTTCAATTCCAGTCAAGGGCATGCACTTCAGTTGCAGGCTCCTCCCCAGCCTGAGCCCTGGTCAGGGCACATGCAGGAGGCAACCAATCGATGTGTTTTCCTTATATCAATATTTCTTTCTGTCTTTCCCTCTCTCTTCCACTGTCTAAAATCAATGGAGCCCTAGCTGGTTTGGCTCAGCAGACAGAGCTTCGGCCTGCAGACTGAAGGGTCCTAGGTTGGATTCTGGTCAAGGGCATATGCCCGGGTTGTAGGCTCTATCCCCAGTGTGAGGCATGCAGGAGGCAGCCAATCAATGATTCTTTCTCATCATGGATGTTTCTGTCTGTCTTTCCCCCTCTCTTCCTCTCTAAAATCAATAAAAATATATTTTAAAAGAGAAACCAAGATGGTGGCATAGGTTAACACCGGAGATTGCTGCCTCAAACAACCAATCAAAAATACAACTAAAAGATGGAACGGACATCATCCAGAACCACAGGAAGGCTGGCTGAGTGGAAATTCTACAACTAGGAGGAAAGAGAATATCATACCCAGACTCAGAGGAAGCGCAGTGCTGAAGTGAAATACTAAGGTAATGAGTGCACGCGGAGCGGGCTGGCGGCAGAGGGCGCGGTTGTTGCTTTCAATCTGGAGGGAGTTTCAGACTCTGAGCTCCAGATCCGGGCGAGTCTCTAGGGACCCAGACTCAAATGGGAGAAGCGGGACTGTCTGGCTTCGGTCAGAACTCGAAGGCAGCTTTCTCTCTGAGGTTTGCAGCGGTTGCTGGGACTCAGAGGCAGAGCCGCTAGGGACGGAACTGAGAGAAGCCATTACTGCTCGCTTCGCCCGCCCTGTAGATCCCATTCAGAATTGAAGGTCAGATAAAGAGCTTCACAGATAAGGAAAAGCTAAAGGAATTCATCACCACCAAACCAGTATTATATGAAATGCTGAAAGGTATCCTTTAAGAAGAGGAAGAAGAAGAAAAAGGTAAAGATACAAATTATGAACAACAAACATGCATCTATCAACAAGTGAATCTAAGAATCAAGTGAATAAATAATCTGGTGATCATAATAGAATCAGGGACATAGAAAGGGAATGGATTGGAGAACCAAGATGGCGGCATAGGTTAACGCGGGAGTTTGCTGCTTTGAACAACTACTTCAAAAGTGAAACTAAAAGACGGAACGGACATCACCCAAAACCACTGGAACGCTGGCTGAATGGAAGTCCTACAACTAGGAGGAAAGAGAAACGCATACGGACACTCAGAGGAGGCGCAGCGCTGAAGTCAAATTCTGAGGTGCGGAGTGTGCGGAGCAGGCTGGCGGCGGAGGGCGCGGTTGGCGTTTTCAATCGGGAGGGAGTCGCAGACTCTGAGCTCCATATACGGGCGAGTCTTTAGGGACCCAGACTCAAACGGGAGAAGCGGGACTGTCTGGCTTCGGTCAGAGCGAGTGCAGCTTTCTCTCCGAGGTTTGCAGCCATTGCAGGGACTCAGAGAGGCAGAGCCCCTGGGGACAGGACTGAGAGCCGCCATAACTGCTCTCTCTGGCCCACCCTGTTGATCCTGTGCGACCCGCCCCGCCCAAGCCCTGCACAGAGGCATTTGCCGGATAGCCTCAGGCAAAGGCTAGATTAGCACCTCCCTAGAGGACAGAAGTTCTCTCACTGCAGACACAGCTGATTCTCATAGCCACTTGGCCTGGAGGTCAAACCCTCCCTGGAATTAGCTACAACAATCAAGATTTAACTATAAAACCACGAACAAAGACCACTAGGGGGTGCACCAAGGAAGCATAACAAAATGCGGAGACAAAGAAACAGGACAAAATTGTCAATGGAAGATCTAGAGTTCAGAACCACACTTTTAAGGTCTCTCAAGAACTGTTTAGAAGCCGCCGATAAACTTAATGAGATCTACAAGAAAACTAATGAGACCCTCGATCTTATATTGGGGAACCAACTAGAAATTAAGCATACACGGACTGAAATAACGAATATTATACAGACTCCCGGCAGCAGACCAGAGGAGCGCAAGAATCAAGTCAATGATTTGAAATGCGAGGAAGCAAAAAACACCCAACCGGAAAAGCAAAATGAAAAAAGAATCCAAAAATGCGAGGATAGTGTAAGGAGCCTCTGGGACAGCTTCAGGTGTACCAACATCAGAATTATAGGGGTGCCAGAAGATGAGAGAGAGCAAGATATTGAAAACCTATTTGAAGAAATAATGACAGAAAACTTCCCTCACCTGGTGAAAGAAATGGACTTACAGGTCCAAGAAGCGCGGAGAACCCCAAACAAAAGGAATCCAAAGAGGACCACACCAAGACACATCATAATTAAAATGCCAAGAGCAAAAGATAAAGAGAGAATCTTAAAAACAGCAAGAGAAAGAAACTCAGTTACCTACAAGGGAATACCCATACGACTGTCAGCTGATTTCTCAACAGAAACTTTGCAGGCCAGAAGGGAGTGGCAAGAAATATTCAAAGTGATGAATACCAAGAACCTACAACCAAGATTACTTTATCCAGCAAAGTTATCATTCAGAATTGAAGGTCAGATAAAGAGCTTCACAGATAAGGAAAAGCTAAAGGAGTTCATCACCACCAAACCAGGATTATATGAAATGCTGAAAGGTATCCTTTAAGAAGAGGAAGAGGAAGAAAAAGGTAAAGATACAAATTATGAACAACAAATATGCATCTATCAACAAGTGAATCTAAGAATCAAGTGAATAAATAATCCGATGAACAGAATGAACTGGTGATTATAATAGAATCAGGGACATAGAAAGGGAATGGACTGACTATTCTTGGTGGGGAAAGGGGTGTGGGAGATGCGGGAAGAGACTGGACAAAAATCGTGCACCTATGGATGAGGACAGTGGGTGGGGAGTGAGGGCGGATGGTGGGGCGGGAACTGGGAGGAGGGGAGTTATGGGGGGGAAAAAAGAGGAACAAATGTAATAATCTGAACAATAAAGATTTAATTAAAAAATTAAAAAAAAAGAAAAAAAAAAGAAAGGGAATGGACTGACTATTCTTGGGTGGAAAGGGGTGTGGGAGATGCGGGAAGAGACTGGACAAAAATCGTGCACCTATGGATGAGGACAGTGGGTGGGGAGTGAGGGCAGAGGGTGGGGTGGGAACTGGGAGGAGGGGAGTTATGGGGGGGAAAAAGAGGAACAGATGTAATAATCTGAACAATAAAGATTTAATTAATAAAAAAAGAAGATGACAAGCAATATATATATAAAATAAATATATATATAAAATAAAATAAATGGAAAAATATCCTTGGGTGAAAATTAAAAAAAAAAAAGACTTGAATATAGAGACAGAGAACCAAGATGGCAGCATAGGTAAATGCCTATACTCGCTGCTTCCCACATCAAAATTACAACTAAAATACAGAACAACCATCATTCAGAACTGCCTGAAAGCTGGCTGAATGGAAGCCCTACAACTAGAGAAGTCAAGAAGAAAACTCATTGAGACTGGTGGGAGGGGTGATGCGGAACAGGCCAGTCTGACATCCATGCGTGCCATTTTTTTTTAAATCCAGAGGGAGATTGTCTCTTCAGAGGACACCTGTGAGGAGCAAGGGGTCACAGTTCCACACCAGACCCCCATCTCAGGATTCCAGTGCTTGGAAGAGAAGTCCCCATAATTTAGGGCTGTAAAAACCAGCCAGGATTGTGGCTGAGTGATGTGGAGGCTGCTGGAGACCTAGGTGTTCCATTAAAATTGCCAGCACACAAACTTACTTGAACTCCCAGCAGGGGGCAGCTTTGGGGGACCAGACACATACAGGAAAAAACTGGAATATCTGGCATGGGCAGGAACGTTGGGGCAGCTTTCTCCCAAGCTGGGGTGCTTGCAGGGGTCATTGTTCCTATGCTGGGACCTCCTCTGTTGCAGGGCTCACTGGAAACCATATATGAGTCTCCATCAACCTGGAGCACACTGCTCTGCCCTGGGGGTTCCTTGAGACCCCACCCACCCAAGATGTTTGCCGTAGTTTTTTCATATGAATGGCCTGTCCTGGCTCAGGCTTTAGACCAGGGGTGGGCAAACTTTTTGACTCAAGGGCAACAATGGGTTCTTAAACTGGACCAGAGGGCCGGAACAAAAGCATGGATGGAGTGTTTGTGTGAACTAATATAAATTCAAAGTAAACATCATTACATAAAAGGGTACGGTCTTTTTTTTTTTTTTTTTTTTTAGTTTTATTCATTTCAAACGGACCGGATCTGGCCTGCAGGCCATAGTTTGCCCACGGCTGCTTTAGACGTTGCTAAAACCTCTAAAACAAGCTTCAGCTGGTGACAGCATGCCCTAAACCAGGGGTTGGCAAACTCATTAGTCAACAGAGCCAAATATCAACAGTACAACGATTGATATTTCTTTTGAGAGCCAAATTCTTTAAACTTAAACTATATAGGTAGGTACATTGTTATTAACTTAATTAGGGTACTCCTAAGGCTTAAGAAGAGCCACACTCAAGGGGCCAATGAGCCGCATGTGGCTCGCAAGCTGCAGTTTGCCAACCATGGCCCTAAACCTATCAATAAAAGGCCCAAGACCTGGCACTAGAATCAGCTTCATAGCTGGGCCTTGCCTGGGCACCTCCAAGCCCAATACAAATAGCAAATAGCAACCTTCAAGCCCAATAAACATAGCAAATAGCAGCCATCTGCAAATTCCTCTGTAGCTCCTGATGGGTGGCCCCAGGCAGTGGCCTACTTTGAACCTTCCACGAGGCACTAGTACCAGTGCACCCAGAGGACAGCTTCAGACGATAGCAGATTACAACTCTCCACGTCCATAGGAGACACACTCAAGGGGCAGACTCAATGATCACCAAAGCCCCACTGAAGAAAGTCTTGCTCCATAGGGGTATTTCCTATACAGAAGCTCTCCCACTGTAGTCACAGCTGGTCCTCACAGCCAATTAGCCTGGAGGTCAATTCCTTCCAGTGATGCCAACAGCAATCAAGGCTCAACTACAAGACTGTGCACACAACCCACACAGTGTGCCTAGGGTGCCCAGCTTAGGGGGCTGGGGAGGCTGAGCCACTGGGCCCTACAGGACATCTACTACTCAAGGCCACTCTACCAATTCCAGAAGACATAGCAGCTCTACCTAATACATAGAAATAAACACAGAGAAGCAGCCAAAATGTGGAGACAAAGAAACATGTCACAAATGAAAGAAATTGAAGTAAGCAAATTACTGGATACAGAGTTCAAGACCATAGTTAAAAGGTTACTCAAGGATCTTCATGAGACTTTAAAGCAGCGGTTCTCAACCTGTGGGTCGCGACCCCTTTGGCGGTCGAACGACTCTTTCACAGGGTTCACCTAAGACCATCCTGTATATCAGATATTTACATTACGATTCATAACAGTAGCAACGAAAATAATTTTATGGTTGGATCACAACATGAGGAACTATATTTAAAGGGCCAGAAGGTTGAGAACCACTGCTTTAAAGGATCTTAGTGAGAATGTCAAAGGCATGAAAAAGGACCAGTCAGAGATTAAGCACACACTAACTGAAACAAAGAATAATTTACAAGGATTCAATAGTAGAGTAGAGGATTCCAAGAATCAAATCAGTGATTTGAAATATGAGGAAGCAAAAAACATCCCATCAGAAGAACAAAAAGAAGAAAGATTCCAAAAATATGATGATTGTGTAGGGAGCCTCTGGGACAACTTCAAGTGTACCAACATTCGCATTATGGGGGTGCCAGAGGAGAAGAGAGAGAGCAAGATATGGAAAACCTATTTGAAGAAATAATGACAGAAAATTTTCCCTGCCTGGTGAAAGAAATAGACTTACACATCCAGGAAGCCCAGAGAGTCTCAAACAAGAGGAACCCAAAGAGGCCCACACCAAGATACACCACAAGTAAAATGCCAAAGGTAAAGACAAAGACAGAATCTTAAAAGAGAAAAGCAGTTAGTTACCTACAAAGGAGCATCCATATGACTGTCTGATTTCCCAACAGAAACTTTTCAGGCCAGAGGGGAATGGAAAGAGATATTCAGTGATAAATAGTAAGGACCTACAACCAAGATTACTCTACCCAGCAAAGCTCTCATTTGGAATTGAAGGACAGATAAAGAGCTTCACAAACAAGAAAAAGCTAAAGGAGTTCATCACCACCAAACCAGTATCAAATGAAATGTTGAAAGGTATTCTTTAATAAGAGAAAGAAGAAGGGGAAGGAGAAGGAGGAGGAGGAGGAGGAGGAGGAGGAGGAGGAGGAGGAGAAGGAGAAGGAGAAGGAGAAGGAGAAGGAGAAGGAGAAGAAGAGATAAAAATAAGAACAATAAATACATACCTATCAAGAAGTGAATCTAAAGATCAAAATAAATGAACAAGAAATCTAATAAACAAAATGAACTGGTGAATAAAATAGAATCAGAAGCATGGAATCATAGAACAGACTGATGAATCTCAGAGGGAAGGGGAGGGGGACTGAAAGAGATTAACCAAAGATCTTACCTATGGACATAGACAGTACGGTGGTGAAGGTCTGAACCGGTTGGAGGGGGAGAGTGGGGAGGAAGAAGGAGGACACCTGTAATACTCTCAACAATAAAGATTAAAAATAAAAGACTTGAATATCAGACTTGAAACCATAAAACTCCTAGAAGAAAATATAAGCAGTAAAATTTCATACATTTCTTGTAGTAATATTTTTTTTTCTGACATATAGCCTTGAGTAAGGGAAACAAAAGGAAAAATAAACAAATGGGACTACATAAAGTTAAAATTTTGTGCACAGCAAAGGAAACCATCAACAAAATGAAAAGGCAACTACTGAATGGAGAATATATTCATCAATGAAATATCTGATAAGGGGTTAATACCCAAAATTTATAAAGACCTCAGACAATTTAATACCAGAAAAACAACCCAATTAAAAAGTGGGCAGAAGACCTAAATAAACACTTCTCCGAGGAAGACAGATAGATGGCCAATAGACATATGAAAAGTTGTTCAACATCAGTAAACATCAGAGAAATGCACTTTAAGACCACAATAAGATACCACCTTACACCTGTCAGAATAGCTATCACCAATAAATCAACAAACAAGTGTTGGTGAAGATGTGGAGAAAAGGGAACCCTTTTGGTGGGATGCAGACTGGTGCAACTACTGTAGAGAACAGTGCAGATGTTTCTCAAAAAATTAAAAATGGAATTGAGTCAGCAATTCCACTTCTGGGACTATATCCTAAGAAACCTGAAACAGCAATTTGAAAGAATATATGCACCCCTGTGTTCATTGCAGCATTATTTACAATAGGCAAGCTATAGAAGCAGCTCAAGTATCCATCAATAGATGAGTAGATAAAAAAACTCTTGTACATTTACACAATGGAATACCACTCCGCCATTAAAAAAAAAAGAAAATTTTACTTTTTGTGTGATAGCATGGATGGACCTGGAGAGTATTATATTAAGTGAAATAAGTCACTCAGAGAAAGATAAATAACATATGATTTCATTTATATGTGGAATCTAATGAACAAAATAAACTGATGAACAAAATAGAACCAGAGGCATGGATACAGAGAATAGACTGACAGTTATTAGAGGGGAGGGGGATTAAGGAGCTGGGAAAAAAAGGCGAAGGGATTTAGCAAAAGAAAAAGAAAAAAGTCACAGATACAGCTGTATGGTGATTACCAGAGGGAAGGGGGGAAAGATGGGAGGAGGTAGAAGATAAAGGGGGTATAAATGCTAATGGAAGGAGACTTGACTTTGGCAGGTGAACACACAATACAATATACAGATGATGTATTATAGCATTGTATACTTGAAACCTATATAATTTAATTAACTGATCTCACCCCAATAAATTCAATAAAAATTTAAAAATAAATAAATGAAAATAAAAACAAACAAAAAGGAATTGCCTTATGATCCAGTGATTCCAATTCTGGCGATATATCTGAAGAAACCTAAAACACTAAATTGAAAGATTATATTCACCCCTATGTTCATTGCAGCACTATTTACAATAGCCAAGATATGGAAGCTAGATAAGATATGGAAACAACACAAGTGCCCATCAGTAGATGAGTGGTTAAAAAAAGCTGTGGTACATTTATATATGGACTACTACTCAGGTGTAAAAAAAAAAAAAAAATGAATGAAATCTTACCTTTTGTGGCAGCATGGATGGACCTAGAGGAGGGTATTATACTAAGTTAAATAAGCCAAAAAGAGAAAGACAAATACTATATGATTTCACTTATACGTGACATCTAATGAACAAAATAAAAAGTAGAAACAGACTCATAGATACAGAGAACAGACTGACAGCAGTCAGAGGGGAGGGGGGCTGGATAAAAAGGTGAAGGGATTAAGCAGTACAAATTGGTAGTTACAGAATAGTCACAAAGATATAGATTGCAGCATTGGGAATGTAGTCAATAATGTCAAGATAAATATGTATGGGGCCGGGTGGGTACTTGAAGCAGCGGAGGTGGGGGTTGGGGGGTCACTCTATAAAAGTACATAATTTTCTAACCATTTTGCTGTGTATCTGAAACTAATACAGAATAATATTGAATGTAAACTGTAATAGAAAAAACATAAATTAAAAAATAAAAAAGAGACTAAAAAAAAAAAAGAAAAGAAAAACTGGTTATTCAGACCTTAGTATGTTGCAAATTTTTTCTAATGAATTAAGTAGTCCATCACTGCAAGGAAAACAATTGACAGTATTTTTTTTTTTTTTTTTGGCCAAAGATAAAATTCAAGCTTTCAAGCAAAAATTGGAATTTTAGAAAAGTTGTATTCACTATCATGAACGTGACAACTTTTAAAGACTTCTGATAAGATCAATGGTAATTTTAATTAATATGATGTTTTATAAAATGAAATGTGTTAATATTTAGAATATCTGTATAATTCAATAAATCAATATTTTTCACATTAAAAAATTAAAGCTTTAATCTGTTGGTAATAGTCTCTTATCAGAATAATATATTTATGGGAAATTAAATATCTGTTAAACATTTTTAAAAAGCAAAATTAATTGGCTAATTTTTCTTAAATTTCTTCACTTTTAAGAGCCCAGCTTTTCTGAATCACTTTCTGTCTCAGAGTTGTGGATGTCTGTGGCTTTTCCACATAGCAATTTTAAAAAATTCTGGTAACTTATGTTTAGATTTTTTTAAAGGAATTTTTTTCTCTGTCTTTTTAACAAATCAACAATTTTTTTTCCAAAAAGTATATAAATTACCTGCTGAAAACTAAGAAAATGTGTCTGTCTAAACAAAATTTAAAAGTAAAAAACGAAAACTGCATAATTATCAGTGGGAGGATAGGGAGTTTCTATCATTGAGGGAAAAGTGTTTGGTGCTAGTAATGATACCATGACATTTATATATCCTCAACTCTCAGGGCCAGCATAGCTTTAAATGTTTGTTTTTAAAATTTATAGATAGGAAGAAAAGAAGAAATACGAAGAAAGAAAAAAGAAAGAAATGAAGAAAGAAAAAAGGGGAAGAAAGATCCACTACTTCTTTTATCTGACTCCTCCACTGAACTCTCACTATAGGGCTATCACATAGAAGTCATCTTGATTAATAATAGAACCTTTATGTTTCTATCAATCCATATTTGACCTCCTCCTTCCTATAAAAGTCTGCTGAGGTTCAGCTTCCAGACTAACCAGCAGATTGTTAACCACACAAATCTAATTAGACTTGAATTAAGGTGCAGACCCAAGGAAAGGTTGAAATTTGCTGTTAGGTTGGTGTATGAAATTTAAGATTTCATAGGTAAAAGATTTTCAAGATGTAACCATAGAAATGAACTGATAAATTGTGTAAAAAGTTGGGCAGTGGCTAAGAGGAATACATAATGTACTGGATTTTAATTTTTGTTAATCCTTGCCTGAGGATATTTTTTCCACTGATTTTTAGAGAGAGTGGAAGGGAAAGGGAGAGACACAGAGAAAGAAATATCAATGTGAGAGAGATGCGCTGATTGGCTGCCTCCCGCACACACCCCTATCAGGGATGAGTCTGCAACCGAGGTATGAGCCCTTGACCAGAATCAAACCTGGGACCCTTTGGTCCAAGGGCCAATGCTCTATCCACTGAGCCAAACCAGCTAGGGCCTGGATTTTAATTTTTTTTTTTTTTTAATGGTTTGAAAAATTGGTTGGCCTGTGTGAGTTATTCTGGGAGATGTACCCAGATTCTCATCTCCTGATGCCAAAATTATAATCTATGATCTTAAATACATATCACAGCCAGTTTGAGCTCCCCTTAGATAAGTAAACTTGCAAATCTGGGAAGGTGCAAAAATAAGTTGTTAGATGATAAAACATTGATGTCAAATTACAATGTTAATGTTTTTGCACAGGTGTTGTGTACATTTTGTAATCATTATTACAGTTTTATGTTTTATTCATGACTTGAAATATTTAATGTGTAAGAGAATCTTACATATTAAACTTATATTTTTAAATAAATACTTAACCATATTTAACTAATTAAATTTATTAGTTATTTATAAATTTAGTTGTTTTTTATTTTTTTTACTTTTTAAAAAAATTAATAAATCTTTATTGTTCAGATTATTACAAATGTTCCTCTTTTTTTCCCCCATAGCTCCCCTCCACCTGGTTCTCACCCCACCCCATGCCCTTACCCCTGCCACTGTCCTCATCCATAGGTGTATGATTTTTGTCCAATCTTTTCCCGCACCCCCCACAACTCCTTCCCCCCAAGAATTGTCAGTCCACTCCCTTTCTATTCCCCTGCTTCTATTATATTCACCAGTTTATTCTGACTTAATTTTTAGGTTCACTTGTTGATAGATATTTATTTGTTGTTACTTTGTTGTTCATAATTTTTATCTTTACCCTTTTCTTCTTCTTCCTCTTCTTAAAGAATATCCTTCAGCATTTCATATAATCCTGGATGGGTGGTGATGAACTCCTTTAGCTTTTTCTTGTCTGGGAAGCTCTTTATCTGACCTTCAATTCTACATGATAGCTTTGCTGGGTAGAGTAATCTTGGTTGTAGGTTCTTGCTATTCATCACTTTGAATATTTCTTGCCACTCCCTTCTGGCCTGCATGGTTTCTGTTGAGAAATCAGCTGACAGTCGTATGGGTACTCCCTTGTAGGTAACTAACTGTTTTTCTCTTGCTGCTTTTAAGATTCTCTCTTTGTCTTTAGCCCTTGGCATTTTAATTAGATGTGTCTTGGTGTGGTCCTCTTTGGATTCCTCTTGTTTGGGGTTCTCTGCGCTTCCTGGACTTGTAAGTCTATTTCTTTTACCAGGTAGGGGAAGTTTTCTGTCATGATTTCTTCTAATAGGCTTTCAGTATCTTGCTCTCTCTCTTCTTCTGGTACCCGGATAATTCAGATGTTATGTTTGAAGTTGTCCCAGAGGCTCCTTAACACTATCTCCATATTTTTGGATTCTTTTTTCGTTTTGCTTTTCCAGATGGGTATTTTTTGCTTCTTTGTATTTCAAATCTTTGACTTGATTCTTGGGATCCTCTAGTCTGCTGTTGGATCTCTGTATATTATTTTTAATTTCAGTCAGTGTATGTTTAATTTCTGACTGGTCCTTTTCCATTTGTTTGGCATTCTCATTAAGATCTTTGAAGGTCTCACTAAGTTCCTCAGAGGTTTGTAGAAGATTCTTGAGTAACCTTATAACTGTGGTTTTGAACTCTATGTCCTCCATTAGTTTGCTTTCCTCCATTTCTTTCATTTGTGACATGTTTCTTTGTCTCCGCATTTTTGGCTGACTGCAAGGACCCACTGTGTCTACAGTGAAAGAACTGCTGCTGTGCTGGAGACACCCTTATGGGGCAGGACTTGCTTCAGTGGGGCTTTGGGGCTCACTGAGTCTGCTTCTTGAGTGCGTCCCTTATGGATATGAGGAGTTGAAATCTGGTAGCTGACCAGGGGTACCCTGGCTCCTGGATCTCCAAGTCAACCACTGTGTGAGTCCACCCAGCAGGAGCTACAGTGATATCAGCAGATTTCTCCTCTTTGTTTGGGGTTTGGAAGTTTTGGAGCTCTCTGACCCAGCTGTAGTTTGTTAGGTTAGGCTGCAAAAGCTCAGGTGATTCCTTTGTGCCGCTGCGCACATCTTGGATGGGGATGTAAATTGAGTGGGGTGGGCTCTCAGAGAATCACTAGGGCAGAGCAAACAGCAATGGCTGTCGTCAGCCGTCTCTGCGACTTCCCATGTTTGCGTCCCCGAGTCCCTCTGCGTCCCTGAGTCCCTGAGTCCCGCGCCCCCACAGCAACAATGATACCTGCGAGCAGCTCTGCGAGAAAGCCACCCTCCCTTTCCAACCCGATGCAAGACAGTTCAGTTTCTCCCCGTAGGAGTCTGGGACCCCAGAGTCTTGCCGTAAATGAGTTCAGTGCATTCGAGAGCTTGTATCACCTTCCAATTGACAAAAACCGCGCACCCAGGTGCAGCTGCCTCGCGCGCTCCTTTGTACCTCTGTTCTTGGCGCCTCTGCACCTCCTACCCGGTCTCAATGTGCTTTTTTCTTTCCTTCTAGTTGTAGAACTTCCACTTGGCCAGCTTTCCCGTGGTTCTGGATGATAGCTGTTTTGTCTTATAGTTGTAGTTTTAATGTTGTTGTGGGGGGCAGCACATACAGGTTTATACCTTATGCCGCTATCTTGGTTCTCCCTAGTTGTTTTTTTTTTTAAGGGAATCTGATCATTAAATCTACATGTTTTGCCTTATTATGCATGCAAATACTCCTTAAATGCTGAGGAAGTTTGATTAGACTTTACTAGGTATTTGAAGTGCTATAGAGTAGTACATTTATTAAATGTGTGACTTATAGTTTGAAATGTCTAAGAGAATTTGGAAAAATTTAGTTTAGTGAGATTTAATAATAAATTTTAAATTAATAATTTAAACTTCTAAGATGATTGAGTATTAATCAAGCACAAGTAAAAATGAGTCTTAAATTTCAGAACAAACTATATTAGTTTTATAAATAAAATAAGATTTGTAAATTGAGTTCAAAAACTTCAAAAAAAACCCTAAATTCTAATATATAGCAGCTATGTCCCTGATGGAAGGGTGTCCCAACAGTTGTGGGTTTAACTCCAATCCCTGGACTCTTTTATAATTAAAGTGTGATTACTCTGTAGTTATTTGAACACCATGAGTCTCAACTCAGTTTGTCAACATTATTAAATTGCAATGGATAGGTATGTTTTATGATCTCAATACATTGCTTCACACAGTGGGGAACCATCTCAGGAAGATCTAATCTGTTCCAAATATATGAGGAAGTTGAATATTTATTTTTGGTACTTTCTCACCTCCACTACCAACATCCCCCTCTCTACCAAATACCATTCCTTCTTTGCCCTATCTTCAAATCTCCTACCCTTTTAAAAATAGGCAATTCTCAGCCTGTTTTCCATTAGTCCTTGCTAAAACAAGGGCTGATAATGGTTTAAGTTAAGGTATCAGTTATCATGAGGTTATTTGTATTTTAATAAAAATCCTTGAAGATCAAATATTCAAGGTACTGAATCTCTAGGGTTAAATTTAAGCAGTGGGGAAAATATTTCAGATGGAGATGAAGGGGGTTGGGTAATTACACAGGACACAGGATGAGCAGGACTTTCAGTGGTTCAGGTCATGGGTATGGAGTCAGGTCTGATGTAATGTAGAGCTGGCATTTCTGTGCTGGCATGGGGAAAATGAACGAGGCACCTGGTCAGGACATTGTTTGGCCTAGGCAGAAAGAAGTTCCACTACTTTGGTAATTTATTTATTTCAGGTTTGTGGCGGGGAATGTAAGAGGAGCAAGTTGGGGAGCTCATACTAAGTGCAAGTGGAAAATCAGATACAAGGAATCAGGCCTCTACTTTCAAGGTTTGTACTCTGTGTTTGGGGAAATCAGACAAATTCCTTAATAGACTAGCCCGAACATAGAATATGAAAAGAGGCAAAAAAATCAAGCAAAAAATTAAATTTAACAATGTGTAACCATAACTGAATACTAACTAAAATAAAAAGACCAATAAAATGACCAACAACATGGATTGGTTACATAAATTGTAATTTATCCATATGATAAAATTTTTTTTAAAGTTTTTATTGATTTTTAGAGAGAGGAAGGAAGAGGGAAACAGAGATAGAAACATTCATGAGAGAGAAAATCATCATCATCGATTGATTAGCTGCCTCCTGCACAACCTCTACTGGGGAGTGAGCCCGCAACCCAGACAGGTGCCCTGCCTGGGAGTTGAACCAGTGACCTCTTAGTTCATGGGTTGATGTTCAACCATTGAGCCACACCAGCCTGACCCATATGCTGAAATTTTTTAACTATCCTATCTAATAAAAGACAAAAAGGGTAATTAACCATACCTTTACTATGCTCCCCATTGGCTAATCAGCAAGATATGCAAATTAACTGCCAACCAAGATGGCGGCCAGCAGCCATGCAGCTGAAGCAAGCAGGAGGCTTGCTTGCTCCAGTAATGGAGGAAGCCAAGGTTCACCGCCTGCCGCGGCCCGGCTCTGAGCTCCGAAAGCAACAGCTCCAAAAGCAACAAAGTTTCAATTATAGAAGCCAAACAAATCCCAGCTACCTGCTTTCAGCCAGCCGCGGCCTCAGAGCTGGGAGCGCCAGTGAAGGCAACAGAGTTTCAATTATAGAAGGTAAATAAATACCAGAATAAAAAAAAGAAAAGAAAAAAAAGGAGAGGCTGGGAGCTTCAGTCGCAGGCCAGACTGAAAATGGCCATCAGCCCCTCACCCAGACTGGCCAGGCACCCCAGTGGGGACCCCGACCCTGAAGGGGGTGTGACCAGCCTGAAAACAGCCATCAGCCCCTCACCCAGGCTGGCCTGGCACCCAAGCAGGACCCCGACCCTGATCTGGGACATCCTTCAGGGCAAACCAGCAGGCCCCCACCCGTGCACCAGACCTCCATCCTATATAGTAAAAGGGTAATATGCAAACTGACCCTAACAGCAGAAAGACTGGGAATGACTGGTCACTATGACACACACTGACCACCAGGGGGCAGATGCTCAATGCAGGAGCTGCCCTCTGGTGGTCAGTGCGCTCCCACATGGGGGAGCTCTGCTCAGCCACAAGCCAGGCTGATGGCTTCCAGTACAGCAGTGGTGGTGGAAGCCTCTCCTGCCTCCTCAGCAGCGCTAAGGATATCCGACTGCAGCTTAGGCCAGCTCCCCGTTGGCAAGTGGGCATCCCCCGAGGGCTCGCGGGCTGCCAGAGTGATGTCTGGCTACCAGCTTAGGCCCAATTTCCCAAGAAGCGGGACTAAACCAGCAGGTGGTCATCCCCCGAGGGGTCCCAGACTGCAAGAGGGCACAAGCCAGGCTGAGGGATGCCCCCCCCCCCCTGCCGCAAGTGCACAAATTTTTGTGCACTGGGCCTCTAGTCCTATATAATAAAGAGGGAATATGCAAATTGACCATCACTTTGCCACAAAGATAGAGCTGCCCACAGCGGAGGTGGTGTTTCCATAACACAAGATGGCTGTACCCACAGCAGAGGCCGAGTTCCAGTAATGAGCCTTAATGAGCAATCAGCAGGGACCTGAGGCTGCGCTCCCCCATGCCCCCATGGGGCTTGACAGGGTACCTCAGGCCGCGCCCTCCACCAGGCAAGGCTTGAAGGGAGACCTCAGACCATGCCCCCCACCCTGGCGCCAGGCCGGGTGCCAGGCTGGGGGACCTCAGGCTGCACCTCCTGCCCAGCAGGGCTTGACAGGGGACCTGAGGCCATGCCCCCTGCCCTGGCAGCAGGCCGGGGGACCTGAGGCTGTGTCCCCCACCCAGCAGGGCTTGATGGGGGATCTCAGGCCATGCCTCCCGCCCCAGAACCCGGCCGGGGACCTCCTGCCCAGCAGGGCTTGACAGAGGATCTGAGGCTGTGCCCCCCTGCCCGGCAGGGCTTGACGGGAGACCTCATGCAATGCCCCGTGACCCGTGGGGCTTGACAGGGGATCTCAGGCTGCATCCTCCACCTGGCAGGGCTTGACAGAGGACCTCAAGACACTCCCCAGCCCATGCCCAGGCTGGGGGTCCTGAGGCTGCATCCCCCACCCAGCGGGGCTTGACAAGGGTGGGACCAGCTGGGTCTGAATCCAGCCCAATGGGTGGGGGGGCAGCCAGGTCTGGGTCTCATGCAATTTTGAGGCACTTGTGGGTGGGTGGGGACTTGACTCTGGGTCCTGTGATGCGCCCCAGACTCTGACAGGTGGAAGATTTTCATATACATTTTACTAATTTTCTTTCATCTCTGACACTTCTATTATAGAGAAAGGGCAAATAGAAATATTAAAATATTTCCTCTAATTAATCCCCTTTTAATGTGCATTAATTTTGTGCACCAGGCCACTAGTTAAGAATAACTTTGTAGAAAAGTCAATATGGACATTTGATTTTTCTTGAAAAGCAAGCTATAAGAGAGCATGTATTGCCCTGACCAGTTTAGGTCAGTGGTTAGAGCATTGGCCTGCACACTGAACCATCAGTTTGATTCCAGGTCAAGGATGCATACTTCAGTTGCAGGCTCCATCCCTGGCTCCCATCAGACATGTACAAGGAGGCAACCAGTCTATGTGTCCTTCTGACATCAATGTTTCTCTCTCTCTTCCTCCCTCCCTTACACTCTATCTAAAAGCAATGGAAAAAATATTCTTGGGTGAGGATTTTAAAAATATATATTTTAAAGAACATGTATAATATAGACTTATTTTTAATACTGTCTTAATTGTTTTTGAATATATGTGTACATACATATATAAAGAAAAATCTGAATGGACTAACATGGAATTGGTAACAATTACTAGTTGGTACTTATAGGTATTTGTATATGACTGTGTACTTCCCATTTTTTTGTATTAAACATGTGGACTTCTTTTTTTAAAAGCAGAAAAAGGAGGTAATGGTGTATAAGTAGCAATGAAGAGCTAAGAGGATGGCCACAGTCCAGGCTCCACCACATATGGAATTGGAGGAAATAAAGTAGAATTTGAGATGGGTTCAGGGTGGTAAAGCCAGGGCTCTAAAGGCCCAGGATAGAGAGAATGTTTTGTAGAGACTTGACTATGCTGTCCATCAGTACCTGGCACATGTTTCCATCTAAGTTTTTATAAAACTTTGGTGTAAGTATTTGTTATGTTACTGTCAAACCATATTCCACTGCATACCTCTTTGAATATAGGAATTATCTTCCTCACCTATGTAATGACAGTGTCTAGGATAGGGGTGGGCAACCTTTTTGTGAGTGCGTGCCAAAACCAGCAAAATCTCTGATTCAAAATTCTTCTGCGTGCCAACCCTAATTTTTTGAGAACATGTCACGCCTACTTGATATCTCTTAAGGTGTACGTATGTGAAGAACCTGGAAGAAATAATAAAATTCATTCGAGCGACAAAAACACAGTATATGATGAAAAATATAGTTATTTTTTAATGTATACATGTACACTGATAGTCCGACAGAAAACTTTATGACTCCGTTTGATATTATCAGTGGGACTTTTGTTGCTGCATCACTGATGACAGAGATTTTACATCAGGTTTATATTTCGTGACCTTCAGAGATATGCACGAGCTACTACTTTCATCCGTCAGGCTACTCCTGTTACAAGACTTAACAAAATTCATCACTGAGAACAAAGATTCACAAGCGTATGTGGATGAAACCAAAACACTGGTCGGATCTAGGAAGGCAGGAGAGTTAAGGCAGAGGCATAGAAATTGCTCTTCCCCTCTCTCGTCAATCCATGTCTATGGTCTTTAAGATAACTTGTTATGTAAAATTATTTATTTATCTAAGATGCACCTACACTGAATTTATCTGAAAAATAAAAAAGTAGATATTAAGAAAAAAGTTGTAAATGGAAGATGATAAGAGAGGGCTTCGCGTGTGAGCAAAAGTTACTGGGGTGCCATGTTTGGCACTCGTGCCAGGGGTTGCCCACCCATGGTCTAGGACATAGGAGGCATTTAATATGTGTTGGTTGAAAAAGGGAATGAAGAATGTAAATTTAAAAACTGTATTTCTTTTATTGACTCTCCATTTGAAAATGCCTGCTCTGATTTGAAGACCACCTCCCAAAAACCCCCAACTTGTTCCAAAGTATCTCCTAACCAGATTGCCACAGTGATTGAAATTCTCCTCATTGAAGCAGGCTTTTTAAATTATAAGTACTATTTCCAAACACTCTGCTCTTGAATTCTGTCCATCCCTCTGAATGGCAAAATGATCATGAGTGATAGAAACAGGTGTCATTGTATTGTTCCCTCTATTTTTGTGTATGTTTGAAATTTTCTGTATTATTAATAAGAGTTTTAGAAACCTGTCAAAAAAATCCAGTAAGTCATGCAACAAATATTTAATGACTTATGAGAGTATACTTTGTGCTATTCATTGTGTTAAGGTCTAGGAATACAAATGTGAATAAAAGTTAGGTGTGTGGCCGAAACCGGTTTGGCTCAGTGGATAGAGCGTCGGCCTGCGGACTGAAAGTTCCCAGGTTCGATTCCGGTCAAGGGCATGTACCTGGGTTGCGGGCATATCCCCAGTAGGAGATGTGCAGGAGGCAGCTGATCGATGTTTCTCTCTCATTGATGTTTCTAACTCTCTATCTCTCTCCCTTCCTCTCTGTAAAAAATCAATAAAATATATTTTTTAAAAAAAAGTTAGGTGTGTGGGTGGGGTGTGGGTCAGAGTGGGGCAAGCATACAAGTACAATATATAGACATGAGAAATAAGAGGACTGTTTCTGGTTAAGATGGCAGTGTAGGTAAACGTGGTACTCAAATCCTCCCACAACCACATCAAAATTACAACTAGCCTTGGTTAGGTGGTTCAGTTGGTTGGAGTGTTGTCCCATACACCAAAAGGTTGCAGATTTGATTTCTGTAGGGCACATACCTCGGTTTCGAGTTCGACTCCTCCACCCTCCCACTCCAGGTCAGGGTATGTAGGGGTGGCAACCAATCGATGTTTCTCTCTCTCTCACATCAATGTTTTTCTCTCTACTTTCCTCTCTCTCTAAAAATCAATAAAAACATATCCTTGGGTGAGGATTTTAAAAAATGATTTGTTTGAGAGCTCTGATATAAAAATTCCTATGGAATAAAATACTGATTTATTTTAACCACATACTTACCGAACCAAGGAAAGGTTTCTGACCTTTGAATCATTATGATGAACCATTTAGGTGTATTTGATGACTTAGGGGCAGGAATTTAAAAAATAAAAAGATTCAAAACAAAACAAAAAAATACCACAGGTTAGTGAGTGTAAGGACAACTATTAATCAGTTTGACATCTTTGGAAATGTTTTTCTTTTCTAAGTCTGTGCTACTGGCATTTAACATTAGTGCCTGTATACTTTAGGAGGGAATTCTAGTCTCAGCTTAAATATTGTCTGAATACATACATACATACCCTTTTTTTGGTTTGTTAGTCTCAAACTGTGAAGTGACATATCAAAACAGTCCCTGCTGGTAAGGACATTAATGGCTTCACTTGAATTTAAACCAGCTCTAGATAGAAAAAAAATCTAAGTTCCCTCATTTGCTTTTTCAGTAGGGTAGCGCATCTCATATTTTAGAACAAGTAGGGGTGCCTTGTTTAAATAAAAATAGCATTTAATTTATAATTGTGTGAAGGGTTTATGGATAAAGCTGTACTTATTTACATTGTGGCAGTATCTTCTACTTTAATAGTAAACAGCTTATTTAAATATTAAATCAAAATGGCTGACTTCAAAATATAGTCATTGATAAACTAATTTTATGTGCACCTATGTAGGAGAATCCAAGTCCTGTATACTTTCTTTGCCTGTTCCTCTTCTCAGGGTGATGACTGCTCTATAGGAGATGCAATTCTAGATTTTAAATTGAATTAGCTCCGATTTCTGAGAGGTGATATCTGGAAGAGAGATTTTATCTGTCTTCTCTCACTCAATACATAATCATTTTGATTATCAGCTAAGATACAAAATCACTGTACTGTATGTAGTCAATAAGTGAGGGTTTGGTTAAAAAAAAGAAAAGCCACATGGAGACTGATAGGAGGGGCTGAGAAGCAGAAGAGGCTCATCCCACACCCATGTGTGGTGGATAAAAATTGGGAGAGATTTCTTGGCTATGGTGGTTCCCCTCCCCCAGGAGTGAGGACCCAGCTCCACATCAAGCCCCGCAGTCCACGGTTCCAGCGCCAGGAAAAGAATTCCTCAAAACTTCTGACTGTAAAAACCTGTGGGGATTGTGGCTGAGTGAGACAGAGGACTGCTGGAATCCCAGGTGTTTCTCTTAAAGGGCTCATGCCGGGACTACTCAGACTCCCTCACTCTGAGCTCCAGCACGGGAGCAGCAGTTCAAAAGGCACCAGGGACATACAGGGAGAAACTGAATTGTCTGGCATCAGGGCAAGAGCTGGAGGGGCAGCTTTCTCCCAGACAGAAGTGCTGGCAGAGGCCACTGTTCCTTTCATGGATTCTTCTCCCTCTTCCCCCCCAGAGCTGTCAGGCAGGTGCTATATATGAGCCTCCATCAACCAGGCTCAAACTGTTCACCTAGCCTTTGTGATTCCCTAAGACATCACCCACTCAATTTGTGGGCCCACCAAGCTGTTTCCAGTGGCTTTTCCATACAAATGGCCTACATTGGCTGATGCTTCAGACTTTCCTAAAATCTCTAAAACAAGCAGCATCTGCCCTTAGTGTGCCCTGTACCTCTTGCTAAGTGGCCCCAGGCCTGGCACTAGTGACAACTGGCTTTGGTTCACAGCTTAGCCTCTTACAGGCATCCCCAAGCCCAGTACAAGTAGCAGCCATCTGCAGATTGCTTTGTAGTTCATGCTGGGTGGCCCCAGGTAGGCACATGTGGTGGCTGACCTCGGTCTGCACCTTTTGGGAGGCCCCAGAGCCAGTGCACCTGGTGTACAGCTTCAGACCACATCGAAGCACCACCCAACCATCATACACAAGTGACACATTCAAGGGGAGACTCATGGGTCACCAGAATCCTGCTGAAGTAAGCCCTGCTCCATAGAGTAGGCCCCTGCACAGCTGATCCTCCATGGTAGTCACAGCCAGTCCTTTCAGCCAATTGGCCTGGGGGTAAATCCCTCCCATTTATGTGTCAACAGCAATCAAGGCTCAACTACCACAGGAGGTGTACACTGCCCACATGAAGAAGGTGGATGAGGGAGAAGGGTGTAGCCCACTGCTGTGCCCAGCTTGGGTGATTGGGGGGATATGTCTTAGGACCCTATAGAACACCTACTTACATAAAGCCACTCTACCAAGTCCAAGAGATGTAGTAGTTGTACCTAGTACATAGAAGCAAACACAGGGAGGCAGCCAAAATGAGGAGACAAAGAAACATGTCACAAATGAAAGAATAGAACAAAACTCCAGAAAAATAACCAAACAAAATGGAGACAAGCAATCTACTAGATGTACAGTTCAAAACACTGGTAATAAGGATGCTCAGTGAAGTTAGGGTAAGAGTAGATGAACTTAGTGAGCACTTCAACAAAGAGATAGGAAACATAAAAACAGAACTAGATGACATAAAAAAGAACCAGTCAGAAATGAAGAATATAATAACTAAAATGAAAAATACATTATAGGGAATCAATAGTGGAGTAGATGAAACAGAGGATCAAATCAGAGATTTGGAAAATTAAGAAGCAGAAAACACCCAGTCAGAACAGCAAAAAGAAAAAAGAACTCCCGCCCCCCCCCCCAAAAAAAAGAAAAACCCAAAAAAGAATAGCATAAGAAGCCTCTGGAACAACTTAAAGTGCACCAACATCCCCATCATGGGGATGTCAGAAGGAGAAGAAAGATAGTAAGACATCGAAAGCTTATTTGAAAAAATAATGACAGAAAACTTCTCAAACCTGGTGAAGGAAACAAACATACAAATCCAGGAACCATAGAGAGTCCCAAACAAGCTGAACCCAAAGAGGCCCACACCAAGACACCTCATAATCAAAATACCAAGGGTTTAAAGACCAAGAAAGAATCTTAAAAGCAGCAAGAGAGAAGCAGTTAGTTACCTACGAGGGAGTTCCCATAAAACTGTCAGCTGATTTCTCAACAGAAACTTTACAGGCCATAGGGATTGGCAAGAAATATTCAAAATAATGAAACGCAAGGATCTACAACCAAGATTATTCTACCCAGCAAAACTATCATTTAGAATCAAAGGACATAAAAAGAGCTTCCCAGACAATAAAAAGCTAAAGGAGCCCATCACCACTAAACCAGCATTACATAAAATTTTAAAGAGTCTTCTTTAAGAAGAATAAGAAGAAAAAAAAAAGGATAAAAAATATGAACAAGCCCTAGCTGGTTTCGCTCAGTGGATAGAGCATTGGCCTTAGGACTGAAAGGTCCCAGGTTTGACTCCAGTCAAGGGCACATGCCTGGGTTGCAGGCTCGATCCCCAGTGTGGGGCGTGCAGGAGGCAGCTGATCAATAATTCTCTTTCATCATTGATGTTTCTATCTCTCTCTCTCCCTTCCTCTCTGAAATCAATAAAAATATATTTGAAAAATATGAACAATAAAATGGCAATAGATACATATCTATCAACAATTGAATCTAAAAAACAAAATGAACAAGCAGAACAGAAACAGACTGATAGACACAGAGTACATTTTTTTGGTTGCCAGATGGGAGGGGGATTATGGGGATGGGTGAAAAGGCAAAGGGAATAAGAAGCACAAATTAGTTGTTACAGAATAGTCATGGGGATGTAAAGTATAGCTTAGGGAATATAGTCAATAATACTAGTATTGTAATAATTATATATAGTGTCTGATGGGTACTAGATTTTTTGGGATGACCACTTAGTAAATTATATAATGTTTTAATAACTGGATTGGACACCTGAAACTAATATAATATTGGATGTCAACTGTAATTAAAAAATAAAAATTATTTTTAAAAAAGAAATGAGATGCCCTGGCTGATGTGCTCAGTGGTTAGAGTGCTAGCCTGTGAACCAAAGGGTCACAGGTTTGATTACCAGTCAAAGGCACATGCCTGGGTTGCAGGTTTGTTCCCCAGACCTGGTCCAGGTGTGTGAAGGAGGCAACTAATCAAAGTGTCTCTCACATCGATGTTTCTCTCTCTCTCCCACCCCTCTCTCTCCCTTCCACTCTCTCTCAATGGAAAAAATATCCTCATGTGAGGATTAACAAAACAAAAAAAAAGAAAAGAAAAGAAAGAAAGGAAGGAAGGAAGGAAGAAATGAGAGGATCTACCTAACTCACAGTTGAGGTGGCGTGGGGACACAGAGCAATCCTGAATGAATCTAAGGTGAATACAAGTTAGATAGACTGAAAGGAGCAAGGGAAATGGTGAAAAGGCAGAATGGGTCATTCTAAACAGAAATAACATGGAGTATCAAGACATGGGAACCAGGTAGAACATAATGAGTTTGGAGCTCTAGTTCACTATAATTCTAACTTCAGGATATATATGGAAGAATTGTGGAAATAAAAATAGGGTACAGGCTAAGCTGTTGCTACAAAGAACCTTAAGATCCAGTGGATAGAATCCAGTCAAAGTTTATTTCTCTCAAATTATTTCTCTCATTCACACATGGTCCATTTTGATTCCTCCACTCAAGCTCCCAACATCAAATTATTTTGAAGAAAATCTCAGGCTTTAAATCATTTTTAACAGAATCTAATTGACATACCATGTAGTGCACCTATGTAGTGTACAACTCAATGTTTTTAGTATATTTACAGGGTTATGCAACCATCACCATAATCTAATTTTAAACCATTTTCATCAACCCAAAAAAAGCCTTGTATTCATTAGTTACCTTTCCCTATTCTCCCCCCTCAACCTTCTCATTTCTTATCATTATATTTGTAAAAATTTCATATGCTCTTCTAGAAAGATAGAAACTACTTTAAAATACATAACAATAGTATCATTGTCACACATAAAAATGATGAAACAATTTAATGTCAAAGATAAAATCAGTGGTCTCACACACAAAAAAATCAGTGGTCACGTTTTTATAATTATATATTTTTTCCAGTCTGCTTAAGTCAGAATCCACGTAAAATCCTTTTGCACATTGCAATTGCTTGATATATCTGTTATGTTTCTTTTGATCTATAGGCTATCCCTCCATTGCTTTCTTTATTTCTTACAAAAAATTTGTTAAAGAAATTAGATTATTTATTATATGAAGTTTCCTAGGGTCTGGAATTTCTGATTCTATTATTGTGTCATTGTTGACAATGCTCCACTGTTTCATATATTTCCTATAAATCAGTAGTTGGGTCTGAGATCTTAATCAGATTCAAATATTGTTTGTTTAGATAAGACTACCTCAGAAGTAATATTATGTCAAACTTCTGCTTAAGTTTTCTTTTATTGTAAAATATATCATACTCACAGAAGTATAGAAAACTAATTATATAGTTTAAAGACTAATAATAAAATGAACATCCAGTCCCCATCACAGAAGTTAAAAAACAATGGAGTATTGCTAGTGCTTTAGAAATCCCTTTTGACTTCTCTAACTAAATCTCCTTCTGTTCCTAACCCATTCTAGAGGTAAAAACTATACTCAGTCTTGTGACAATTATTCCTTCACTTTCTTTATGTCTCTTATGAATATCTTCCTAAAGCAGCGGTTCTCAACCTGTGGGTTTCGACCCCTTTGGGGGTCGAACGACCCTTTCACATGGGTTGCCTAAGACCATCGGAAAACACATATATAATTACATATTGTTTTTGTGATTAATCACTATACTTTAATTATGTTCAATTTGTAACAATGAAATTGGTGGTCACCACAACATAAGGAACTGTATTAAAGGGTGGTGGCATTAGGAAGGTTGAGAACCACTGTCCGAAAGAGAATATTGTTTGGTTTTGCCTTTACCTCTATTATTCTATGATGTGCCTTTTCCCCCCTCTACATTATGTTTTTGATATTCACCCATGTTGTTTCAGTTAACTGTAGCCTATTCATTTTCATGGTTATATAGGATTTCATTATCTATAATAATAAAAGTGTAATATGCTAATTAGACCGGATGTCCTTCCAGATGACCTTCTGGTTGAAGCTGGGGCTGTGAGAGAAGCCCTGGTTCTGGGTGCCAGAGGGAAGCTGGTGCTGGCAGCCAGGGGAAGGAAGGCCTACTCTTGCATGAATTTTGTGCATCAGGCCTCTAGTATGAATATACTACAGTTCATGCTAGTGGACATTTATTATCCTTTATTTTTTTAAAAAAATATTTTTAAGAAGGGAGAGGGAGAGAAACATCAATGATGAAAGAATCATTGGAGGAGAGAGAACCAAGATGGCGGCATAGGTTAACGCCGGAGTTTGCTGCTTTGAACAACTACTTCCAAAGTGAAACTAAAAGACAGAGGGACATCACCCAGAACCACTGGAACGCTGGCTGAGTGGAGGTCCTACAACTAGGAGGAAAGAGAAACGCATACGGACACGCAGAGGAGGCGCAGTGCTGAAGTCAAATTCTGAGGTGCGGAGTGCGCGCGCGCGGAGTGGGCTGGCGGCGGAGGGCGCGGTTGGCGTTTTCAATCGGGAGGGAGTCGCAGACTCTGAGCTCCAGATCCGGGCGAGTCTTTAGGGACCCAGACTCAAACGGGAGAAGCGGGTCTGCCTGGCTTCGGTCAGAGCGAGTGCAGCTTTCTCTCCGAGCTTTGCAGCGGGTGCTGGGACTCAGAGAGGCAGAGCCCCTGGGGACAGGACTGAGAGCCGCCATCACTGCTCTCTCCGGCCCACCCTGTTGATCCTGTGCGACCCGCCCCGCCCAAGCCCTGCACAGAGGCATTTGCCGGATAGCCTCAGGCAAAGGCCAGATTAGCACCTCCCTAGAGGACAGAAGTTCTCTCACTGCTGACACAGCTGATTCTCATAGCCACTTGGCCTGTAGGTCAAACCCTCCCTGGAATTAGCTACAACAATCAAAATTTAACTATAAGACCACGAACAAAGACCACTAGGGGGTGCATCAAGGAAGCATAACAAAATGCGGAGACAAAGAAACAGGACAAAATTGTCAATGGAAGATATAGAGTTCAGAACCACACTTTTAAGGTCTCTCAAGAACTGTTTAGAAGCCGCCGATAAACTTAATGAGACCTACAAGAAAACTAATGAGACCCTCGATGTTATATTGGGGAACCAACTAGAAATTAAGCATACACTGACTGAAATAAAGAATATTATACAGACTCCCGACAGCAGAACAGAGGAGAGCAAGAATCAAGTCAATGATTTGAAATGCGAGGAAGCAAAAAACACCCAACCGGAAAAGCAAAATGAAAAAAGAATCCAAAAATGCGAGGATAGTGTAAGGAGCCTCTGGGACAGCTTCAAGCGTACCAACATCAGAATTATAGGGGTGCCAGAAGATGAGAGAGAGCAAGATATTGAAAACCTATTTGAAGAAATAATGACAGAAAACTTCCCTCACCTGGTGAAAGAAATGGACTTACAGGTCCAAGAAGCGCGGAGAACCCCAAACAAAAGGAATCCAAAGAGGACCACACCAAGACACATCATAATTAAAATGCCAAGAGCAAAAGATAAAGAGAGAATCTTAAAAACAGCAAGAGAAAGAAACTCAGTTACCTACAAGGGAATACCCATACGACTGTCAGCTGATTTCTCAACAGAAACTTTGCAGGCCAGAAGGGAGTGGCAAGAAATATTCAAAGTGATGAACACCAAGAACCTACAACCAAGATTACTTTATCCAGCAAAGCTATCATTCAGAATTGAAGGTCAGATAAAGAGCTTCACAGATAAGGAAAAGCTAAAGGAGTTCATCACCACCAAACCAGGATTATATGAAATGCTGAAAGGTATCCTTTAAGAAGAGGAAGAGGAAGAAAAAGGTAAAGATACAAATTATGAACAACAAATATGCATCTATCAACAAGTGAATCTAAGAATCAAGTGAATAAATAATCCGATGAACAGAATGAACTGTTGATTATAATAGAATCAGGGACATAGAAAGGGAGTGGACTGACTATTCTTGGGGGGGAAAGGGGTGTGGGAGATGCGGGAAGAGACTGGACAAAAATCGTGCACCTATGGATGAGGACAGTGGGTGGGGAGTGAGGGCGGAGGGTGGGGCGGGAACTGGGAGGAGGGGAGTTATGGGGGGGAAAAAAGAGGAACAAATGTAATAATCTGAACAATAAAGATTTAATTAAAAAAAATAATAAAAATAAAAAATAAAAAAACAAACAAACAAAAAAAAAAAAAAAAAAGAATCATTGAATCGGCTGCCTCCTACACGCCCTCTACTGGGGATCAAGCCAGCAACCCAGCCATGTGCCCTGACCTGGAATTGAACCATGATCTCCTGGTTCATAGCTTGACACTCAACCACTAGCCACACTGGTCAGGCTTTCCTTGATTTTTTTGATATTATAAATAATAATGCTATGAACTTCCTGGTGCATGTCTCCTCATGCATAGGAATTTCTCTCAGGTGCATACACACACACACACACACACACACACGTATATATACTAGAGGTCTGGTGCATGAAATACATGCACAAGGAGGGGGTGTCCCTCAGCCCAGCCTGCACCCTCTCCAATCTGGGATCCCTCTTGCAATCTGGGACCGCTGGCTCCTAACTGCTTGCCTGCCTGATCACCCCTAATTGCTTCTGCCTTGGACCCTGCCACTGTGGCTTTGTCTGGAAGGACGTCTAGATACGGCTGGTCTAATTAGCATATTACCCTTTTATTAGTATACTAGAAGCCTGGTGCACAAAATTCATGCACTGGGGGGTGGGGGTTCCCTCAGCCCAGCCTGTCCCTCTCACAGTCGGGGAGCCCTCAGTGGTTGTCCTACTGATGGCCACAGTCTGGCAGCAGAGACTCGGAGCAGGCATCCTGTGTGAGTGTGTGTCTGTCTGCTAGGGCCTGTCCCCAGCTGTGCCACATAGGCTCCGAGCAGTTGCCGTGTGTGTGTGTGTGTGTGTGTGTGTGTCCCCACTGGGGGTCTGCCCCAGCCACATTGGAGGCTCAGAGCAGGCACTGTGTGTGTGTGTGTGTGTGTGTGTGTCTGCTGGGGGCCTGCCCCAGCCACATTGGAGGCTCAGAGCAGGCACTGTGTGTGTGTGTGTGTCTGCTGGGGGCCTGCCCCAGCCACACCATGGAGGCTTGGAGCAGGAGCCCCTCTGTGTTGATCTCTCAGGCTCCTGGCCTCCACTGCATGTTGTATTCTCCCTTGAGCTATGGCCAGGATGGGGGTGCTGCTTGCAAGCCGGGCTTTCCCGCTCCCAGGTCTCCATGGCAACCAGGGAGCAGGCCCAGCTTGGAACTGCCCACAGGCCGGGCTTGCTCTCCTGCTCCTGGATCCCCATGGCGACTGGGGAGCAGGCCCAGCTGGGGTCTGTCCACAGGCCAGGCTTGCTTTCCTGCTCCCGGATCAGGCGCAGCTGGGGGCTGCCTACAGGCCACACTTTTCTACTTACCGCTGGCCGGATCACCACAGCGACCCAGGGCCCAGCAGCACTTTCCTGCTCTCCAATAATCATAGGGTCCTGGCTGGGGGCGGGGCTTAGCAGTGCGGGGCTTAGGCGGCGCCGGGGGGTCCCGGCTAGGGGCTCAGGTGGCACACAGGGGTCCCGACTGGGGGCAGGGCTTATGCCCCGCTGCCCAGGGCTGCATATGGGGCCCAGATGGCAGCTCGCGCTGTCCCGCCCTGCCTGTAGTATAGGATAGAGGCCTGGTGCATGGGTGGAGGCTGGCTGGTTTGCCCTGAAGGGTGTCCTGGATCAGACTGGGGGTCCTGCTTGGGTGCCTGGCCAGCCTGGATGAGGGGATGATGGCTGTTTGCAGCTGGTCACACCCCCTTCAGGGTGGGGGTCCCCACTGGGGTGCCTGGCCAGTCTGGGTGAGGGGCCGAGAGCCGTTTTCAGGCTGGCGGGCGACTGAAGTTCCCAACCTCTCCTTTTTTTCTTTATTTTGGGATTTATTTACCTTCTATGGCTGTCACTGGAGCTGAGAGCTGGCTTTAGCTCTGAGGCTCGGCTCCAGCTCTGAGACTTTGGCTGCTGAAAGCAGAGATCTGGTTTGTTTGGGTTCTATAATTGAAACTCTGTTGCAACTCCAGCTCAGCTGGCTGGCTGAAAGCATGGGGATTGTTTAGCTTCTATATTTGCAACATTGTTTCTTAGAGAGCAGCTCAGAGGCCGGCAGTGGCAGGCGGGGAACCTTAGCTTCCTCCGTCACTGGAGCAAGCAAGCCTCCTGTTCACTTCAGCTGCCTGGCTGTCGGCTGCCATCTTGGTTGGCAGTTAATTTGCATATCTCGCTGATTAGCCAATGGGAAGGGTAGCAAAGTTACGGTTAATTACCATGTTTCTCTTTTATTATATAGGAGGATATATATAAAACTTCTGGGTGTAAAGTATGCACATATTTCAATTTTTTAAAATATGTTTTTATTGAGGCTGCCTCCTGTACCACCCCTACTTGGGATTGAGTCCACAACCTGGGCATGTGCCCAGACCCCCAACTGGGAATCAAACCATGACTTCTTGGTTCATAGGTCGACACTCAACCACTAAACCAAACTGGGTGGGCACATGTTTAATTTTGAAGTAAGGTCAAATTATTTGTCATCGTGCTCATACCAATTTAGAGCTCCACTAGCAGTGAATGAAAGTTACCCATTGCTCTGAATCCTTGCTAACACTTGGTATTGTCAGATCTTACCAATTGGTGGGCTCAAACTATTAGTAAAAGATGTGTGAAATTGTACTATATAGTTGATATTTCAACTGAATTCACAGAACTCTTACTCAAATATTACTTTTCCTTGCCCCTTATTATAAGAAAAATATAAAGCTTTGTATTTTAAAAAATGACATGAAGACATTTCACCTATGGATTGCCATTGAAAATGTCACAATTTTTGAAGGGAGAAAGGAGATATTTGTATAATTTAAAGCCTAGAAAGATGTTCATAAGATGAATGGCCATGTTACTCATGGCTATGTAGCCCCTAAACTTCATGTAAGAATTTAGATAAAATGTGTCATTTGTAAGGCTAACGCAAGACATTCCAATCCAGAAACAAACTTACTCTACTCTCTTCTGATTTCTTCTTTCATCTTATTCCTTCTGGTTGCTTCTTGCCCCTGTAGCAGCTTTTATAATAGTCTTCATCCATATCATGAGCTCTGGAAACAAAATTTTATACTTGGGTGTTCATAGCTACCTATGCAATCTAGGGCTCTAGATAATGTAAAGCTACCTTCCTCAGAGTGTTATCAAGGGGAATCAATTAGGTACCATAATAGGCATGACTCTTGGCACACTTCAAAGAATGATGGGCACTATCTCACCTTCTAAATTGTAGCCTATACCTCATACTCCAAAACTTTTCAATCCATAAAATTTGTTTTTTCTAAAATTATTTCCCCCCACCAATTTCCAGAGAAAATCAGGTGTGCTTAGAAACCATTCCTAATTTCTCCACTCTTACTATCACTTCTCAGAGACTTCTGCCTTGGATCTAAGATTCTTTGAAAAAGCAGCAATAGCTTCATGATTTTGTGACCTTGAATAGTGCCTCATCCAAGCTGCTATTTTGCAAACTTGACATCATCAGACTTATTTTTTTTAAGCTTGCAGTAGTCAAGCTCTGAATGAAAGGTAATACCTTAGATCTGGACAATTGGAAGGCTCACTAGCTCACTTTTCTACCTATCACCAGCCTGCTTCATGTCTCACTTAACTCAGGTCTCTTCATCTAGTTCTGACTTAAGATAGACTCTTAAAATCTTTTTTCTTGTTGTAAAATACGCATAGAATTTACCATCTTAACCATTTTTAAGTATACAGTTCAGTAGTGTTAAGTACATGCACCTTGTTGTGTAGCCATCACCACCATCCATCTCCAGAACACTTTTCGTCTTGCAGAACTGAAACTCTGTACCCATTAAACAACTCTCTAGCCTCTGAAAATCAGTATTCTACTTTCTATCTCTACAAATTTGACTACCCTAGGCGACTCATAGAAGTAGAATCATATGGTTTTTGTGATTGCCTCACTTCACTAGCAAAATGTCCTCAAGGTTCACCCATGTTGTAGCATGTGTCAGAATTTCCTTTCTTTTTAAAAATAGTTTATTGATTTGAGATGTGAGAAACATGATTGGTTGCCTCCTGTATGCACCCTAAGAATCAAACCCACAACCTGGGTAGTGCCTGAGTGGGAATCAAACCAGTGGCCTTTCAATGCACAGCATGATACTCAATCAACTGAGCCACAAATCTCAGGGCAGAATTGCCTCATCTTTAAGGCTGAATACTATATATATATATATATATATATATATATATATATATATATATATATTGTTTATCCATTCATTCAATTTTCTTTTATCCATTTATCTGTGGGTGGACATTTGGATTGCTTGCACCTTTTGGCTATTGTGAATAATGTTGCTATGAATATGGGTGCACAAATATCTCTTCATGACCTTGCTTTTAATTCTTTTGGGTATATTCCTGGAAGTGTGTAAGTGCTGGATCATAGGCAGTTTTATTTTTAATTTTTTGAGAAACTGCCATGCTGTTTTCCATAGTGGCTGCACCATAGTAGACACTTTTAAAATTTCTGTCATGCCCTGCGAGGGGGGATTATTTTACTATCAACTACAGCCAAGGAAAAGGATTGTATGTCCAAGAATGAACATTGTCAATTATCATGTTTTATTAGCCAATTATTAAAAGCATGGAATTCCTAGAATTTGGAAGCATTTTGGCCCACTTCCCTCATTTGAAGGTAAGTAAAATAGGACTTGGAAAAGAAAAATGCCTTGTGAAGGTCAATGGCTTGTGAAGGTCAAAGGGCTAGTTAACTGAGGAGTCATAACTGGCACCCAGGGCTTACCAACCTTCAACTTACTGCACATAACATAATTTTCAACTTGAAATATTATGCAGTGAATAACAAGAATTAGGGAGTGGATAATTCAAGACATCCTCTAGGATGCACTGTCTGTGTTTTGCTTTTGTATCTTTGGCTGGTTCTCAGCCTCCCGAATTGCCTGGGTTGACATTGAAACCGAGCCTGTTTTTCTTGCTGCCACTGCTGACCGGGTTCTGGGCATCCTACCTAGAAGATGGAGGGGAAGACCGAAGACCAGTGGTCAGTCAGGATCCACCGAGCGTGGACCGCGGCCCTCTGCTGGCCTGAGCGCTGGCCAGGGCCGCAGGTGCAGCGGGAATTTACTAGTAGCTCCCATGCTGGGGCCTCACAGACCCCGCGCGCGGAGGGCGCTTCTGGCTCTCGGATGTCCCCACGCTCTGACATCCAAACGAAGGTGCTCAGGGACTCCCGGGAACAAGGCAGCTCTTGCCGTGCCTTCTCCCCAGCCAGAGCCGCCGAACCCACGCGACTGCTCCATCGGCGCGGCAACCAATCCCCCCGCCCCCGCCGGGGAGCCCCGGCGCCGCAGAGCGCAGGCTGCGGACACGGCAGGCACGTGGGCTCGCCCGCTGCGCTGCGCCAGGAACCGCTCCCGCTCGGCCCAGCCTCTGCGCGCCCGCCGCGGCCCCTGCCGGTGCGGAGAGAGATCCTCCCCCTATCACTTTGCACCAGTCGAAGGGAATTTGCGGTCGGTGACGCCAATCCTTAAGCGAGCCACCTGCAGCGCGGGACTCGCCGCTCCGGGAGGTACCGCAGGGCTGGGCCGGCGCGGCGTGGGGACCTGGGCTCCGGAGGCCATGCAGGCGTTGGCGCGCGTCGGCGGCCGGCTGCCGCTGCTCGGTAAGGCCCCGCTCGCCCGCTCGCAGACCCCGGCGCGGCCTCAGCCCCCAGCCCGCACCCTGGTCGGCGCGCGCCTCCCCGTCCCCGCCGCCGCGCTCCTGCCCGCGCCTTCCCTGGCTCCCGCGCCCCTCCCCTCTGTCGCGCCCTCCGGACTCGCCCCTGACTGGCCCGGGGACCCCGCCCTGCCCACCCCGAGTTCTCCTGCCTCTTCTCTAAATTCACTGCCCGGCTCGGGCCGCGATCCGACCGGCGGCCCGGACTCCCGCGGGCGGGCTCGCCGAGGCTCTGCCGGGGGCCGGGCCGCCCCGCCGCTGGCGCTCCCTCTCGCCGCCCGCTGGGCCCGCGCGCCCGGTGCTGGGCCTCTGCCCGCGTCTGCTGCCCCGAGGGTAGTGCCAGGTGGCTCCGGACCTAGTCGGGACCGACCCTGGATACTGTAGGCTCCTGGGTGGCGTCTTCCACTCTTTTGGGGTTTTATGTATGGAGTGAACTCTGGCAAGTGCGCCCGCGTTCTCCCCCAAAGCGAGTCATTGCGAATAATGACCCGCAACCCCGCCGAGTTTCGGTTGG
Source organism: Myotis nattereri (assembly GCF_964212035.1). Classification (NCBI taxonomy): domain Eukaryota; kingdom Metazoa; phylum Chordata; class Mammalia; order Chiroptera; family Vespertilionidae; genus Myotis; species Myotis nattereri. The sequence goes on from NC_138076.1 coordinate 116,095,181, forward strand.
ATTAACGAAAAAATTACTTTGGGAATATTATGCAAATAGGATTTACACATTAAAACACTAGCTACCCTTTCCTTCTCTACTCAGTTTTTTGTCCCGATATTAAACCCTAACGGAGTTTTCAAGGTGTCACGCACGGTTCCCAAATAATCTCCTGGGTAGCATAGTTGTTAATTCAAAAAATTATATATATATGAATTTTTAAAAATCCCCTTTTAATGCACTTTATCTGTTTGGAAAGATGAGAGGGTTGACTCAAATTTCTGGTGAAGGAGACAGAATTCTGGGAGCCCAGGAGCCTCAGGTCCCAGTCCTGGTTCTGCAATCTTGGAACCAGCACTCACTGCTCCCAAATTCTAGGATTCCAACATGAAGTCTCTGTGGTATATAGAGAAAAGATTTCCAATATAGAGGTGCAGGAATTATGTCCAAGAGTTTTTGTTACAAGTCATTCAGAATTACAGAGTAAGAAATGTAACATAAGGGAGAAAAGCTTGGGAAAAGAAAGACAATTGCAAACATTTTTACTAGTTGGTAACTATGTATACTGCAAATATACAGTACAATATGTTTTTCGGTCTATGAATACAGAAAGTTCACTTTCTATTAAGCATGACACTGGTGAGTGTTTCAGTGGCATATAAAGGCTTTCAAAAAGTATAAAAACAGTATTTGCAACTTATTTAAGCTGTATTGAGTTCTTTAAGAGCCCCCAGATTTCTATAACTCTGCAGATTGTTGTAAATGAGATATAATTTGCACATAACAAATATGCACAAGTCTTAAGAGTGCAACTCCATTAACTTTTGTATATGGATGTACCCATATAATCATTATTGGGTCAAGGTATAGACCAAGTCTACCTCAGCCCTGTTTCAGTCACTACCCCACAAAAGTAGCCACTATTTTGATTTCTAATACCATTGGTTCACTTATTTTTAACTTCATGTAAACCAGACCATCATTATGTGTTCTTTTATGTCCAGCTTCTTTCACTCAACATTGTGATTATGGAATTCAACCTTGTTCTCAGGTTGAATAGCAGTGGTCATTTTTCTTCAATTGTTGGGTGCTATTTCTTAGTATGAATATACAGTAATTTGTTTATTCTATCGTTGAAGAACATGGAGGTTGTTTTCAATCTTGTGTAATATGAATAAAACTGCTGTGAACATTTTTTTACATGATTTTGGTGTACACAACACCCATTTTTCCTAGGAGTAGAATTTCTGGATTATAGAGGAAGACACTCAGTTTTGCTAGATACTGTCCAACCGTTTTCCTCAGTGGTCATACCAATGTACATGCCTACTACCAGCATATGGGAGTTCCAGTGCCTTACGTCTTTGCCAGCACACAGTATTACAGGTTTTCTTGAATAAAAAGGCACAAAGTGAGAAGCTGAAAAATGAGGGCTTTAAAATATTTAAAACCTTTAAATTCCTTGGATTATAAATTGCAATCCCCATTTCCCTTATATCCTAAACTCTACTTTTTATGAATATTGATGACTTTTTAAAGTAATGTGTAAAGAATGGGACCATACTTACCATGGCCTCAACTGTTTTGTGTTCTGATACTGGATAAGAAGGGGAGAAATTCAATATTTTAATAACTATGATGTGATTTCTTTCACTAGTGTCAGAAAATTCATATGCAGAGCATTGAATTACACGTTTTAGTTGCCATCCTTTGTTCTTATTGCTTATCTTTCTTCATTTGCCTTCTTGTGAACTGCTAGCCTAAGAGAGGTTTAAAGTCCTTAGGAGGGAGACTGGGTAGAGGGAAGAGATGCTAGTCAAAGATTGGTTTGGATTGGATGAGATCCCAGACCTGGTGACCTGATACAAAAGCCCCTTCAATTCTAAAAGTCTAGTTTGAATTTTTGCCATCATACAAGTTCATATGGCTATGCATTTCTCCCTAGGTACTTTACATCTGTCTATAGTAAATTATCCTCTTACATTTAATTGTGAACTCTTGCCTTCCATTAGGGAATGGCTTTAATTTTTAAAACTAAAAGTTACTTCCAGTAACTCTTAGGTATCAGTAAAGATTTTGTTATTGTTCTCAAATTTTCCAGTTGTTTAACTGAAAAACAGTGAGGTAATGAGATATTAATAAATGTGAAGAAGGACCACCTACTTATATTCCAGGGAAGACTTCAGATAAGACAGGAGAGAGCTTGCATAAGAAAGAATTTTTTTCTTTGACAAGTTTTCATTGAATACCTATTTCTGTGCTTGGCACAAAGGGGTACAGAGATGAAAGGGATAGGGGTGGGGCAACTTACATAGAAATAACAAAATCCATTCTATTTAAGTAAATTCATGGAGGTTGCTTCTCCCTAGGAAAAGCATTTGAGCCCAAAGCTTGCTTTTAGTGAGTTCAACCTTCCAACACAGACTTTGGGATCATTCTGTACCTATGGATGAAAAATGTCATGCTTCGGTGAACTAAGCTTCAACCAGGTCAGATTAGGGATCCAGGTGTTTTGTGCCCTAAAACCACACATAACCATACCCTGTTTCAGTGGAGACTGTATTTGATGGTTGCGGGAAAGAAGCCGCTCTTCCACTCTTAATGAAACAAAGGGACTATTCTATTCCGGAGTTAGGAATGACCATGTTTTTAGGTTTTGGGAAGAAGTTTCCGAGTGGTTCTTTGAACAAATTTGTTGACTACATTTTACTCCCAGAGGCATGTCCGCTTACTTGAGAAGCCCACAGGATGGCTTGGTCTTATCATTTTCTGCACAGTTCTTCTTGCTCCTCTTATCTTCCCATTCGCTAATGAAACTCAGAAGGCATGCGACAAAAGCCCTTACAGTCAGTGTTGAAGATTACAATCTTGCTGACTGACTCCTCAAATACCCACCCGATATTGTCCTAACCTTTGGGTCAAGATTCTGATTTGACAAAAAGCAAATAACCTCAAAAGTATTGTAATTTATCATTTTTCTTGATGTTGAAAGGGAACATGCAGAGAATTGAAGTAAGAGGAGTAAGAAATTGGAGAAGGGAAATTGAAGAAGGGAAATTGAAGGGTTTAAAATTAGCCTTGCCTGTTTTATCATTTGGTTTTGCCTCTATGCTGTATTTTTCATTCACTCTGAAATAGCAAACTCTTGTGAATCTCACAGTGGGTGGTTTGTTTGAGGAGAGCTTTTGGTTTTATCAGATGACTTTGTGATCTTCAGATTTTTACCCTGACTTCCAAAGAAGCTTTTGCCACTTCTCAGTTAGGTAGCCACAGTGTGTGGCTGAAGGTCTTTCTGGCTTTTGGGGGGTTTATGAGCTTTACACATAGGTGATTTCATTACCTTTGGTTGATACCTTCTAAAACTATATCATTAGTGGTCCTCAAGGGATGAAAATGTTGGTTGCACTTGCTGATGGTCGTTAATTTGAATCATGGAGTTCTGTTCTATGGGTACCAACACATGTGGAGGAAATTTAAAAATAATATAAAGTACACACACACTGTTCTTTTGTGGCTAGAGGAATTGCATAAGACCCCAAAAGAGGAACTATTGTTATTTTTTTTAGGTTAAACAGTAAAAATATTTTTTCACTGCTGTCATTATGTCAATTGGTAGCCAAGAATCCTCCATAAAATTATTTACAGCCTCCACTAAAATAGGATACTGTTATTATTTTTTTAACTATTGTGTTTTGCTTATAAGATATCCACTAAATTCAATTTGTCAAATGCCTTGCCGTTTGAGTTCAGAAATTCCCGATGTGAGGGATGCTGTTTTTGGAGGGCTGTAGGCAGGACCAACAACATGGGAACCGTGTTCTTTCCTCTGACAGGGGATTTCTCTGCACTCAGTTTCCTCATCTGTAAAGAGGAGATAAGCAGTACCTTAGTCCTTCATCAGCTAATATCTATAAGGTATAGCTTCATTCCTCATCAGACAGGCTTTGCAGAAAGAGAAATGCACAACGTCTGGAGAAATCATTAGGATTGAGAGTCACAGGATTTTCCTCCTTCCCTTCTTAGACACTTTTTGAGCACCAACTATGTCCAGAACTTGTGTTAAGTGCCACATAGGACTGGTTCCTTCCCTCCAAGAACTCACAGCCTAATGAGGGTGTCAGCGAGAAAGGGTCAGGACTATAAAAAGAGAATGGCAGTGCACTTTTAAATGTATACACAAAAGTGGAATCTCTGACCCAGTCTAGGAAAATAAGGCAAGGCTTCCAAGAGGAGGGTGTTGCCAGAGCCAGCACTAGAAAGGTAAGTAAGAGTTGGCAGGGGAAAGGAAGGAAGAGGACATTCCAGGAAAATAGGGCAGAAAATAGGAAAAGAAGGAAGAGGACATTCCAGGAAAATAGGAGCCAGGTGGGGTCAGACCAGACCTGGGTTCAGCAACCTCGGTACTTGAGTTCTGGCTAGGAAAGAATTCAGAGCCAGGACTCAAATGACAATTCTAGGAAAATCAGCCAAGAGACGGCTCGTATCTTGAAAAACTCGTTAGTCGGGACACTTGTAAGTCAAGGCCCCACTGTAATTATGTACACCACAGGTATGAATCAGAAACTCATGAGCAAGTAGACAGTAGTTAACAAGGAATAGGACAGCAGTAACAAGGAAGCGTGGAGTAGAAAGAAAACTGTAATTCCCTTCTGGTTGCTGGGACACAATGTATAAGGCCTCCGGAATAGAGTAACTATAGTTTACAAACTTGTAACACAGAAATCTCTGAAGTTGTTCAGTGGTTAGTTTTTTAAAGAGGTCCGGGTTGCTGGAGAGTCTCAATGTGTCATGTGTAAGAATTGTAGGGATGTAATAAGGGACTTGGCCTTTATCATGTAGACCTAGAGTCTCTGGATGGAATTCAGGGTCCATTGTATCCCTCAGGGTGTGTGTGTGTGTGTGTGTGTGTGTGTGTGTGTGTGTACATGGTATTTTTTTGGAAAGAGAGTTAATTGCTTTCATCAGATTTTCAAAGAGGTTTGTGACTCAAGAAAGGGTAAGGACCATTGCTGTAGGCTGTGGAGTGGTTTTAAGCAGAGGAGTGACACTCCCTGATGTATTTTAGAAAGACAGTTCTGGTATCTGCATGGAGGATGGATGCCAGGCAGACTGAGGAGTTGTTGGCAGTATCCAGGCCAGAGAAGACGAGGGCAGAATTGAGGCCATGCGACAGTGAGGCAGGGCTGCATATAGATTTGGGAATCAGCAAGAGGTTCAATGTCCAGGTTTGGCAGCTGACTGGATAATGAAAAGTGAGGAAGAGGGAGGAGTCAAAATGACATGGGTTTCTGGCTTTGGTGACAGTGGATGTGTTGCCACTGAGAGGAAGAGAGATGGAGGAGGGAGGAAAAAGGAAAGTTTAATCCAAGTTTCTGAGGGCCACTCAGATATATACAGTGGGGCCTTGACTTATGAGTTTAATTCGTTCCGTGATGGAGCTCATAACTCAGATTACTCGTATGTCAAATGAAAAAGTGAATGAGTGAGACATGTGATGCTGGGCTGACGTTGTGGCGTTCACTGTGATGTTCGCTGCGCCAAGTAGCGGTGGGGTATCTGAAACTGGCTCGTAACCCGAATTTTAGCTCGCAACTCAAAACAAAAAATCGGCCGAGAGACAGCTCGTATCTCGAAAAACTCATTAGTCGGGACACTTGTAAGTCAAGGCCCCACTGTAATTATATACACCACAGGTATGAATCAGAAACTCATGAGCAAGTAGACAGTAGTTAAAATCATGAGAATATATAGAGAATGAGACCTTAGGGCTACCCAGTTCTAAGGCAAAACACTCGTGTGTCTCCACTCTACACACATCACTACTAACACTGAATACTCCTAGCACTCTGGCCACCAATGCATGTGGGGGGTGATTTCCCCACACCAAGCCATTCTGCAACACCAGCTGAGTATTCTGTGATTTAACTCTATTCAGACACTATCCAACTGGAGATAGTGTCAGATCCCACATGTTAAGGATTCAGGGACACCCCTTCCCTTCTGATGCCAATGGCAAGTCCAGGTGTCACCTGCGCCATGACTGTTGCAGGCGGTGGGAAGGCACCAGGTGTTAGCCAGGTGGGGTCAGACCAGACCTGGGTTCAGCAACCTCGGTACTTGAGCTCTGGCTAGGAAAGAATTCAGAGCCAGGACTCAAATGATAAGAAAACATTTATTTAGAAAATCATAGGGTAGAAAAAGTAATTTGTAGAAAAATGGGCTGAGAGAACAAATCATAGAGGCCAACGAAGGGCCCTTGGAGCTTGGGAGTGACGAAGGTAATGGTAATGCGCCTGGGGGCAGGAGGAGGAGGACCTCATGCTCCCAGGTCCTTGGTCCTAAAGGTTTTAAGGGTGGAGATTTTAGGGGAGGTCCCAGGGAAAGATCTCAATAGAATATTCAGCAGCTTTCCAGTTGTGTCCTTTCAGGGTTGTGGTCTCCACTGATTGATTGGCCAGTGCCAGGGCAGGGGGTCATTATTCGATGCAGCTGATCCTAGATCAGCCAGTGGGGCCACTTGTCTGGTTTTGCTGCTTTTCTGGGCCTGGAGCTGAAATTCAACTGAGGCCCAGATGTCATCTCTAGGGAGGAAAGGTCAGGGCGCCCAAACCACATGACCAGCGATATGCTAGGGGAGGGAAGGTCATCCTGGGGATGAAGCCCCACCCTATAATTGTCCGTTGCTAGGCACCCAGGGCTTTCTGCCCTGTGACCTTCTGCACCTGGCTCGTCATCCTTGCTCTGCTCACGTCTGCCTAACTGCTTACGACATCACGACAGGCTGTAACCAGAGGTTCCCTTGACCTACTCCTAAGATTTGATTAATTTGCTAGAGCAGCTCACAGAACGCAGGGAAACATTTTATTTACTAAATTAGCAGTTTATTATAAAAGGACATAACTCAGGAACGACCGGATGGAAGAGATGCGTAAGGCGAGGTTTGTGGGACGGGGCGTGGAGTCTCCATGCCCTCAAGGCAGCCACTCTCTCAGCACCTCTACATATTCGCCAACCCAGAAACTCATCACCTGTTTCAGTTGAAGAATTCTTGTAGAGCTTAATCTGCAGCACCCTGCTCCTTTCCCGTGGTCAGTGGTTGGGGCTGAAAACTTCCACTTTCTAATCACCTGGTCTTTCTGGTGACCAGCCCCATCTTAAGGCTTTCTAGGGCCTCCACCCTATGTCACTTCATTAGCATAAACTCCACTGTGTTAAAAAGGAGCCTCTTATGAATAACAAAAGATACTCCTATCACTCAGGAAGTTCCAAGGGTTTCTGAGCTTTGTGCCAGGAACCAGGACTAAGACCAAATGTACCAAACCAGTGTACTGCTCTCTTTTACCAGAAGAGGAAAATGGGTCCCAAAGAGGTGAAATGACTTGCTGAAATTCAAAGTTATCAAAACGGGTAACCCTCAGCGAGAGGACTGACTGAGACACAGGTCTTCACATTGTCTGCAGTTATTTCTGCCTCAGGGAAGACTGGGCTGGGAGGATTTGTAAAGGAGGTGCTGTGACTTTCTGTGATTTGTTTTGTAATGTCTAAATCCACCACTCTTTTCAGTGGAGTAGATTCTACTTTTACCTGAAATTTTATTTTAAGTTCATGCCAAGTATTTTTCTCCATCTACTATACCCCAACCTCAATCCTGTCCCTTCAAAGTAGACAACTTGGGGAGTTTTTTTCCAGTTCTACCATTGTCCTCTTGCTCAGAACGGGTTTAGAACTGGACTCTGGGAAGTGTCATTAGGGGTTGGGATTGAATTCTCGGAAGGAACTTTACTATCAATGGTGGCAAATTCTTCCTTGGCCTTTTTAAAAGGCAGGTTTAGCCGAGGCCGGTTTGGCTCAGTGGATAGAGCGCCGGCCTGCGGACTGAAGGGTCCCAGGTTCGATTCCGGTCAGGGGCATGTGCCTGGGTTGCGGGCACTTCCCCAGTGGGAGATGTGCCGGAGGCAGCTGATCAATGTTTCTCTCTCATCGATGTTTCTAGCTTTCTATCTCTCTCCCTTCCTCTCTGTGAAAAATCAATAAAATAAATTTGAAAAAAAAAAAGTCTTTTAAAAAAAATAAAAATAAAAATAAAAGGCAGGTTTATTGAGGTACAATTTTCACATAGCAAGTCTTGCATAGCAAGTGTATGGTTACATGTGTTTAAGTAACACATCCACCACTAACAAGGTACAGAACATTTCCATTCTCCCCCAAACTTCCCTCATGCCCCTTTCTAGTCAACCCCAATGCTCACCCCCAACCTGTGGCTTGTCTTTTCAATTTTTAAGCAGTATTTTTTAAAGAGCATAAATTATTAACTTTGATAAAGCCCACTAGTGGGAAAACATTAGCTTTACATACTGCTCTGGTCCCATCTAACCAAGCTTAAAAGCAAGGAATAAAGTATTTACAATGAACTTAACTTGTAGGGTGGCTCAGGAGGTGGCGTAGGAAACAAAGAGAGTCGAGTCAACCAGAAAGAAAGAAAGTAAATGTTTAATCTGCGTCCCCGGGCGAACCACTAACCCCAAAGGCAGGGCCAGTGGATTCATGCCAACTGGGAAGGGGGGTTTCTTTTTATACAGGTGTTTAATGAGGGGTGGGGGCATGAGCTGAGGAAGTTCCACCGCAGGGTTCGGCATGGTATTAAGGAAGGAGTCAGTATCTGTGTGGAGGTCGTTGTGGATTCCAGTGAGGAGCCGGTATCTAGGTGGCCATTTGTCTGGCACGCTGACCTGTTAGGAATTCCAGGGAGGGTCCATTATCTCGTCACACATCTGCATGCATCTGATCCTGGGCTCCCTCCAACCTAACAATACTGAATCTCAGAAAAAAGTTCAAGAATATTTAACAATACAAGAATGCCTTTACACCAGGTAAAACTCACAATGTGATGTACAACATGCTGACTATAATTATGAATACTCTATTATATATTTGAAAGTTGCTAAGAGTAGTTCTTAAAAGTTCTCATCACAAGAAAAAAATGTAATTATGTGAGGTGATAGATATTAATTAAACTTATTGTATAACCATGTTGCAAATAAACATATCAAGTCATTATGTTTTACATGTTGATAATATCTCAGTAAAACTGGGATGGGGGGGCGGACTGTCAAAACTCAATAATAAGAAAATAAACAACAGAATTTAAAAGTATTTGATTTGCATTTGACCCTGTGATCCCACTTCTAGGAATATATCCCAAGAAACCAGAAACACCAATCAGAAAAGATATATGCACCCCTATGTTCATAGCAGCACAATTCACCATAGCTAAGATCTGGAAACAGCCTAAGTGTCCATCAGTAGATGAATGGATTAGAAAACTGTGGTACATCTACACGATGGAATACTATGCTGCTCTAAAAAGGAAGGAACTCTTACCATTTGCAACGTCATGGATGGAACTGGAGAGCATTATGCTAAGTGAAATAAGCCAGTCAATGAAAGAAACATACCACATGATCTCACTCATTCATGGATAATAGAGACCATTATAAACTTTTGAACAATAATAGATACAGAGGCAGAGCTGCCTCAAACAGATTGTCAAACTGCAGCGGGAAGGCCGGGGAGGGTTGGGGGGCAGGAGGTAGGGGGGTAAGAGATCAACTAAAGGACTTGTATGCATGCATATAAGCATAACCAATGGACATAAGACACTGGGGGATAGGGGAGGCTGGGGGACTGTCTAGGGCGGGGGGATAAAATGGACACATATGTAATACCCTTTGTAATACTTTAAGCAATAAAAAAAAAAAAAAGTATTTGATTTGGGCAAAACATGTGAACAGGCACACTACCAAAGGATACATAGGATGTCATGTAAGCATCTGAAAGGATACTTAACGTCATTAGTAGAAAAATTAAATTAAAACCACAAGGAGAAATAATACACATATTAGAATTGCTAAAATTAAAAATTCTCATAGTACCAAGTGTTGGTGAGGATGTGGCACCCCTGGAATTCTAAGAAGCTGCCAAGAGAAATAGAAAATCATACAACCTCATTGGAGGACTGTTTGGTACTTTCTTAGAAAGATACAGACACCTTACATATGATTTACATATTCTGCTCCTTAGTATTTACTCAAAAAAATGAAAGCATATGTCCATACCAAGCAGCTTTATTTGTAAAAGCCCCCAAATAGAAACAATTCAAATTCTACCCACAGGTTAATGAATTAAAATATTGTGTTAGGGCGGTATAATAATAGACTACTATTCACCAATGGAAAGAATGAACTACAGACCCAAGCCATTATGCTCAATTAATATTTGACAAAGCTATAAGCATAACCAATGGACATAAGACACTGGGGGGTAAGGGAGGCCAGGGGAATGTCAAGGGGGGGAAAAAAAGGAGACATATGTAATACTCTTTGTAATACTTTAAGCAATAAAACAAAATTTAAAAAAAATATTTGACAAAGGAGGCAAGAGCATACAATGGAGTCAAGACAGTTTCTTCAATAAAGGGTATTGGGGAAATTGGACAGATACATGTAAAAAAATGAAACTAGACCACCGACTTACACCATACACAAAAATAAACTCAAAATGGATAAGGACTTAAACGTAAGACAGGAAACCATAAAAATCTTAGAAGAATCTATAGGCAGCAAAATATCAGACATATGTCATAGCAATATCTTTACCAATACAGCTCCTAGGGCAATGGAAACTAAGGAGAAAATAAACAAATGCGACTACATCAAAATAAACAGTTGAAAGAGAACCAAGATGGCGGCATAGGTTAACGCCGGAGTTTGCTGCTTTGAACAACTACTTCAAAAGTGAAACCAAAAAACGGAAGGGACATCACCCAGAACCACAGGAACGCTGGCTGAGTGGAAGTCCTACAACTAGGAGGAAAGAGAAACCCATACGGACACTCAGAGGAGGCGCAGTGCTGAAGTCAAATTCTGAGGTGCGGAGTGCGCGGAGCGGGCTGGCAGCGGAGGGCGCGGTTGGCATTTTCAATCGGGAGGGAGTCGCAGACTCTGAGCTCCAGATACGGGCGAGTCTTTAGGGACCCAGACTCAAACGGGAGAAGCGGGACTGTCTGGCTTCGGTCAGAGCGAGTGCAGCTTTCTCTCCGAGGTTTGCAGCCATTGCAGGGACTCAGAGAGGCAGAGCCCCTGGGGACAGGACTGAGAGCCGCCATAACTGCTCTCTCTGGCCCACCCTGTTGATCCTGTGCGACCCGCCCCGCCCAAGCCCTGCACAGAGGCATTTGCCGGATAGCCTCAGGCAAAGGCTAGATTAGCACCTCCCTAGAGGACAGAAGTTCTCTCACTGCTGACACAGCTGATTCTCATAGCCACTTGGCCTGGAGGTCAAACCCTCCCTGGAATTAGCTACAACAATCAAGATTTAACTATAAGACTGCGAACAAAGACCACTAGGGGGTGCATCAAGGAAGCATAACAAAATGCGGAGACAAAGAAACAGGACAAAATTGTCAATGGAAGATCTAGAGTTCAGAACCACACTTTTAAGGTCTCTCAAGAACTGTTTAGAAGCCGCCGATAAACTTAATGAGATCTACAAGAAAACTAATGAGACCCTCGATCTTATATTGGGGAACCAACTAGAAATTAAGCATACACGGACTGAAATAACGAATATTATACAGACTCCCGGCAGCAGACCAGAGGAGCGCAAGAATCAAGTCAATGATTTGAAATGCGAGGAAGCAAAAAACACCCAACCGGAAAAGCAAAATGAAAAAAGAATCCAAAAATGCGAGGATAGTGTAAGGAGCCTCTGGGACAGCTTCAAGCGTACCAACATCAGAATTATAGGGGTGCCAGAAGATGAGAGAGAGCAAGATATTGAAAACCTATTTGAAGAAATAATGACAGAAAACTTCCCCCACCTGGTGAAAGAAATGGACTTACAGGTCCAAGAAGCGCGGAGAACCCCAAACAAAAGGAATCCAAAGAGGACCACACCAAGACACATCATAATTAAAATGCCAAGAGCAAAAGATAAAGAGAGAATCTTAAAAACAGCAAGAGAAAGAAACTCAGTTACCTACAAGGGAGTACCCATACGACTGTCAGCTGATTTCTCAAAAGAAACTTTGCAGGCCAGGAGGGAGTGGCAAGAAATATTCAAAGTGATGAATACCAAGAACCTACAACCAAGATTACTTTATCCAGCAAAGCTATCATTCAGAACTGAAGGTCAGATAAAGAGCTTCACAGATAAGGAAAAGCTAAAGGAGTTCATCACCGCCAAACCAGTATTATATGAAATGCTGAAAGGTATCCTTTAAGAAGAGGAAGAAGAAGAAGAAAAAGGTAAAGATACAAATTATGAACAACAAATATGCATCTATCAACAAGTGAATCTAAGAATCAAGTGAATAAATAATCTGGTGATCATAATAGAATCAGGGACATAGAAAGGGAATGGACTGACTATTCTTGGGGCGGGAAAGGAGTGTGGGAGATGCGGGAAGAGACTGGACAAAAATCGTGCACCTATGGATGAGGACAGTGGGTGGGGAGTGAGGGCGGAGGGTGGGGCGGGAACTGGGAGGAGGGGAGTTATGGGGGTGGGGGGGAAGAGGAACAAATGTAATAATCTGAACAATAAAGATTTAATTAAAAAAATAAAAATAAATTAAAAGTTTCTGCACAGCAAAAGAAACCATCAACAAGATAACAAGAGAGCCCACTGCATGGGAGAACATATTTGCCAATGATATATCCAGTCAAAGCCTAATCTCCAAAATTTATTGGGAACTCATACAACTGAAAAAAAAGGAAGATAAACAATCCAATCAAAAAATGGGCAAAGACCCTAATACCAAAACCAGGTAAAGACAACACATTGAAAGAGAATTACAGGCCAATATCCCTCATGAACATAGATGCCAAAATCCTCAACAAAATCTTAGCAAATCGGATCCAGCAGTACATCAGAAAGATCATACACCATGACCAAGTAGGATTTATCCCAGGGATGCAAGGATGGTACAATATCCGCAAATCAATAAACGTGATACATCACATAAACAAATTGAAAGAAAAAAACCACATGGTCATATCAATTGATGCAGAAAAAGCATTTGACAAAATTCAACACCCATTTTTGATAAAAACTCTCCGCAAGGTGGGAGTAGAAGGATCATACCTCAACATAATAAAAGCCATATATGACAGGCCCACAGCCAACATCATACTCAATGGACAAAAACTAACACCATTTCCCCTAAGAACAGGAACAAGACAGGGATGCCCCCTCTCACCACTCCTGTTCAACATAGTACGGGAAGTGTTAGCCATTGCAATTCGGCAAGAAGAAGAAACAAAAGGCATCCAAATTGGAAAAGAGGAAGTAAAACTGTCCTTATTTGCAGACGACATGATATTATACATACAAAACCCTAGAGACTCCATCAAAAAGCTACTAGACTTAATACATGAATTTGGCAATGTAGCAGGATACAAAATTAACCCCAAGAAATCTGAGGCATTTCTATACACCAATAGTGAACTTTCAGAAAGAGAGATTATGAAAACAATCCCGTTTACCATCGCACCAAAAAAATTAAGCTACCTAGGAATAAACTTAACTAAAGAGGTAAAAGACCTCTACTCAGAAAACTACAGGACATTGAAAAAAGATATAGAGGAAGACATAAACAGATGGAAGAACACACCGTGTTCATGGATTGGTAGAATCAACATCATCAAAATGTCCATACTACCCAAAGCAATCTATAAATTCAATGCACTTCCCATTAAAATACCAACGGCATATTTCAGAGATCTAGAACGAACTCTCCAAAAATTCATCTGGAATAAAAAAAGACCCCGAATAGCTGCAGCAATCCTGAAAAAGAACAAAGTAGGTGGGATCTCAATACCAGATATCAAGTTGTATTACAAAGCCACTGTTCTCAAAACTGCCTGGTACTGGCACAAGAATAGGCATATAGATCAATGGAATAGAATAGAGAGCCCAGAAATCGGCCCGAACCAATATGCTCAATTAATATTTGACAAAGGAGGCAAGAACATACAATGGAGCCAAGATAGTCTCTTCAATAAATGGTGTTGGGAAAATTGGACAGATATATGCAAGAAAATGAAACTAGACCACCAACTTACACCATACACAAAAATAAACTCAAAATGGATAAAGGACTTAAATGTACGACAGGAAACCATAAAAATTCTAGAAGAATCCAAAGGCAACAAAATCTCAGACATATGCCGAAGCAATTTCTTCAGTGATACAGCTCCTAGGGCACTTGAAACTAAAGAAAAAATGAACAAATGGGACTACATCAAAATAAAAAGCTTCTGCACAGCAAAAGAAACCATCAACAAAACAATGAGAAAACCCACTGTGTGGGAAAACATATTTGCCAATGTCATATCTGATAAGGGCCTAATCTCCAAAATTTATAGGGAACTCATACAACTTAACAAAAGAAGATAAATAATTCCAATAAAAAATGGGCAAAGGACCTACATAGACACCTTTCAAAAGAGGACATTCAGAAAGCCAAGAGACATATGAAAACATGCTCAAAGTCACTAATCATCTGAGAGATGCAAATCTAAACAACAATGAGGTACCATCTCACACCTGTCAGACTGGCTATCATCAACAAATCAACAAACGACAAGTGCTGGAGAGGATGTGGAGAAAAAGGAACACTTGTGCACTGCTGGTGAGAATGCAGACTGGTGCAGCCACTATGGAGGACAGTATGGAGTTTCCTTAAAAAACTGAAAATGGAACTCCCATTTGACCCTGTGATCCCACTTCTAGGAATATATCCCAAGAAACCAGAAACACCAATCAGAAAGGATATATGCACCCTTATGCTCATAGCAGCACAGTTCACCATAGCTAAGATCTGGAAACAGCCTAAGTGCCCATCAGTAGATGAATGGATTAGAAAACTGTGGTACATCTACACGATGGAATACTATGCTGCTCTAAAAAGGAAGGAACTCTTACCATTTGCAACGTCATGGATGGAACTGGAGAGCATTATGCTAAGTGAAATAAGCCAGTCAATGAAAGAAACATACCACATGATCTCACTCATTCATGGATAATAGAGACCATTATAAACTTTTGAACAATAATAGATACAGAGGCAGAGCTGCTTCAAACAGATTGTCAAACTGCAGCGGGAAGGCCGGGGAGGGTTGGGGGGCAGGAGGTAGGGGGGTAAGAGATCAACTAAAGGACTTGTATGCATGCATATAAGCATAACCAATGGACATAAGACACTGGGGGATAGGGGAGACTAGGGGACTGTCTAGGGCGGGGGGATAAAATGGACACATATGTAATACCCTTTGTAATACTTTAAGCAATAAATAAAAAAAAAATGGGCAAAGGACTTAAATAGACACTTTTTGAAAGTGGACATACAGAAAGCCAAGAGACATATGAAAACATGCTCAAAGTCACTAATCATCTGAGAGATGCAAATCAAAACAACAATGAGGTACCATCTCACACCTGTCAGACTGGCTATCATCAACAAATCGACAAATGACAAGTTTTATAGGTTTGTCATATAAGGCTTTCATTATGTTGAGGTATGATCTATTCCTTTTGCTGAGAGTTTTTATCAAGAAAGGGTGTTGGATTATGTCAAACGCTTGTTCTGCATCAATTGATGTGATTATGTGATTTTTGTCTCTCACTTTATGTGATGCATTATGTTTATTGATTTGCAGATATTGTACCAGCCTTGCATCTGTGGAATAAATCCCATTTGGTCTTGGTGTATGATCTTTCGAATGTAATGCTGGATCCGATTTGCTAGAATTTTGTTGAGGATTTTAGCATCTATGTTCACCAGGGATAATGGTCTGTAATTCTCTTTCTTTGTAGTGTCTTTGTCTGGTTATGGGATTAGGGTAATGCTGGCTTCATAGAAAGAGCTTGGAAGTGTTCCTTCCTCTTGAATTTTTTTTTTAATAGTGTGAGGAGGATATGTTTTAGTTCTTATCTGAATGTTTGGTAAAACTTCCCTGTAAAGCCATCTGGTCCAGGGCTTTTGTTTGCTGGTAGTTTTTTGATTGCTGCTTCAATTTCATCGGTAGTTATCAGCCTATTCAGGTTTTTTTATTCTTCCTGATTGAGTTTTGGAAGATTTTATTTTTCTAGGAATATTTCCATTTCATCAAAGTTGTCCAGTTTGTTGGAGTTGAGTTGTTCGTAGTATTTTTTTTCAATCCTTTGTATGTCTGTGAGGTCGGTTGTTACTTCATCTTTTTTGTTTCTGATTTTGTTTATTTGGGTCCTCTCTCTTTGCTTCTTGGTGAGCCTGGTGAGGTTCATCAATCTTGTTTAACCTTTCAAAGAACCATCTCTTGGTTTTATTTATCTTTTGTATTATTTTTTTGGTCTCTGTGTTGTTTATTTCCGCTCTAATCTTTATGATTTCCTTCCTTGTGATTACTCTGGGTTTTTCTTGTTGCTCTCTTTCTAATTCTTTGAGTTACAGGGTTGGATAATTAATTACCATTTTTTTGTTTTTGTTTTTTGAGGTAGGCCTGTAGAGCTATGAACTTCCCTCTCAGGACTGCTTTTACTGTGTCCCATAGATTTTGGGTTGTTGTATTTTCATTGTCATTTGTTGCCATGATGCTTTTTATTTCTTCTTTGATCTCTTTAACCCAATCATTGTTTAATAGCATGCTATTTAGCCTCCAAGTGCTTGATTTTTTTCCCCATTGTTTTTCTTGCAGTTGATTTCTAGTTTTATGCCATTGTGACCTGAGAAGATGCTTGATATGATTTCTCTCTTCTTGAATTTGAAGAGACTTTGCCTGTGTCCCAATATGTGGTCTGTCTTTGAAAATGACACCTGTGCACTTGAAAAGAATGTATATTCTGTGTCTTTGGGGTGAAATGTTCTGAAAGTATCAATTAATTCCATCTGATCTAGTGAGCCATTTAGGATTGATGTTTCTTTGCTGATTTTTTGTTTAGAGGATTTGTTCAGTGGTGTTAGTGGGGTATTACAGTTCCCTACCATGACTATATTGCTGTCAATTTCTCCCTTGATATCCTACAGAAGTTTTTTTTTTATGCATTTGGGTACTCCTGTATTGGGTGCATATATGTTTACCAGAGTTATATCTTCTTGTTGAATTGCCCCTTTTAGTATTATGAAGTGGCCTTCCTTATCTCTTGTTATGGCCTTCACTTTGAGGTCTAAGTTGTTAGATATAAGTATTGCTACCCCAGCTGTTTTTTTTCATTTCCATTTACCTGAAAAACCTTTTTCCATCCCTTCACCATCAGTCTGTGTGAATCCTTTGTTCTGAGGTGGGTCTCCTGTAGATAGCAGATATATGGGTCATGTTTTCTTATCCACTCAGCTACCTTATGTCTTTTTATTGAGGCATTTAATCCATTTACATGTAAAGTTATTATTGATAGGTACTTGTTTGTCACCATTTTTATCCTTTATGCCTTTCTTTTTCTTCCCTTCCTATTTCTTTTTCTTATTTTTTAAATAAATCTTTATTGTTCAGATTATTATAGTTGTTCCTCTTTTTCCCCCCATAGCTCCCCTCTACCCGGTACCCACCCCACGCCCTGCCCTTACCCCCCCACTGTCCTCATCCATAGGTGTATGATTTTTGTCCAGTCTCTTCCTGCACCTGCCTCACCCCATTCCCCCCGAGAATTGTCAGTCCACTCCCTTTCTATGCCCCTGATTCTATTTTCTTCACCAGTTTGTATTCTCTTTTCCTTTTGCTTTTCCAGTTGGGTGTTTTTTGCTTCTTCGTATTTCAAATCTTTGACTTGATTCTTGGGATCCTCTAGTCCGCTGTTGGATCTCTGTATATTATTCTTTATTTCAGTCAGTGTATGCTTAATTTCTAATTGGTCCTTTTTCATATCCTTGACGGCCTCACTATAGTTCTCAGAGGTTTCTAGAAGATTCTTGAGTAACCTTATTACCGTGGTTTTGAACTCTATATCCAGTAGTTTGCTTTCCTCCATTTCTTTCATTTGTGACCTGTTTCTTTGTCTCCGCATTTTGGCTGCTTCCCTGTGTTGATAGAGTGGCTTTGTTTGGTAGGTGTCCTATAGGGCCCAGTGGCTCAGCCTCCCTAATTACCTGAGGTGGACACTCTTGGTGCACCCCTTTGTGGGCTGTGTGCACAGTCTTGTTGTAGGTAAGCCATGATTGCTGTTGGTATCACTGAGTGGAATGGACCTCAGGGAAGAAAACTTCCCTGATATAGGGAAGAAATCTTTTTAAAAAGATTCCCAGGTGATTCTAATGTGCAGCCAAGGTTGAGAACCACTGCTCTGGGTGATATCTGACTTTTCCATCCACAGATTGACTCACCAGCTGTGTTTAATTTGCCAATTCTGGGTGGGTGTTATTCGATTCAGCTGTTCCTTCTATCTGCTCTGTGAGAAGGTGCAGGGTTTTTTCTCCCCCTGGACAGACCCTTTAGGTGCCCATGGTCGAGAAGGCTGTAGTCCTGGTGTTCTTGGGTTTGCAGCTGAGGCAGCTGGTCTCTGGGCATGTGGTTGTAGGGTCCTGGGAGGTATCTGAGGTCTCCCCGGTTGAAGGTAAGGCTAGGCTTCCCCTTCAAGATGGCACGGTCTCTGCGGCAGAGCCGGCTGCTCCAGGAGAGATTTCAGTAGCAGTAGAGGCTGCCCGGCCAGGGGAGCCTGTCAGCCAGTCCTCAGCAGGCCTTCACGCTCTCCATGATAAGCCTTCTGGCATTTACTGCATGCCTCCACAGAAATCAACCTTCCATTGTGTTCTTTATTGAAGCTATGTCATTCTTCATTTCCTCTTGATTCCTTATCATGTTGGTCAAATTCTCATTCAGCTCCTTATAATTCTCATTGATTTGTATGCATTTGTCATCCAGACATTTGAGCATCCTTATAACTATTACTCTGAATTCTTTCTCTGACAAATTATTTGCCTTCATTTCATTTAATTCCTTTTCTGGTGATTCCTATTTTTCTTTCCTTTGGGAATTGTTTCTTTGTCTCCCCACTTTTCTGTAATGTTTTAATTATTTCTATGTCTTAGATCCAACTGCTTTGTTACCCAGGTTCTTTTGGGGGTTTGCCTATGTAGTTGGTGATTTTTGGGACCCAGTGGTATAGTCTCTCAGATCTCCTGAGCTTGGTGTTCTAGTGGAGCCCACTACTTGAGTTATTTGGGTTCTCCTGATGTAGTTGGGTCTTGAATGTTAGTTTCTCATTTGTGGTTGAAGTCTGATCATAGGCTGTCTGACAATGTGACTCACCCCCGGCCTTGTCGTGCAAGCTGTTGTAGATGTGCTTGTGGTTCCAGCTCTTGTGGAAAGGGTTGCCTGAGGTCTCACTGGAGTGCGCTCACTGTGAGATCCTGGAGTTCATAGCCTGGGAGAAAGTGGTCTCAGGGCCTGAGGCTCAGGTAGTGCGACTCTGGCTAGTGTTGGGTGACTTTTGCTGGGGTAGTATCACTCTGCAAATCACTGTGAAGGTCCTGGAGCCCATGACAGTAGGAGTCAGCTATCCTGTAGTCTGCGGATGAGGCAGTGGGTTTCTGGCCAGGGTGATTTCACTCTGCCAATCATGAGGGGGTCCAGGAGCCAACAGCTGGGGATGCAAGAATCTCAGAGTCTGTGGCTAAAATAGCGTGACCTTGCCCGGATATGTGAGCCCTTAGTAGCTCACTGCATTGTCTAGACGCCAGCCACCAGGGAGTGGGAAGTCGTAGTTTCTGTTGGGGGAGTTGTGTGCCCTTGGTTGTAGAGGCACACGCCCACTGGCGGCTCACAGAGTCCCAGGAGCTGCCTGCTGGGGAGGTGGGCTCGCGGGGCCATGCACCGAAGCTGCGCAACTGCGGTGTCCAGAAGCTGGCTGCCGGGGAGTGGGGAGTTGTGGTTTCTGCTGAGGGAACCATGAGCCCTTGGAGGTGGACGTCCTGGGGTCTGCAGGTCTGCGGGCGAGGCTGTATGACTGGCTGGAGTGGCTTCAGGGTCCCGGGCAGTGTCGAAGGCCAGTCTTGGTGGAGGCAAGGCTGGGTTCCTTGTGGAGGCCACTCTCCCCTTCAAGATGGCGTGGGCTCCATGCCAAGCCCTGCAGCCCGGGGAGTGCCCGCAGCAGTGGCAGGGGCTCCTCATCCAGGAGAGCCTGGTCTGCCAGCCCCTGACACTCCCGCAGGATCTAACTGTCCCTCACTTACACAGGCACACACACACCCTTCCCCCCCCCCCCCCCCAACCTCTGCCTCACTGCTGTCCTCCCAGCCGCCAGCTTGCGAATCTCTTAGTGAAGTATTTTAAAAGACAAGGGGAAATGGTGAAATGTGTAATAAGTAAGGGAATGGCTGGGTCATTTTACTAGTATATCCACTAAAAGAATGCAAATCAATTCTATGTAGCATCCTAAGAAATGCTTATATTGTGTTCAAATTGGTATATAAAATGATTTCTACCTATCAATACAATTAATTGAAGACTATATATATATATATATATATATATATATATATATACAGATGGCAAAAGTTCTAGAGAAATGAAAATGGTTTATTTGTTAGAATATAGGGATTTAGAGTGAATTTTCACTTCTAGTTCCATTAGCATTGGTATAATGTGACTTCTTTAGCAAATAATGAAATAATAAAGACAGAATAAAACAACCCAGTGAATGCGTCTTAATATGTACTTCCCATAGCTGCAATACTGACATTTTAAAGCAGATTACTAGGTATGAAGGTGGCTGAACACATACATTTGCCTCCTGTCTACCAATGGTCCACTAAATGACAGTAAACAAAATTAAGACATAAAGTATAAGGACAAAGATAATAGGGAAGCAGAAAATAAAATTTTGAGAGCTTTAACGCACGTGAAGAAAGCTGAGTCTAAGGTGGGGAGGAGAAAGCTGAGAAGCAACCTGATTTCCACTTTAGGACCCCTGATGTGGGCACCAGCTCCAGTCCCACAATATGAGCAGCAGACAAGAGAGAGTAAAGTCTCTCTGGAGAATCTGACCAGCCCATGGGAAAACCTAAAGATAACCATACAGAGGAAATCAGGCAGCAGGTCAAACCATGTGCACAGAGCTTACACGATCATTTTGTGCTTCATTCTTATATTATATGTGAGCAAACTATCAAGGATTATCACTCATTTGGGAAAAACATCTCAATAATAGGAGAATAGAATGTGAAAGAGAGAGAGAAGGAATCAAAGAAATAATTCAAGAAAACTCCTCCAGAGAAAACTATGAATTTCTAGATTGAAAAGGCTCACTGAGTATCTAACACCATGGATGGAAATAGATGATCAAAAAATCACCTAATTTTGAAAGTCTTAATGCACAAAGAGAAGATTCTACAGCCATCCACATAGAAGAAGAAATGGCTTGTATACCAATAATCACCTCTGTAGTTGCATTAGCCTCATTTCGAATGCTTAATAGTCACATGTAGCTAATGACTACCATATGGAACAGCACAGGGAAGAATATCTCCATCACTGCAGAGCATTCTGGTGAACAGCACTGCTCTAAGTAGCACTGCTCCTGATTTCTAGTAAGACTCACCCTTTATGAAGTTATGTGTCCTGCTGGCCACTTTTCCGTGATGACATTGGTTTTGTAGTTTTGTTGCAAGATGAATATGTGCTTTCTTTTAAAGTTGTGCATGTATCAATATCACTGTTTTTATTTTGTTTTACAGTTGTTTTTTCAGCAATGATATTTGAGGCTATTACAAATCAAGATTTGCCTGTGATCAAGTGTGTTTTAATCCATCATAAGAGCAATGATTCATCATTGGGGATACCTTCATCATATCTCACGGTAAAGTAATATTAATAGTATACGTTTAGCTATATTTTCTATTGAGACCTACCATGGCTATATGGGCCTTTCTTTTTATGTTTTTACGTATATTATGTACTCATATATGGTGCATATGAGCATCTGTACTCATTGCTACCTGGCACTCCACTCCATTAAGAGTCATGTTCTCTTTGAGTTCAGTTTCAAGGAAGAAGTAAGGGAATCTCACTTTCTTCTTAGAGAGCAACCAGACTTCTCTCTCAAGCCTGAGTCCCCAATTTCTAACTACCTTTTGGATATAGATAGATGTTTTCCATTTTCTCACTAATATTTTATCCAGAATTAATTCCAGTTCTATTTCCTCAAACCTGTTCCCATTCTTGTATTAATTGATTTCTGTTTATGGCCCTGTCTTGTTCCCAGGCTTGAAAGCTCAGTGTCACTTTGGAGTACTTACTCTCCTTTGCCTTCACATGTGCTCAGTGCCAAGTCTCATCAATTTCCTTTCTTAACTAGTTCTCATATAATCACTTCAGGTTCTCTAGTCTCACTGTCACTTCCCTAATTCAAGCCCTCATTAACTCCATCAAAATCAACAATAATATCTTATGTCGCTTCTTCCTTCTGCAGTTCATCTCACATGGGCCGTCAGACTATTCTCCCGGAAGCACAGCTCTAGCCTTTACTGCTTGCCTTGAGACCTTCAGTGACCTTAGTTAAGCTGACATGCAAACTGCTCCATAATCTAGCTCTGACTCCTTCAGGTTTCAACCTTGGTTTTCATTACTCTTCTCCGTCTTGCTGTTCATCTGACATAGCCTGGGTATTTACATAAACAAAGGAAGCTTAAACAATAGTGAACTGAGAATATTGGAAGTTTGTGTACAATAAAGAGCAAACCTAAATTAGCCAACTTCATGGACATTTTTTTTTTAATTTTTTTTTTTTAAATATATTTTATTGATTTTTTACAGAGAGGAAGGGAGAGAGATAGAGAGTTAGAAACATCGATGAGAGAGAAACATCGATCAGCTGCCTCCTGCACACCTCCTACTGGGGATGTGCCCGCAACCCAGGTACATGCCCTTGACCGGAATCGAACCTGGGACCTTTCAGTCCGCAAGCCGACGCTCTATCCACTGAGCCAAACCGGTTTCAGCCTTCATGGACATTTTTAGTTAGGATTTATACCAATATATAGTCACTATTTTCTTTTGCATAGGTATAACACATAAACACATGACATGATAACCTATGTGTCCCCCCCAAATCAAAGATATTAGAAATATTCTCAAATCTTAAAATCAGTATGAAATAAGTTTTAATGACAACATTCTACATGAATGATAACACCTAACTTAATGCATAATTTTTTAATGCCAGAAGCATGTTTGGTTTGAATTTGTTAATCGCTATTGGTATAGTAACAAATTGGCTTATTAATAATATATTTGCATACATAGTATTTCAGTGAAGATGAAAAACTAAATATTATTTCTATAATGTTTTGAACTTTTAGTGTCTTTAAATTTTTAAAAATTGATTTTAGAGAAAGAGGAAGGTGGGGAGAGAGAAAGACAGAGAGAAAGAGAGAGAGAAACATTGGTTTGTTGTTCCACTTAATTATGCATTCATTGGTTGATTCTCGTATGTGACCTGACCGGGGATTGAACCCATAACCTTGGCATACTGGGACAATGCTCTAACCCAGTGGTCAAAAAACTGTGGCTCGCGAGCCACATGCGGCTCTTTGGCCCCTTGAGTGTGGCTCTTCCACAAAATACCACGTGCAGGCGCGCACATACAGTGCGATTGAAACTTCGTGGCCCATGGGCAGAAGTCGGTATTTTGTGGAAGAGCCACACTCAAGGGGCCAAAGAGCCGCATGTGGCTCGCGAGCCGCAGTTTGCAGACCACTGCTCTAACCAACTGAGCTACCCAGGCAGGGCTTAGTGTCTTTTCAACATAAGAAAATAATTGCACACATTTAAGTGTTTTCTTATAAAACACAATCTTTAAAAAATTGATGATTAGCCCTAACCGGTTTGGCTCAGTGGATAGAGCGTCAGCGTGCAGACTGAAGGGTCCCAGGTTCAATTCCAGTCAAGGGCATGTACCCTGGTTGTGGGCACATCCCCAGTAGGGGGTGTGCAGGAGGCAGCTGATCGATGTTTCTCTCTCATTGATGTTTCTAAGTTTCTATCCCTCTCCCTTCCTCTCTGTAAAAAATCAGTAAAATATATTTTTTTAAAAAATTGATGATTAGTTTTGTTTCCTAGTATTAAGTCCTGCATTATTATTTTTCATGTAGTATAAATTATATTTTTAATTAATATTCATGATTATATTAAGATCCAGTAGTTCTTAAAAAGCATTAAATTAATAACCATAGGACTTCTAATTGTGGCAAAGGTGAGCACTCCTCATCATGCATTTTCATCTCCTTGAAGTTGAAGCTGCTGCGTTTGGGTATTTTCCCACTTCAGTGAGAAGTGGGTTATCAAGGTGTCTGTGGCTTTTTTTTTTAAGTTTTAAAAAAATATATTTTTATTGATTTCAGAGGAGAGAGAGCTAGAAACATCAGTGATGAGAATCATTGATTGGCTGCCTCCTGTACAGCCCACACTGGGGATCAAGCCTGCAACCTGGGCATGTGCCCTAACCAGGAATCAAACCGTGACCTCCTGGTTCATAGGTTGATGCTCAAACACTGAACTACACCAGCCAGGCTAAAAAAGGTTTTGAAAAAGATTTTTAAAATTTCTTCCACAGTTCACAGTTTTCAGATGAGATATCTTTCTGGAAATTTTATACTCAGGGGTGTTTTGAATAACCATGCATTCATTAGTAAAGAAAATTTGTCCATGAAAACCTAATAAATAAGCTTCTACAGCCCTTACCTATATTAACAGTGTATCCTGGACCAAAATAAGATGATTTTACTGTGTCCACAGTCTACTTAATTGTTGTTTAAAATCAGAATATTTTCTTTTTTAAAAAATATATTTTATTGATTTTTTACAGAGAGGAAGGGAGAGAGATAGAGAGTTAGAAACATCGATGAGAGAGAAACATCGATCAGCTGCCTCCTGCACACCTCCTACTGGGGATGTGCCCGCAACCCAGGTACATGCCCTTGACCGGAATCGAACCGGGGACCTTTCAGTCCGCAGGCCGACGCTCTATCCACTGAGCCAAACCGGTTTCAGCAAAATCAGAATATTTTCATCATTCTTCATTTCTGTTTGAAGATTAAGTTGCTGTGTGCTGGCTTATCCACTGCAAGTTACTATTTTTTCCTTTGTAATTAACATATTTTGGAGGAGATGCAAATATCCCTTTTCTCCTCCAATTCTCGCCTGCTGATTTTAGCTTCCATTAGCGGACTTTGTCTACAACAGTTATTACTGTGATGTTTGCCTAATGGTGATTGTTCCTTTTCCCTCACTCCCTCTACATTTATTAATTGGCATTCTTCTGTGAGGAAGAGCTGTCCCTTCTCTCTGTTTTATTTATTCAATTATTTATCAGTATGGCCTCATCTCATAGACATTTATTTGATTTCTATGGGTTATAACCCAGAACTATCATTTTTATTTTGTTGTACAAATGGTTCCAGCATTGGGAGCTACTTCACATTGGCTTCTGTGTCCCTTCAACATGTCCCTGTCTTTTTTCAAACACTTACTTTTTGGTATTATAATGTAGTTCACGCTCATCTTGTATTTTTCTCACCTCAGCCCTGGAATTAATCACTTCTCCAATGCGCACTGATTTCTTGGAGAATAGTATTTAGAAACCAAGATCCGAGAGCTGGATGTGCTCATTGCTACTGGATGTCATTGCTTCTAGGCCCTCTCAGCAGGCAAAGCTATGAAATGTATGCATGTATATTAACCACCCCCCCTCAAAACACACACACACACACACACACACACACACACACACACACACTATATTTATTGCTCTCTATCATCTCTGCATCTGTCTGTCATCTATCTATCTATCTATCTATCTATCTATCTATCTACCTACCTACCTATCTATTTATCTATCTATCTATCATCTCCATCCATCACAGTAAGTTCAATATGATAACTCTGATTTTAATTTGGCACCAAAGATTTCATTCTAACTTTCCCTCTTATTAGTATTTCTCTCTCTGACAGTAAGAAACCTGGCTCTCATTATCTATAACAATTTACTTATGTATTCCATTCTAGCACATACTTAAAGTAGTTTCAGAATTGTTAGCCCACATCCCAGTGAGAAATAGGACAAAAAAGTAGAATGCTGTTGTTGTGTTATAATTATTTTTGTCTTTAACCTTATTGTATCCAAAGTATTATTTTTCTGAAACCTTTACTTTCCTACCACCTTCACTATGGTTATGTTATTATTAGACATTAAGTTCATTTGGTTTGCATTCCATTTTGAGTTTCTCCCATATCCCAGTTGGTTTTAATTATTTATTTTTGAGTATATGAAACATGATATGGTCCTAAAAGCCAAAGCAATATAAAAAGGTATACTCAGTCCTGGCTAGGTAGCTTGGTGGTTAGAGCATCGTCCCAATACACCAAGGTTGTGGGTTCAATCCCCAGTTAGGGTACATATAAGAAATACCAATGAATGCATAATAAGTGGAACAACAAATCAATGTTTCTCTCTTTCTCTCTCTCTGTCTCTCTGTCTCTCTCTCTCTCTCCCTCCCCTTTCCTCTCTCTCTAAAGTCAATCAATAAAATTTTTTTTAAAAGTATTCTCAGAGAGGTATCACTTCCTTCTCATCAATATTACCAAGTTTCCATCCTTTTCCTACTTACCTCCTGAACTTAACCAATTCATTTAGATTTTGGATACTATTCCTATATTTCTTGTGTATAAATGAGCAGATACATGTGCATTTTCTTTTTTGTTGTTGTTGTTAATCCTCACCTAAGGATATTTTTCCATTGATTTTTAGAGAGAGTGGAAAGGGGCGGGGGGAGAGACAAAGAGAGAAATATCAATATGAGAGAGATGCATCAATTGGTTGCCTCCTGCATGCATTCTGACCAGGGCTGAGGATCAAGCCTGCAACCAAGGTACATGCCCTTGACCAGAATTGAATCTGGGACCCTTTAGTCTGTGGGCTAATGCTCTATCCACTGAGCAAAAATATAGTTGTTGTTGTTAATATATATGTTGCTGTTGTTGTTAATCCTCACCTGAGGATATATTTTTAAAAATATATTTTTATTGATTTCTGAGAGGAAGGGAGAGGGAGAGAGAGATAGGAACACCAATGATGAGAGAAACATTGATTGGCTGCCTCCATACCCTACACTGGGCATGGAGCCTGCAACCCAGGCATGAGCCCTGACTGGGAATTGAACTGTTACCTCCTGGTTCATAGGTTGACACTCAACCAGTGAGCCACTCCTGCCAGGCCTATGCCCATCTTTTCAGATCCAACTCCACTGACTCAGTGAGGCATGCCTACCACCCCAGCTTGGAAGTTGCCTGTCCCTCCTCTGAATTTCCAGAGCACTTAAATTTTCCTGTCAAAGTAATTGGTGCCTTTTTATGGGTCACATTTTATTTCAGTTTTACTTACTTCTTAATACTAGACTCAAAACTTAAAGGATAAGATCAGTACCTTTTCTTTCTAGATTCAACGTGCCTGGCAGATGGTCTAGCACTTATCAGATACTGATTAAATGAACTTATCTGATACTAATTGAATAAGTGAACAAATAAAATCAGAAATATGACTTATGGTCAATAACAGAAGAGCTACCTCGCTTCTCACCTTAAGAAGCTTTTGTATGTGTGTTTGCACACATGTGTGTGCACTAACTATATACTACATGTTAGGAGATAGGAGGTGAAGGTTCTTACATTAGAATTTGCTACCACACCCTCCTCTCAATATATTTCCATTTTTTGAAGCAGGGGCCAGGTATGTGGTGGTGGCAGTGAGCCTATGGGGAATATCTGCCCAGAAAATATTTTGGTTTTTAAATTCCCTCTAACACAAATACCAATTTACTATGTAGATTTGTATCTGCATACCAAGTCACAAAAACATTTACCTATATATTACAAATTTTGTGATTATTGTCTGTATATTAATTTGCTAGAGCTGTCATAAGTATCACAGGCTGGGTGACTTAAACAACAGAAATGTATTGTTTCGTAGTTCTGGAGGCTAGAAGTCTGAAATCTAAATGTCAGTGGGTTGGTTCTTTCTGAGGCTGTGAGGGAAGAACTGTTCCAGGCCTCTCTCCCTGGCCTGTAGGTGACCCTCTTCCTGTTAGCATGGCGTTCTCCCTGTATGTATGTCTTCTCCAAATTTCCTCTTCTTATAAGGATACCAATCATTTTGGATTAGAGACCCCCTAATGGCCTCATTTTAACGTGATCACTTCTGTAAAGACTATTGAAAAATAAAGTCACATTCGGAGGTACTGGGGGTTAGGACTTCATTATATAAATTCAGGGGTCAGGGGATGGCACAATTCAACCCATAACAGCTTGTAAAATATTTTAGAAATGCAGTCTAAAGTTATCTACCTTTTCAAAAGAGAATTATAATTAATGTGATTTTTCAGTCAGTGATACGTTCTCAATGGGTGCAGTACATTAACATGTATGTATTTGGAAAATGTTTCAACTAAGAGGCAGCATTACATATACACTTGTAGAAAGTTCACATTGTTTTGTATGTTTCACAGGCAACAGAATCCCCAGAAGACCTTGGCTGTGCCTTGAGGCCTGAGAGTGCAGAGGCTGTCTATGAGGCGGCCAGGGTCGAAGTAGACGCATCTGCATCCATCACACTGCAAGTGCTACTCACAACCCCGGGGAACATTTCCTGTCTCTGGGTCTTTAAACACAGCTCCCTGAATTGCCAGCCACACTTTGATTTACAAAATAGGTAAGGGAGGGAGGTGGATGTGCAACCAGGAGGATATTTGGAGGAATGCTTTTTTTTTTGCTATAAAAATATATTTTGCTTCATTTAGAGTTTATTGTCAATTTCTGTACATGTCCATTGTAACTCTTATCTCCAGTGAAAAAGTGAACTAAAAATCTACTTAGGGCATAGATACATGACATTACATATTTGTCAAAACTCATAGGATGTACAACACAAAAAGTGAAGCCTAATGTAAACTATAAACTTTAGTTAATATAAATATTGGTTCATCAGTTGTAGCAAACTGGGGTTGGGAGGAAGGATGTATGCAGAATTTCTCTTTACTTTCTGCTCAGTTTTTCTGTAAACATAACATTGGCCTAAAAAGTCTGTTATTTTAAAAAATTATAAATAGATATATAAGTATAGTTAGGGCCTAAGAAAGCAGTGAGTAGCTGATAAAATATAAAACACGCTAGAGGCCTGGTGCATGAAATTTGTGCATGGGTAGGGTCCCTAGGCCTGGACAGTGATCAGGGCCAATCGGAGCCTTCCTGCTGCTGGCCAGGGCCTTCCTTTGTTCCACACCACCCCCTGGTTGTTAGTGCATGTCACAGCGAGCACTCGAACTCTGGGTCTCCTGGTCGAACTCCCGAGGGGACACTTTGCATATTAGCCTTTTATACAATATATAGATATAGAAAAGACTATTTGTCTTGTTCCTTAACTGTCTTAAAGATAAAAAGTTAGAAAGTTTTAATTACATTCTAGTTACAGTGTCAAGAAGCTTACTAGTTAAAGTAGTAAGAAGCTTCTTTCTGAGAAATGCTTGGGGAAAGAACATTTGGTTTTATCTGTTTTGTTTTACAGTATAAGCATAATTGAAATGTGATATCCATAAAATATTTTAGTAGGAAATTGATCTGTGTGTGAGGAACACTGGTCTCATGACATGGAAAAATACCTTAGCCAATATTTGTGGATTGACATCCAAGCCTGTACCTAACTCTGTCCTGATTGCTGTCACCTGTTGTCCCTGTCCTCTTGCTGGGACCTGATGGGGTCAGGAAGCGAGGGGTACAGGCCGTTTAAATGCCCGCTTAATAATTCCAAGGCTGCCTTTCTCTCTAATTCTTGGGGGTGTTCTGGAGCCCAAGAGCTGTAGAAGAGGTATTATCTTTCCAGAACAGAAAGACAGCAAATGGCACCCAAAAAACCTAACCGGGGGGGGGGGGGGGGTGTTTCAGGCCACTTGACTGAGGTATGGGAACATCTCTGTGATGGACTTGTACCAAGTATTTCTATTTGTTTCTTTAAGTTCAAGCAGACTCTTATGTAATTTTCAAGACAGTGGCTATAATTCTGAAGTTTGGTTCTAAATCTTGGAACACATTCATTTTCTTTTCCTCTTTTGAGACTGTATTACTCACTTCTGTTTTTCACTTACCTTTATCTTTGGCTTAAACTAAGACACTCTCATATGAAGAATTTTGGCTTCAAGAAATGTTCTGGAAATCTTATTAAAATTTGATGCCACAACAGTTCCCGCTGGATTGAGACCAAAAGACAAGTAAAAGAAGTAGGGTCCTTTTCCCTCCATGAGAGCAGCGTTTTCCGCTTTGGAATAAATAGGCAGCTCTGTTTGTTAGCCAAAGTCATCGATAGGTCTTGTGGATTAGTTTACTTAGCACCAAAACATTAGTTAACCAAAACTTTTTCACAAGTTACATGAGAAGAGGGAATGATTCAGAGAAAGAAGGCCCATCACCAAAATGTCTCCAGAAACCAATCCAATGTATACTAACCCAGTGATTTGCTGTCTATGTGGGTGCAGCGCAAATACTCCTGAACTCTGCTGCTTGGAGCTCTGAGCATTGGATGGCCTGGGGGTCTTGTTAAAATTCGGATTCTGGTTCAAGAGGTCTAGGTGGTGCCTGAGATTCTGCACCTCCATCAACTCCCAGCTGATGCAAACACTGTCAGGGAAAGACCACACTTTGAGTAGTAAAGATCTAAATGTCAGGAAGTGTACATTTAAAGCCAACATGACTCAACAAACTGCTAGAGAATATTTTAAGCTTTAATGAGAATGGGTATCACCAAACACACACCAAAACTGTTTCTTTAAAGAGAATGCCCCTAGCCAAATTTATCTTTATTGAATATCTGAAAAGTTAAAAATGCAAACATTGAGACATCTTCTTTACATCTATGTGATATGTCAGTGTCCTTATTACTTCATAGGAAAATGCCTTGTGTCAGATTTTGCTTGAATTCTCTCGTTCAGAGAGGCACAAAAAGATTTACTTATTTTTAATCTCAGTATATCTTGCTTGTACAGTGAGCTGGTTCTGGAAATGGGAATTGAGGCTGGCAGCCAGGTGACTGGGCCAATATGACTGTGGGAATTGTTTGGTCAAAGGGAATGGTACCCTGTTGCCGACGGGAGCACACCACTCCACCTGTGTGTTTGGGATGGAAGGTCTTGTGTGTTTGGGGGTTGGGAAGCATGCAGGGAATGTGTTGGAAAGGAGTTCCTTCACTTGAGAGTGAGAGACTGGTTAAAAGTCAAGGTTAAACTAACAAGTGCTGGGCACGTGACAGAAGCTGTGCTCTCCATAGAGCAGCCGTTGGTGCCGCAGTCACAGACGGAATATGGAAGACACCGAAGCACCTTCTGACTCAGTATGAAATTTTATGTTTTTAGTTTCACACGTTTTTCAAAATAACTAGTTCTCTTTCTTCTTTTTCAGAGGAGTTGTTTCCATGTTCATTTTGAAAATGACAGAAACCCAAGCTGGAGAATACCTACTTTTTATTCAAAGTGAAGCGACCAATTACACGGTATTGTTCACAGTGAGTATAAGAAGTAAGTGCCGCTTGCTACAAGGTCCTCACAGTAGGCCATGCCCTTGTTGAGAACCCAGGATCTTTCCCAGCTGCTCCGCACACAACATACCGGTTTCCTTCAACATGGAGTGGAATTGATTAAATTCACTTCAACCATCCATACAGCAGGTTGAGACTCTCTGACATGACCTGGGGACTATCAGAATTAGCGCTCTGGGCCAGCACTGGTTTGGCTCAGTGGATAGAGCATCGGCCTGCGGACTGAAAGGTCCCAGGTTCGATTCCGGTTCAAGGGCATGTACCTTGGTTGCGGTCGCATCCCCAGTAGGAGATGTGCAGGAGGCAGCTGATCGATGTTTCTCTCTCATCGGTGTTTCTGGCTCTCTGTCCCTCTCCTTTCCTCTCTGTAAAAAATCAATAAAATATATTTTAAAAAAAAAGAATTAGCGCTCTGAAAAATCCAGGTAGCCTCAATTGAGGTCTCCCATTTTTTTCAGTGACAGATAGCTGACATGAAGAAATGGAAAACATTTTAGTCTTGGATTCAGAAGACCTGGATTCTTATTCTGGATCTGATATTACCACCTCTGGCAGGTCGCTTAATCACTCTGAGCCTCAATTTCTCTATCTGTAAAAAAGAGATAAAAACACAGACCTCCTGGATTGTAAAATCTTAGCCCTATTCATGGTCTCTGAGGCTATGAAAATGTCTGTGTCTGCTCTTTCCAATATGGTAGCCACCAGCCACGTGTGGCTGTTAAACACTTGAAATGTGACCAGTGTGACTGAGGAACCAAAGTTGTCATTTTAGTTCATTTTAATAACTTAAAAATTGAGTTTACATTGCCACATATAGCTAGTGGCTACTGTGGTTATACAAATGCCAGGTCACTATGCAAACTGTAGGGAACAGCCATATGTTCTTAGCCAGGGAGACGAGACAGCTGTGTGGTTGGCAGGATCATCCGGCATGTGTCTTCTGGATTCTTATTTCCTCACTTGTGCACGGGCTTAGGGACTGCACAGGTTCACACTGTGTGCACTGAGCACTTTACCTCCCATGTCAGACTAGACCAGAGGTAGGGCATTCACATAGGTCCTACTGCCCTAGGGGCCAGGGCAGGCCTCCAAAACTCTGGGTTTGTGCCATGTAAGTTAGGTCCCTGGCTCCACACGATAGGATTTGCTAGGCTCCCTTCTTCCTTGTCAGTGACTGTGGTGTGTGTGAGTCCGCCCACAGAGACGCCCTGGCCAAGGACTGCCCTTGCTGAGGGTGTTCTCCATCCCCACAGCAACCCCGCCTGCATGTAGGTGAGAAAACGGGCACACCAAGAGGTGTGGTAAAGGGCGCAGGTAGAGTTGAGTTTAGCCAGGTCTGCACTTCCTGCACCACACTGCACAGGGGCTTGCAGTCAGAGTTGCTAATAGAAAAAAACGCTGTGGCCATGTAGGTTCCCAGAAGTGTCATTTTCCTGGGGTGGGGTGGTGTGTCATGTTCTAAAATCAGCTTGTAAGGCAAAAATTAGGTAAGATCAAAATTTGTTCTGAAAAACTGTTTTATTACTCTGAAAGTTATTGAATCAGACCTTAGAATCTCAAAAGACAAGAGCTGCGCTTCTTTGCTCTTTGATTTTGGTCCTGTTCTCTGTCCTCTCCCCCACCCCGACTCCCCTCTGTGGGACAATAAGTCTGTGTGCTTCAGGTTGGAAGAGATTAATAGATTTCTTCCCTTTTTTTGTTTCTTTTGTTTTGTTATTCTCACCTGAGGATATTTTTCCCATTGATTTTCCAAGAGAGTGGAAGGGATGGGGAGAGACAGAGAAATAAACATCGATGTGAGAGAGACACATCTATTGATTGCCTCCTGTTGAGGGCCAGGAATCGAACCCTCAACCCTTTAGTCCTCAGCCTGAGGCTCTACCCACTGAGCTAAACTGGCTAGGATGTCCATTGATTTTTAGAGAGAGTGGAAGGGAGTGAGGAGAGAGAGAGAGAGAGAGAGAGAGAGAGAGAGAGAGAGAGAGAGGAGAGAGAGAGAGAGAGAGAGAGATTGGTTGATTGGTTGTCTTCTTCACCTGCTCTGACTGGGACAGGGGGCAGGGGATCGAACCTGCAAGCCAGGTATGTGCCTTTGACTGGGAATGGAACCCTACCCTTCGGTGAGCAGGCCAATACTCTGTCCACTGAAACACACTGGCCAAGACAGGGATTTCTTGCTTGTTCTCGTTCTCTCTCTCTCTCTCTCTCTCTCTCTCTCTCTCTCTCTCTCTCTTCCCAAGTGTTAATATTTGAATTTTTTTAAGGTAAGTGGGCATCTGCTGTGTCTATTATATTTAAAATACCTCCTTTCCACTTATGATTTACAACGTAAAAATTTTTTAACAACAATCATTCAAGTAAATTGAAACTTGTTTTTAGCAGGTGAAGTTTAAAAAGTCAGGTGGGGGAGACTTGGCAACAGTCAATGTGAAAAAGAGAAACCGTTTAGTGAACCACAGGCTCTGTGTTCACCGGCAGTGTGGCATGGCTCCTAAAAAAGGGAATCTGGACCTTGGCCGTGTTCATGAAAATATGATGTCTAGGTTAAGGAAATCAGTAGATCTCCATTTGTTTTCAGATGAATATTGACAAAACAGGACAATCAGCATGGTGATGAATTTGGAATTCCTTAAGTGAGGAACAGTAGAAGGAGTTGAGAATGGTTAGCATAGAGAAGGGAATATTTTGAGGAGAGGAGAAGATTGAGGGCAGTGTGATGTACAGGAAATTCTTCTGGCATCTGAGTCAGGAAACCTGGTCTAACTAGTTAGAGTAATTATCTCCCTTAACCTGTGTTTCTGATTTTTTTTTCTTTTAGTAGCAAATATTTTCATTTTTCAATTACAGTTGACAATATAACATAACTAGAGGCCCGGTGCATGAAATTGGTGCACAGGAGTGGGGGAAGGGGGTCGTCTCTCAGCCCGGCCTGCACCCTCTCCACTCCGGAACCCCTTGGGGGATGTCCAACTGCCTCTTTCAATCATGGACCGCTGGCTCCTAACCACTTGCCTGCCTGCCTGCCTAATTGCCCCTATCCCCTCTGCCTGTCTGCTTGATCTCCCCTAACCACCTCCACCTGCCTAATTGCCCCTAACCACCTCTGCCTGCCTACCTGATCACCCCTAACTGCTCCCCTGCCAGCCTGATCGCCCTAAACTGCCTCTGCCTTGCCCCACACCCGGGACCCAGGATTCCCTCCTCTGGCCAGTTGCAGGCATCTGGGACCCGGGCTTCTCTCCCTCTGGCCAGCTGTAGGCACCCAAGACCTGGGCCAGCTTCTCCCGGGCTGGCTGCAGCCACAGGGGACTCTGGGCAGGTGGCTTCGCCCGGGCTGCAGGCGCTGGTGCCCGGGACCGTGGGGTGGGTGGCTTGTCCCTCTCCTGAGCCACAGGTGCAGGTGCTGGCACCCGGGACTGCGGGGCGGGCGGCTTGTCCCTCTCCAGGGCTGGGCCGCAGGTGCAGGTGCAGCCACTGGCTCCTGGGACCGCAGGGTGTGCGGCTTGTCCCTCTCCTGGCCACAGCCCCAGCCGCTGGTGCCTGTGACCACGGGGTGGGTGGCTTGTCCCTCTCTTGGGCCGCAGCCTGGTTGGTCCCCATTCCTCTCTCACGAGCTCATGTGTGCCTGGTTGGTCCCCATTCCTCTCTCACGAGCTCATTTGTGCCTGGTTGGTCCCCATTCCTCTCTCACGAGCTCATTTGTGCCTGGTTGGTCCCCATTCCTCTCTCACGAGCTCATTTGTGCCTGGTTGGTCCCCATTCCT
The DNA here is from genome assembly GCF_964212035.1 of Myotis nattereri. NCBI lineage: Eukaryota > Metazoa > Chordata > Mammalia > Chiroptera > Vespertilionidae > Myotis > Myotis nattereri. The sequence continues at coordinate 116,130,526 of NC_138076.1, forward strand.
CTCTCACGAGCTCATTTGTGCCTGGCTGGTCCCCATTCCTCTCTCACGAGCTCATTTGTGCCTGGTTGGTCCCCATTCCTCTCTCACGAGCTCATTTGTGCCTGGTTGGTCCCCATTCCTCTCTCACGAGCTCATTTGTGCCTGGTTGGTCCCCATTCCTCTCTCACGAGCTCATTTGTGCCTGACTGGTCCCCATTCCTCTCTCCCCAGTGTTGAGTGTCTGAGCCGTGACGGCATGAAGGCATGATGACCATTTGCATATTAGCTCTTTATTATATAGGATATTAGTTTTGGGTATGAAGCACAGTGGTTAGACATTTATATAACTTATGAAGTGTTTGGTTTATATTTTAAATATATGAAAGATTTTCATGTGGAAGCAAAGCTACACTTTAAAAGAAAATTGCTCTAGAGGGTAGAATTAGGACCAATGGTCAGAAATTGCAAGAAGAGAATGTAAAAACCACCAGAAAATGGAATATTTGCAACTCACAAATCAACAAAGGGTTAATAGTCATATAGCTGGAGAGCTCCTATAAATCAGTAAGAAAAAACACACAGAAAAATGAACAAGAGACATAAGTGGTCATTTCTTTTTCAGAACATGAAAACTAAATGGTCAATAAATATGTTAAGTTAATAATTGAAAAATGCAAATACCACAACAAGATATCATTTTACACCCACTAAATGGTTGAAAATTCAGAAGTCTCGGTGAGTATGTAGAGCATAGGCAGTCTCATATCCTGCTGTGTAAGTGGGAATTAGTACATATAACCACTTTGGAAAACAGATTGTCATTATGTGTAAAACTGAATGTGCTCATACCATATAAACCAGCAGTTCTACTCCTGGGTATATTACTAAAGAAAGTTACCCACTGCCTCAGTAGGAATGCACAGAGTATTCATAGCACCATTGTTGATAATACAAAAACCTGGAAAACACTCACTGTCTACTGCAAGGAAATTGAGTCATAGATTGTGGTATATCACCAAGGAACACTGTGTAGTAGTGAAAAAAAAAAGATGAAGTATAGCTACATGCAGAACCATGGATGAACTAAAAATATGAGATTGGATCAAAAAATGAAGTTGTGTGAGACTACATATTGAATGATATCTTCTGTTGAAGTTCAAAAACAGTGCAAAGAAACTAACACATTGTTTAGGGCAGGGGTCCTCAAACATTTAAACAGGGGGCCAGTTCACTGTCCCTCAGATCGCTGGAGGGCCGGACTATAGTTTAAAAAAAACTATGAACAAATTCCTATGCACACTGCACATATCTTATTTTGAAGTAAAAAAACAAAACGGGAACAAATACAATATTTGTATTTGCATGTGGCCCGCGGGCCATAGTTTGAGGACCCCTGGTTTAGGGCTACATGTCTAAGTGATGAGAACATTTTTTATTTAATTTTATTATTATTATTAGTGTTAGTATTATTACTATTTTAAATCTTTACCCAAGGATATGTTTCTATCTGTTTGTTTGTTTATTTATTTACTTATTTATTTATTTGAGAGAGATGTGAGAGATTAATGTGAGAAACATTGATTGGTTGCCTCTAATAGGTTCCTGGATTGGGGATCAAAGCTGCAACCTAGGTATGTGCCTTGCCCTTGAATCGAATCTGCAATGTTTTGGTGCAAGGGACAGTGCTCCAACTAACTAAGCCACCCAGCCAGGGCAGTGACAACATTTTTAAAATCACTGGAATGATAAACACAAAATTCAGTATAAAGGTTACCTAGGGTCCAGAGATAGGGAGAAGCACAAAAGTACATTCAAAGGTGTTTATTAATATTCCGGTTATTAAGCGAGTATGAGTCTATGGGCATTAGTTTTTATTATGCTCCAGAATTTATAGTTCATAGTAGAGGCCCGGTGCATGAAATTCGTGCACCGGCGGGTAGGGGAGAGTTGTCTGTCAGCCCGGCCTGTACCCTCTCCAATCTGGGACCCCTTGGAGGATATCTAACTGCCTCTTGCAATCTGGGACCGCTGGCACCTAACCGCTCGCTTGCCTACCTGCCTGATCGCCCCTAACCACCTCTGCCTTGCCCTGCACCCAGGACCCAGGATTCCTTCCTCCAGCTGGTTGCAGGCACCTGGGACCCGGGCTTCCCTCCTCTGGCCGGCCGCAGCACCCAGGACCTGGGCCAGCTTTGCCCAGGCCAGCCGCAGCCGCAAGGGACTGTGGGCAGGCCGCTTCGCCCAGGCCGAAGCTGCAGATGCCCGGGACCGTGGGGCGGGCGGCTTATCCCTTTCCTGGGCTGCAGGTGCAGCCGCAGCCGCTGGTGCCTGAGACTGCGGGGGGGGCGGCTTGTCCCTCTCCCGGGCTGCAGCCTGGCTGGTCCCCATTCCTCTCTCATGAGCTCATTTGTGCCTGGCTGGTTCCCATTCCTCTCTCACGAGCTTATTTGTGCCTGGCTGGTCCCCATTCCTCTCTCCCCAGCGTTGAGTGTCTGAGCCCTTATGGCGTGAAGGCATGATGACATTTGCATATTAGCTCTTTATTATATAGGATATCCTTTTGTGTGTATATATGTAAACACATACACATATATGTATTATATAGTAATATATATCTTATGTAATACTTTAAGATAAATTTATTATAAGATGGGAGATTAGAATTTAGCATAGGGAAATTTTCTTTTTAAAAAAGGTTTGTTGAAAAATGGAAGGATCTGCTCAGGGAAGTAGTGAACTCCTGTCCATAGAGAGGTCCAAGCAGAAGTGGAAAGTAAGTTTATATATTAGGCATTGTGGGAGTGGCACATGGGGGAGGGAGAGGTGTGATGGTCCAGTGTAAGCAGCAGGCTAAACTGAACCTCTCAATTCTGTTCCAGTTCTTTTTAAAAGCTTTATTTTTTAAATTACAGTTGACATTCACTATTATTCAGTTCCAGTCCTACCTCTGTCTTATTATATATACTTCTGCATTCTAAATTTGTGTATTTCTGCCTACATAAAATTATGGGAAGAAAGTTGGGTCTTAAACTATATAAGAATGGGTTTTAAACTTCGATATTTCCAGTTTTCTTTCTTCTATCTGTATCAATATTTGTATTTTCACATGGCCTCACTCCACTCATCTTTATTTGTCTGTGGACTTGTGAAACACCCAAGAAAACTGGCTAAGAGCATAAATGCTAAAGTTGGTGTTTCTACTAGAGTTGAATTTAATATGTTGGTAATATATATATATATATACATACATATATTTGGACTGGAGCAGATGACACTGCTATGTTATAAAATACTAGCCTTTTAAAAAAATATATGTTTTTATTGATATTTTTTTTTTAGAAAGAGAGAGAAAGGGAGAGGGATAAAAGACAGAAACATCGATGGTAGAGAAACATTGATCTGCTGCCTCCTTCATGCTCCCTACTGGGGATCGAGCCTGCAACCTGGGCATATGCCCTGACCAGAAATTGAACCAGCAACTTCTTGGTGCATGGGCAATGATCAATCCACTGAACCACACTGGCCATGCAATATTAGCCTTTCTTAATGATACAGAATTTTTTTGAGGGGACTGCTAATACAATTTTTAAAATGTTAAAATAATAATAATTTGTGATGCTTTAGATACACTGCTTTACACATTAAGGAGACCATACTTTAGAAAAATGGAAAATGAGGACGCCCTGGTCTGCATATCTGAGAGCATTCCAGAACCAACTGTGGAATGGGTGTTTCGTGATTCACAGAGTGAAAGGTACGATGTGCATATAGAGGTAACTGTGATGATTCCTATACTTATTTGGTCTTTTTCTAACACAGTTGATGTGCTACTGGGTGTACAGTTGAACTTGACACCATGTTAACAGGAAACTTTGGCGTTTGGAATGATTAGCTTGGACTCTAACAGGGGCAAGGGGTCTCTGTTTTAGTAAGGAAGCCTTTCGGAACTCTCCTGTGTTGCCTCACTAAACTGCAGGGTCCTCCCTGGACATGACACAACACGAATAAAAGCCCTTTAAGTTACAGGGTTGTTAGCTCCCTGAGTATCTGGTTGGGGAAAAAGAAAGGTATGGACTGTAGTGCATTGTTTCCTATAAGTAAGAAATTCCCTGGAAATAAATGCTTAATTTGTGGTTATTCTGTTTATTTTGGAAGAGAGCAGTTTAAATTGATTGTTTAAGGACATAGAATCTGGCCTGAGTTCGAACCTTGGCTTGCTTACTAACTGTGTGGCCTTGAGCGCGTTACTTAATCTCCTTTCTCATCAGAAGAATGGGGATGGTAACTGTACTTATCTCATAAGATTGCTATGGTGATTAAATGATTTGCAAATTTTGAAACACAAAGAACTATGCCTGGAGATGGTAAGTACCACATAACTGTTACTTTCGTTTTTTAAATGTGCAATCGCTAAATTTTCACAAAGTAAAAATTTATGCAATTTTAGCTAATTAAAATTTATTTAACAACTTTTGTTGTAAAATGGGACTAAAGCGGAGAAAAAGAAATATTAATGTGATCCCAAATTTTAGATGGGAAAGAAAAAGAGATTACCTGTAGATAGGTATGTAATGTATGCATAGACAACAAGAAAATTAGAAAGCTACACACAAAAATCTGGGTAATTTAAAACTCTTTTCTTTGTTTTTTCCCCCCTAAATTTTCCAAAATTCCTACAATGAACCCAAACTATTGTTGTCTTATTGTCACTGGAAAGGTCCTGGGCCCAGAGTGGGTCTGCCTAGGCTGGCAGTGGTGTGTGGGTTCGTGACTTTGTACAGGAAAGATTTTACAACACGAGTCCCGGTGATTTTGAGGTACGTTTATTAAAGCTGGGACAGTGAAACAATAAAGGGCTTAGGATAGAAGAGGCAACAGGAGAGAAACAGACGCAGCTGCTTTGGCCTCTAGCAATGTTACAGGAAAGAAGTGAGTCAAGGCGGGGCTGCTGCTAGCTCACTGGGAAGTCTGAGGAAAGGGGGTCTTAGGGACAGGGTCAGGGGGTTAGCTCGGGACACCTGCTGCTGCCCATTGCTCCCGTGGTTGCAAGTTTCATGGGGACCCTTGGAGTTTAGGAGAAAGGCAGCAAAAGTATACAACCGAGAAATGGAGGGGCATGGGCATACTCCAATGAGAGCACACACAGGCTTCCTTTATCTTGAGGGTTTTTATATGTTTTCTAAAGGCAGAAAATTTAGGGGGGGAATCTCAACAGAATATTTATCAGCTCTCCAGGTCTGTCCTTCAGAATGCTGATTCATTGACATGAACGGATAGAGGGGTCTGGGTCATTCTCTGGTCAGTTTCACCTTGAAAGAATGCCATTGAAGAGGGACCTGACGAGGCAGGTGTCCCCCGTCCCCCCCCCCCCCCGCACCCAGTCTGGAATGTGTAAACCATTTGCTCCTAGGCATGCTTGGTTAGGAAAGATAAGACCTTGCAATTTCTTATTTGGCTGTAAATTGCTTGGCCAGTTTGTTTGGCTTTGTTTCTGTTTCTCCATTACACTTGCCAAGGCTTTTTCCTAGCTTTTGCTATCCTGCCTCATTATAATAAGAAAGGAAAAAAGCTCTCATGGGATGATGCATAAACAAAGAAAAAAACACACCTGCCTAAAATGATAAAGAGGAGAAAAGTGACTGTACACAGACTCCAAAAGCATCTCTGCTTTGGGAAAGGTCATGATTAGGTGAGCTCTCCGGAGGACCCAGGAACGTAGGGCCAACGTCCATCCTCCGCTGAGGGAGGAGAGGAAAGGGAGCTCCATCAGATCCCGAGAAGTGGCTGATGTCCCTCAGGAGGGACACCCCGACTCTCCTCTGTTAGCTCTGGGAACTGATGACTCCCTCTCAACTGGTTGTCTCTTCTGTGCTTCAAAGGAAAGCTCTGTTAAGCTGTATTATAAAACTTAATCATGCTTTTCCTTCTTTTCCTCCCCTAACTTCTGTCTTCTTTCTCAATTCTTTTCCTCTCTAAACAACAACAAAGGAGTCACCAAATACAAAACATTTAAAACTGTTCTATTATGTAATTCTCTCTACTGTTCTTCTCATTGTTGAGATAGAGTGTAACTAGTCCCCTATGAACTCGGCTGAAATGACAGATGTGGGTTTTTATCTAATGCTCCCTCTTTGCACTCTTAAATAGACTCTTAATAAAACAGGCTCTGCAACCCGTAACTTCGTTCTTCTCTGAACATTCATTTGTAATTTTAAAATATGTTTAGTCAAATGACATTTATTTTCTAATTATAGCTATAAAGGAGAAAGTCCACCCATTGTTATAAAGGAGCAAAGTGTACTGTATGAGTTATTTGGAGCAGACATAAGGTGCTGTGCAAGAAATGAGCTGGGCAGGGAATGTACCAAGCTGTTCACTATAGGTAAGACCATAATGTTTCAGTGACTATTCCTTAGAAACGATCTGGGACTACTGCGACCGTTTAGGTCAGTGATGGCGAACCTTTTGAGCTCGGCGTGTCAAAATTTTGAAAAACCCTAACTTAACTCTGGTGCCGTGTCACACATAGAAATATTCATAATTTTTTTTTGATATTTGCAACCATAGTAAAAAAAAGATTTATATTTTTGATATTTATTTTATATATTTAAATGCCATTTAACAAAGAGAAATCAACCAAAAAATATGTATAAAATGAACAAAAACAGAAAAACAATGTACATTTAGGAAAAAGTAATAATAAAAACAATGATAATCAAATGGTACAAAAACTAGAAATTAGTGACTTTTTTGGTGCTGAAGTTTGTCTGCTAATTCTTCGATTGCAGGTTCACACTTCGTGCACTTCAAGGCCAAGCAAGCGCCACTAACTTCATCAGTTAGCTGGTTTCTTTTGTTCGTTTTAATACTATTTAATGCTGAGAACAAAGTCTCACAAAAATAAGTTGATGAAAAAATTGTTAGCAAAGCCATCGCTAGATTTTTATGTCGCTAAAAGTGTCACGTACTCTGTTCCAAGCACTCAAAATTTCTTGTTCGTAGTTGCACTCTTCTTCATTATTCAAACGATTTCGTTCCAGATTTTCAAGTTTCGACCTTAAGTCGACAAACACATGAGTCCAAATGCTACCTTGAAAATCTACAAGTTGCATCTCTAAATCATCAATTTGCATCCATTGGAAATCCTTTAATTCCAAAGTACTGTAAACAACTACATCCGGATACTTAATTATTTTAATGGTCTGTTCTAGGCTTCTAAATTGGTCGAATCTTTTGCTGAACTGTTCAAATAACGAGTTTACTATATTCTGGTACATAAGTATGGACTCCATTACACTCGTTGTAGTGGCCTTCTCAAATACTTTTTTTATCCGAGGAAAATACTTATAAGTTTTAGTTTCAATATCTCGCTTGAAAATTTTAAGTTTACTTTCAAAAGATTTGATGTATCCAAACATAACGTCAATACTTTTGCCAAAACCTTGTGATTTTAAGTTCAGTTCATTCATATGAACAGAGAGATCTGTAAAAAACATCAAATTGCTGACCCACTTATGATCATTGATCTGAGGAAAGTGTGCCAGATCCTTCTTCTCAATAAATACCGTAATTTCTTCAAAGCACTCCACAAATCGCTCAGGTACTTTTCCTCGACTCAGCCATCTCACATTATTGAACATCAGTAGTCCACTGTAGGTTGAATCAACTTCCTGTAAAAGTGCAGAAAATTCTCGCTTGTGAAGGGGTCGAGAAGCTATAAAATTCACAATATTTGTTACAACTGACATTAAATCATTCAATTCTGAGAATCCTGATTTGGCACACAACACCTCCTGATAGATAATGCAATGAAAAGGTACAAGTGGATGTCTAATAGCTTCCATAAACAATTTCAGGAATCCCACATTTTTTCCCATCATATTTGGTGCCCCATCTGTCATGACTGACACAATTTTAGAGATATCAATGTTTAGGTCACTGAATGTTTTTATAACAACCTTACATATTTCATTTCCTGATGTACTTATTGGCACTGATTCTAGCTTTATCAACTCTTCTCTCATTGTGAGACCATCAGAATATCTAGCAATAATGGCCAACTGAGCATTTGATGTGACATCAGTAGTTTCATCAAGAGAAATCAAAAAAATTTACAACTATTTAAGTCTTTTTTAAATTGATGTTGTACGTTTTTGTTAAGATCTATTATTCTGTCTTTGATAGTATTTCTGAGTGGTAACTCAGAAATTCTTTTAATAATATCATCTTTATTTTTCATATTGTGAAATAGAGCTGGTGCACATCTTAGAAATGTTGCCTTAATAAATTCTCTGTCACTGAGGGCTTTTCCATGCTGAGCTATGGAGTGAGCAATACAGTAACTTGCTGATGTTAAATTTGTAGAGCATCTTACAAATTTAATGATGGAATTTGATTGACTTTTATAGCGGTGTAGCTGCCTAGAAATGTATTCCTTCCTTTCATCGATATTTTTTATCAAGAGCTGACGATGATTAATTTCAAAATGTCTCTTTACATTCCATGTTCTGCTTACTACCGTTTCATTACACAGTATGCACAATGATCTGTTGTTTCTGTCGACAATCCCATACATCTCGGTCCATATGTCTTGAAAGGGCTGGCTACTGCTACTTCCACTTCCTTTATCATTCAATCTTGCTTTTTTATTTTTTTGATTCTCCATCACAAAGCTGCAAAAATAAATAAATATAAATTATGGTGTTTTTTATAAAAGGTTGATAGGTTTCTTACCTATTAACTTTTTGCAGTGTTGTTGCACTGACTCCTGGTGCAAAACAATGCAAAGATAGTATGTATAACCAACAAATATATGGTGCTGTAATCAATTATCCGACACGCAGAATGTCTCGTCGAGCACTGTTGCGCTGTATATCTTTTTCTTCTAACCCTCCCACTCCTGTCTCCTAACGAACATGGCGATCAAGTGCGTCCGTTTGCCGAATGCACCCGAACGCACGGGAAGCTTACCCGAGGCACATGTTGACAATAACGAGGCCGTTTCCAGAATTGGGCATTTTGTCACTCGAGTAAAAATAAAATGTCATGAGTAAAGATTAATCTCTTTATAGTGCAATTCTTAACCTTTTTATATTAATGTCAATATTGGAACAATGTATCTTGGATGTTTTCACTATGTATCTTTGCTACGCAACACCGATGTACATGTTTACATCCGGTTTTAGAATTGCATTATTGATCATGAGTAATGTGAATAATAATATTACGCTAGTGATGTCCAACTCTGGCCGTTGCGAGAGACAAATATTTGAATTATGCAATTTTTTGTCTCCGTCGATGCGTGCCACCCAAAATGAGTTCGCGTGTCACCTCTGACACGTGTGTCATAGGTTCACTGTCACTGGTTTAGGTAGTCATTCAACTTCAGAAATTTTATGTGCCCTTTATACCACTTTAAATGTAATATTATGGATTCTGTAAATGCTACAAGATTTAACAAAAACTAAATATTTTAAATTATTAGTTTTTAAAGATTAATAATATAATAAAAGATTCATGACGTTTGCGATGATGTTAAAACTTTATTCTTCAGAACATTTGGCATATACTTTGCGATGAGTAAAAATCACTTTTTTCTTACTTGGGATGTTTTCTTCTTCTAGATCTAAACCAGACTCCTCGGAACACACTGCCACAATTATTTCTTAAAGTGGGGGAACCCTTGTGGCTCAGGTGCAAAGCTGTTCATGTAAACCATGGATTTGGGCTCACCTGGGAGTTAGAAAATCAAGCACTGGAGGAGGTAATATGACGCGTTTGCATTCTGAAAATGCTGAAACAGCCGACTGATAGTCCAGGTTAAAATCATTAAATCTATTTTGTTTTATTAAAACCTAGGGCAACTACTTTGAGATGAGTACCTATTCCACAAACAGAACTATGATACGGATTCTGTTTGCTTTTGTATCATCAGTGGGAAGAAACGACACTGGATATTACACTTGTTCCTCTTCCAAGCATCCCAGTCAGTCAGCTTTGGTTACCATCGTAGGTAATGCAGGCTGCGCATGCAACCTTTATTCATATTTTTAGTTGCTTTGGTGTGGACTGTGAGGTATGTGCTGTGAATTTTGATTTCAATATAATTTTAGTGTCAAAAGCTGAGAAAGACACTGAGTCAGAATAACTTTGCAAACATAAGCTTCCTTTTCCAGTGAAGCCCGACTGAAGGTCACTGCCTTCGTAATTGCCTCATTGTACTATGACCATCTGTTTGTGGATTTTGTTTTCCAGTAGAAGTTCCTAAAGGACAGGAGTAACTCCTCCTATCCTTGTAGTCCCAGGACTGGACGAGAGCCTGACACAAAACAGGCAGTTGATAAATGCTTGTTCTAAGGACTGAGAGGGCAGTGAACAATGAGGGATCTGGACAAGCACCTACCTGCGTTGAAATTTGGGTGAAAGATGGAGGATTTGAAAATAATCATGCTTTTTAAGTAATTTCAGATTAGGTGGCAGCTTCAGCTGTAACGAACAGGCTAAGAAATGAAATGATTCTCTCATCACACTGATAAGGAAGTATTCTACAGGGAAGCCTTGTGAATATTGGTGGCTAGCTGCAGGGGTGGACAAACTTTTTGACTCGAGGGCCACAATGGGTTCTTAAACTGGACCGGAGGGCCGGAACGAAAGCATGGATGGAGTGTTTGTGTGAACTAATATAAATTCAAAGTAAACATCATTACATAAAAGGGTATGGTCTTTTTTTTTTTTTTTTTTAGTTTTATTCATTTCAAACAGGCCGGATCTGGCCCGCGGGCCGTAGTTTGCCCATGGCTGTGCTAGACTGCTCTTTCACTTGTGCCCTGAGGTTACTTTTTGTAGTATGTGTCACTGAGAGAGCCGTGTGACTGAGGACCCCTACTCTGTACATGGTTGGCTGGGCTGGGGGAGCCCTTTTAACCTTTTGAAATTGTCTGCAAAAATCTATAGGTTTATTAATACATTTGGGGAGGGAGAGACTCAATTATTTACATTCAATTCTTAGATGAATCTTAATTCTGGAAGGGGATGAGCTCGGGCTTATAACGGGATAGGTCTCCTGTATTTCTTAGACTAGCGAATCTAACCTGCAGCATGAATTTTCTTGCATTAAATTGATGAATAAAAATGTATTTATCTTCCCCATATATTTCCATAAATGTTTGGTTGGTGTTTGTTTTTTTTTTTTGTTTTTTTTTTTACAGAAAAGGGATTTATACACGCTTCCAAAACAAATGAAGAGTATGAAATTGACCAGTATGAAGAGTTCTGTTTTTCTGTCAGGTTTAAAGCATACCCACAAATCAGATGTACGTGGACCTTCTCTAGAAAATCATTTCCTTGTGAACAAAGTGGCCTTGATGATGGGTACAGGTGAGATGACACAGCTCCAGGTCTCGGCATCATCTTCACACACCTCTTTTGTTGCCCCAGCAGAAGAGTGGTTTTGTGTCGTGAATTGGTATATTATTGAGTTGACACTGAAGACAGCACATGTGCAGACACAGTAACAGAGAATTTTATAGTCAGTTCAGATAGTGTAACCCACTGCATGAAAAATGGAATGATTCTGGCTGGTGTGGTTCAGTGGTTGAGCATCGACCCATGCACCAAGAGGTTGCCAGTTCGATTCCTGGTCAGGGCACATGCCCAGGTTGCAGGCCGATCCACAGTGGGAAGTGTGCAGGAGGCAGCCAATGGATAATGCTTTCTCTCATCATTGAGGTTTCTATCTCTCTCTCTCCCTCTCCTTCCCCCCTTTCTCTCTAAAATCAATAAAAACATTTTTTTAAAAGAAAAATGGAAAGAATCCTATTTGCGCAAGGTTCCGTGGCATTTTCTGAGTCACCAGATTGTTACTTCCTATTTGAGAGTGCATGCTGCAGTGAGCACACAACGCTCCCTCCACACGTTTGCAGAGGATTGAGGAAGTAAAGCCCTTCAAAACAGGAAAACATCACCTATCACTGTATTGGTTTGTCTTCAGAAAATCGGTGCAGAAATTGCTCAATAATCAATGCTAAAGGATTTTTACAACTGTACTTGGGGTTCTCTTATGGGAGGAATTCTTCATTCCTTTTTTGGAAAACAAAGATCTTTTTTTCCCTTTGTCTTTTCTATAGCTATGACACCTTTTATCTCGTGAAAGGAATCCTATGCAACTTGGTTTCAGACTAGACTGTGACCGAGAGGCACTCTGTTCTGAGGTCTGTGCCCTGACTGATGACCAGTCCCCTAACTCAGGGCCTCTCACCAGCAGTGCTGCTGACATCTTGGGCTGGTAATAATTACTCTGGGGGCCTCTCCTGTGCGTTGTGGAGTGTTTAACAGCATCCCTGGCCTCCACCCACTGGATGTCCGGAGCACCCCCCCCCCCCCCAATTGTGACAACCAAAATTATCTCCAGACATTGCCACACACCCCTAGTGAGGAAAACATTGCCGGGGTTAAGAAACACTGCCTTAGAGGGATCACCTCATTGTCATAAGCCCTTATTCTGAATCATCAAACATGAAAGTAGGAGGTCGGGAGTCAGCCCCTCTCCTAGTTGAATTGACTACCACAGGCCTGTGTTCAAAGGCTCTCAGAGCTTTGACTCTCCCCTCCCTCTGTGTTGTGGCCCAGTGTCAGGAGCACTTGACACTATGGAATTCTCTTTTAACCCAATTCAAAGAGATAAAAATACCAGTTCCGTTTAGTTCAACGAATATTTCCTTATTATCCTCTTGATGGGCTTGATTCTGTGTGGGGCTGCAAGGGTGAATAAGGTAATGCTTCCCTCTCCCTCCCCCTCAGTCTTACACAGGCACTTGTAAGTGCCAGAGGCCACCTGGGAGATCACTGCTACTGTGCTGGGGGACATCAGGTACAACCTCTTAAGATTTGATTAGAGGACCATGTTTCTGATATATGGGTCACGGGCCAATTAGTAGGCTAGTTAATTTGATTTCACTCCATGATCACAGTCTGCATTCCTGACCCCAAGTAATTATAACTACTCAGCAAAGTGAATGAATCAGCGCTCGTCCTGATTCCCATAGTGTGTTGTACCTCTCATTTGACATGACCTGGTGATGTAGTCAAGCTCTCTGTGTATTGAATTTCACCATTGAGTATATAAGCCCCATAAGGGATAGGTTCTCTGTCATTTCTCTATCCTTGTATAATGCCTCCTTCAGTCAAGGGGGGTTTAATGAATGAATTGTTGTCACCCCTGGAAAGCAACTCAAAGTGCATAACCTGGGCCAAAGATGTATCAGTGCATCCTTTTTGCATGGCAAGGACCCCATACATGCACTTACCACAACAGTGTTCAATTTATTTTAAAAAGTTATTGAAGAACTATAGTGTTTGTTGGTGACAATGATGCACCAGGGATGATGGGCTACTTAATACAAATACATAGGGAAGATGGCGCCTCCTTCTTCCTGAAAAAGGTGGTCAAAATATTGCATAAAAATGAACAACAAAAATGTCAGTACTAGTGCTCTAAATGTCTTTTGCTGTTCACATGAGTCTCTGTTTTGAGATAAGCCATGAGATAAGACTAAATTGTAATGAGTTCTTTTCAACTTTTTATCATAAAATGTTTCAAATTTGCCAGTAAACTCAAAGGATAGTACAGTAAGCATCCTTTTCCCACCACCTAGATTCAACAGTTTAGTCAAACTGAATTTTGTTGTGAAGTACAGTATTTAGTGTTGTAAGAGCTGATACAAGTGCTTATATGTAACTGAAAGGTTTATGTTAAAACTTCACTCCTGAAAAAGCTTTGGTGTGGTCATAGTGTGTGTGCCAGAAGTCTCTCAGCTTCCCTACCTTCACAGCTTCGTTTCTCCAATTTACTTCCTCAAATATTACCCCGCGGCCGATTAGGGCTTGCCTGGATGTGTTTACACTTTACTAAATTGTAACTTTCCAGTGGTCCTGATAGCCTGGTCTTGAGAAAAGGTTCTAGGACATTTCATCTGTTTGTTTGCATAATTTCTTATCTCTATAGACTGAATTATAAACAAACCTACCTTAGCTGTTCTTACTTTCATGATTAAAAAAACCAACAACCCCAAATTATTAGAATTTTACAATTATTTAATAAATTCCTCTGAAAGACTCTACTTAGACCGCCGCAGAAACTTCTGTTGGAGGAAGACAGGATCGCCCACTTCCTGACCCATGTCTTTCTGCGCTGGTCAAGCCACCTCAGTCCTGCCACCTCAGTCCTGCCAGCTCTCGGCTCTCCGGTTTCAGAGGCGCGCAGCTTCCCTAGAGCCCATTTTATTATTCTCTGCATTCTGATTTGACTTTGATAATCTCTTGTTCTTTGAGTAAAACACTTTTGACTGTATTGTCAAATGACTCCCTGAGCCACTAGAAAGAGCCTGCCCTTTTTCAACTCCCTCAAGGTGCTAAATGGAAAATAAAAATGTCCTGCATGTTGGCTGTACAGAGGGGAAAACCCTTTCATAGCCGTAATGAGAATACATCTCCTTAGTCACCAAGATATGATGTCAGTGTAAATTCCAATTCACTCAACTCCCGCCTCAGGCCAGCTGACCATTTTAGAAAAACACCAGGGGAAAGAGGAAGCCGTGAATATCTCTCCGTCACCTAGTCGGTTAGTCCCTTTGGAATTTCCAGGAAGGGTCAGTGACGCAGCTGTTTCAGTTGCTAGGATTGGCTGTCTTAAACAGAAGTACAGGCAGCTTGAAATGACCTGGATATTCAGGCTGTTTAGATCACTTTCCTACCTGGAAGCGTGAGAACATTTGAGATGATATGTGCTTGACACCATGGCCAGTGATACTCAATAAAGGTAGCACAAAAGCCTGAGGAGGGAAAGAGTTCACAAAACATCTTGCTGTGGGTAGCATGACAATCAATAGTTGTGTCGGTAATTTCTTTTTCTATCACATTGATGGGTGCTTTTGGCATGGTCCCTGGCTAACCACATGGCTTCTTGTTTTTTTTTTTTTAATCTCTTCTTATTCCTTTTCAGGGCCTTGGCTATTGTCCAGTGAGAATTACATTTCCCCTTATAGAGGCTCACATCTTTCTCTTCTTGGACCACATAACTCTGTCTCCCTAAAGGCTGGAAATCACACATTTACTTTTCTCCCTGGTGTTATAGTTTGGCTTTTCTCCAATCGTTCTACCACTTCCGCTTCATCAGTCATGCCCTTCTTGTTGTCCAGAAGTAGGCCAGGATAAGAAATTCCCTTTTTACTTCTTTTTAAAAATTTATTGTTAAATCACAGTTGATATACAATATTATATTGGTTTCAGGTGTACATTAGTGATTCGACATTTATATGCCTTACGAACGGATCACCACAATAAATCTAAGTACCCATCTGATACCATACATAGCTATTACTTATCATTGATTCTATTTCTTGTGCTGTACTTTACATACCTGTGACTTATTTTGTAACTAGTAATTTGTACTTCTTAATCTCCTTCCCCCTTTTCACCTGTCCTCCCACCCTCTTTTTTAAAAAATTGAATTTTAGAGAATAGAAGGGAAAGGGAGAGAGAAAAAAACATTGTTGTTCCACTTACTTATGCATTCATTGGTTGGTTTTTGTACGTGCCCTGACTGGATATTGAAGCCTATACCTTATATCAGGATGACGCTCTAACCAATGAGCCACGTGGCCAGGGCTATTCCTACTCCATTTTTACTTCTTCAGCCTTCTTGTTACCAAGGCAGACAAAAAACTTGTTAAATGCTCATAGAGCAATGAATTCTATCATCGCTAGACAAAGTCAGAATTGCCTTATAGTTGTGGAGTTAGGGATGCACAACATTGAAGTCATGGGCTCATAGCTGCTCAAAAGTTGCCAACTGTGCAATTTGAATCTTGCACCAATTGGTGTTCTAGTCCCTCCTTCATCTCCATATCCAATCAAACACCTGCTTTCTCTTTTTTTCCGGGTGCATCTTGGATTTGCTCTTTCCTCTCCTTTCCCATTTTCCCTACCTTAGGCAACACTGATCTTTTCATGCTCTGTTCAAGTCTGAACTTTTACTTCTCTCCTAGCACTTCCCACATTATACTAGTACTGTAACTGCTTATTGACTTGCCTGCCTTCACCACCAAACTGCAAATTCTGTGAGAACAGAAATCTATTTTTTCTAACTCACTGTTGTGTTTCTGATTCCTCCCACAAATAGGCTCTACCAATGATGGTAGAATGAATGAATAAATGCATGAATGAATGAATGAACGAATGAATGAATTCCTGGGTTACAACACTGCCTCCAGATTTCATTCCAATAAAATTTTCCGACTGCCATCAGTCTAAATTAGGTACTGTCCCTGATAATTCTCCCCTGCTCAGGATCCATAGCATCTTCTGCTTTCTCTCTCAGATCTAAATAATTCAGCTGGGTTTTCAAGTCCTTCATCACTGGCTTTCCCCTACCCATTTAGCCTTCTTTCACCCCCTCTCCCCTCACATTTCAACAAGCACCTCTGCTCAGTCCATTGGCCTCCCCATTACTCTCCTTTAATAAGGCCGTATGAATTCCCATCTTATCTCTAAGTCCTGCCCTTTCCTCCTCATTGGATGTCTGTGCTTAATGCCCTCTCGTTAAAACGAACTCATCTGGCCCTAGCTGGTTTGGCTCAGTGGATAGAGCTTCAGCCTGCAGACAAACGGGTCCCGGGTTCAATTTTGGTCAGGGGCAAGTACCTCGGTTGTAGGCTCCTGACCCTGGTCAGGGGCATGCAGGAGGCAACCAATTGATGTGTCTCTCTCACATCGGTGTTGCTCTCTGTCTCTCTCTCTCCCTTCCTCTCTCTCTCTAAAAATCAATGGAAAAAATATTCTCGGGTGAGGATTAAAAACAAACAAAAAAACACCTAATTTATCTTTGAAGACCTAGCTCAAGTCCCACTTCTATAAAGCCATTGGAACTTGGCTTATCTATACTGTCTTCTGATCAGTTCATCTTCTCTTGGCCTTATTTTATTGTTTAATGTTATAACTATTCTGTTTATGTAGGTTTTGTCCATCTACCTGTATATGATATATTTGAGGACAAGAGCCATATTTTATATGTTTTTTTGCATCCTATATGTCTCCTAGTTTATGGCTGGCCTCCACTCCGGGTCTTCCTGTTTACATTTCTACCCTACCCCTATGTAGTCTTTTAAAAAAAGACAAACAACAAAAACTTCAAGTAGTCTGTATAGAGGAAGCCTCATTAAATAACGTCTGAGAAAGCCTTGGATTTTTTTAATCTAAGGAAAACTTTATTTCTGTGAACAAACCTTCATTTTATTAATTTTTAAAATTGATTTTAGGGAGAGGGGAAGAGAGAGAAAGAGAGAGAGAGAGAGAGAGAGAGAGAGAGAGAGAGAGAAAGGAAGAGATGTTGATTTGTTGTTCCACCTATTTATGCATTCATTGGTTGTTTCTTATATGTGCCTTGACCAGAGATTGAACATGCCACCTTGGTGTATACAGAAGATGCTCTAAGCAACTGAGCTACCCGGCCAGGGCCTGAACTTTCTTTTATCTTGTCAATGCATGAAGGCATATTCACCACTATCCCTACCTTTCCTACACTATCCTACATCCCACTACAATAGCCAGCATCCTATACACATGGTAGACATGGTGGATAACCCCCAAGATCAAGTTATCCATGTCAAAATGTGTTGAGTGCTTGATGAGCACTCCAAGTGGATACTAGAGCCTGCTGAGACTGCCCAAAGATTTTGTACAAACGCAGTTGATGTGAGCCCTCATCACTGTTAATTACTATTTAAGTTAAGGGTTCTTCATAGGTCTTGCTTTGGACCAATGCTAGAGAGCCATTCTTTTAGGAAGTAAGAGAGTTACAAGCTCCTCTACCTACAGAGGTTTTCCATATTTCTGGGAAGTTGGACTAGTCCAGAATGTGTGGAACAGTAGGGTTGGGAACCTTCTTGTCTCTCTGAGGAGCCCAGTCTAGATCAGTGTGTCTCAACTTTTAATTTGCATATGAACCACATTAAAATACAGACTCTGAGTCAGTAGGTTCCGTTGGGGCCTGAGATTTTGTATTTCTAACAAGCTCCCAGGTAATACAGGTGCTGATGCTGCCTGTCCACGGACCCCACTGTGAGTAGCAATAGCCTAGTATACAGACACCTGCTTGTCCATTGAACTTTAGAGAGTGTCTCAAGGGAGTTCCCTCCCATGCACACCATCATTCGTTTCAGCATCTCCTGTAAGAATTGGGCTAAGTCTGTTTTTAATTCTTTTCCAAACAGCATATCTAAGTTTTGCAACCACAAACACCAGCCAGGAGAATACACCTTCCATGCAGAAAATGACGATGCCCAGTTCACAAAAATGTTCACGCTAAATATAAGAAGTAAGTTAAATTATTAAGAAATTTAATTTAAGTCTTATAACTCCTTAACTACTTATTAACTATGACCAGAAAGAGCTAAGTAATGGTTTAGAAACAATGCTGTAAGACTTTTTATATACTGAAGCAATTTGAAATTTTACTTTCGTGCCTACTGGCTTCATTTATACATATTTCTCTTTCTGTGTTCATCCTTTGAAGCTAAGAGACTTATTCCATGTCTGTAAATGTGTTTAATGTTGTGACTATTGACTTTAGTACTTTGAAAGATCATGTTAAGGAAAGGCTGAAAGTCATATTACCTGCCACTTCCTTGTTTTAATAATTTTTGTTTCTCTGATCTATGAAAAGACGGGAATACATTTTATTGGATTTTTTGCAGATGCTTCTGAAGCTAAAAATCGTTTTGAGGTGTTCACGTATTTAAAAGTATACACCTTAGCTCTCTATGGAGCCTAGCAATGGGGAAGTGGTGTTCTGCAGGTCAGCGTAGGGCTGCCTCTGCAGAAGGTTACATGCCTGGGAAAGAGGGAACAAGCAGAGGTCTTGCATCATTCTGCATGAGACACCTCCCAGAAGCACAAACTTCTCAGAGTAAAGGGGCAGCCTATATCAAACTGACTTTGAAACCATTTGGAAAGTACTATACTACATGAGCCTATTTTTCATGTTATTCTCTACAGGGAAACCTCACGTGCTGGCCAATGCATCAGATGCATCTTGTTCCTCAGATGGATATCCATTACCATCTTGGACCTGGAAGAAGTGTTCAGACAAGTCTCCCAAGTAATAAAGACTCTGGTATCTCTTACATTGGAAGAACATGAAACACACTCTCCCTGACATATTGGTTCTCTCTCATGAATACAGTTCAAGAAGAAATGGCTAAGTGTTTAAAATGCTTACCTTCTGAGTCCACCATAATTCTACATGGTCGTAGATTATGTCTGATAACTTATGATAGAGGAATCTCTTTTTGAGCTCACGAGAGAAACCATGACTTCCAGTCTGAGGACAGCCCCACCTATCTAACCTACTTCTCTGTCTGCCATTTCTTTTTAGCTGCACAGAAGAAATCACAGAAGGAATTTGGAATAGAAAGGCTAACAGAAAAGTATTTGGACAGTGGATAACGAGAAGTACACTGAACATGAGTGAGGCCATCAAAGGGTCCCTGGTGAAGTGCTGTGCGTACAATTCCCTGGGCACATCTTGTGAAACAATCCACTTAGGCTCACCAGGTACACAGCAGCCGCTACTGTAACAAACCACCTCCAGGAATTCCCCACTAGGAGTTAGTGCCAGTTCATTTTTATTGGGGGAATTTTTCAAGAACCTATAGGCTCAGCATGTGATGCAAGGCGGCTTTCTGAGTCAGGCAGGAATCCCCAGTGAACGCACACCGCTGCGTAGTTCAGGGGCAGAGTGACTGTTGTGTCAGGTTATTAAGACCAGGAGTGATGTAGGTAGAACCATCAATTCCCAGAACAGTGAATATCTCCTGAAAGACCCAATTTTAGAAAAATAGATTTAGTAATTTGGAGCGGCTACCATTTTCCCTTTTGCTTAATCTCCTTATTTGCCCTTAGCTTGCTGTTTTATAATTTTTAGTTTTGTTTTTTAAAGCCATCCTAAGTTAATCTTGAAATCCGGCTGCCTACACTTACCATGCAGAATCGCCAGCATCCTTTAATGAAGTTTTCCATATTCATACAATAGAATGTCTTCAGTATCTTTTTTTAATCTGACTTGTCTATCCCGTGGGTTTAAATAGATGTAATTCTTACAATCCTAAGAATGGGTTCAGGATCACGTACAATTTTCTAGGAAGGAAACTATTCCTTTATACTACCGTCGCCTGATTTTCCATGGGGAGTGGAATATTTGCAGGAGCGTGTAAGCTAGCAAATCCTGGTAACTCAAGCAGGATGCATGAGATCACGATGAGCGTTCACTGTCATGTCAATCAGGAATCCTAAACTTTTTTGTTGCAGGACCCTTCCATCTCTTCCAGGACAACATCTCATTCTATGCCACCATTGGACTCTGTGTCCCCTTCATGGCCGTTTTAACCATGCTCATTTGTCACAAGTACAAAAAGGTAAAAAATCCTACCCCGAACCCCCAACTCAAAGGGAAATGTTTATCATGGTTTCCTAGTTCTGAAGATCTGCCTGTTACTAACAGACTCATTTCATCTCTGAAGCAATATAGGTATGAAAGCCAACTGCAGATGGTACAGGTGACTGGTTCTTTGGATAATGAGTACTTCTACATTGATTTCAGAGAATATGAATATGATCTCAAATGGGAGTTTCCAAGAGAAAATTTAGAATTTGGTAAGAATCAAATGTTCCAGATGTTTCCATAGCATTTCATTTCTGTGGGAAAATCTTGAACTTGTATTCATTCACCATTTCTCTTGCAGGGAAGGTGCTAGGATCAGGTGCTTTTGGGAAAGTGATGAACGCAACAGCTTATGGAATTAGTAAAACAGAAGTCTCCATCCAGGTTGCTGTCAAAATGCTGAAAGGTACAGTGGAATGATAGCCACAGAGATGGGTGGTACAGGCTCCACCTCCTCTTCTCTTTCCCATCTTTTTTTGTGGGTACTGCTCGCCATTCTTCAAAGCTGAAAAGGAAGTGAGTCCGGGTTAATATCAACCAAATCATGAATATAAAATGCAAGCCAGAATCCAAAACTCCACCTCTTCTTCCTCTTCTCTTTGTTTAGTTTTTTTATTTTTTTTGGGGGGGGGGATGGGAGGGGTGGGAAAGCTTCGGTATTTGGGAATACTGTTGCTACAGGCATATGTCATTTCTGCCATTTTGACATAGACTCTGGGGAGAAGAGCAAAGTGGAACACTCTGTATCGTTTCTCACTCCTTACTCTATCCACTCGCATCTGGCTCACACCTTCACCCCTCCCCTTAGTCTTGCTCACTTGGCAAGATCCCTTGCCCACCCACCCCCTGGCTTTTGCTAAGGTGGTCAGTGACCTCCAATGAACTAAAGTCTATTGGGCGTTTTTCAGTCCTCATGTGACTTGAATTTTTAATAAACAGGCAGGATTGACTTTTCTCCATCTTTAAATGCCTTTTTTCCTTTGGTTTCCATGTCACCATTTTTCCTGGTTTCCTCCTACTTGCGGACTGCTTCACAGTCCTTTGCTGGCTGTCTTCTGCCCAGTTCTTTATGTGGTGTTCTGGAAGGCTCGCTCCTGAGTCCCCTTCCATTTTCCCTCCACGTGCTCACCACAGGCCGTCTCAACCACACCTGGGACTTTACCCTTACACCAGTGTTCTCATGGCCGCATCTTTCTTCTAAGCTTCAGGATCATGTGTCCAAATACTTGGCTGTCTCAAAAGTCCCTTTAATTCATCTCATCCAGACTGAACTCCTCCAACCCTCCCCACACAATTGGGCAAACCAGAAACCTAGGCCTCATCCTTGAAACTATCCCCATTCTAACACCCAGAAGCTATTCCCACCAGGTTTCTGCTTAGTGTCTTTCAGCCCATCCTCTCTCTTATCTTTATCACCACCATCCTAGTCCAGCTTCATCTCTTCTGAATAACCGCCATGGCTTTCCAAGCAGCTACCCGATATGCACTCCTGCTTCCTTTCAGATTCTCCATGCCGAAGCCCAAGTGATGGTTATGAAACGCAAAGCAGACCTTGTCATTTTCCTACCTCACATTTCCAGTTGCTTTCAATTACTCTTAAAATACACTACACAGTCCTGCATGGTTTGGCATCTGCTCACCGCTCCACCCTGAACTCTCGGCCTTCTTTCAGTTCCTCCGGAGCCCAGTGCCCCCTCCCATCCCAGAGCCTTGCCCAGGCTGAGCCTCTCTGCTCACCCTTCCCCTTCCACATTGTGCTTGCCCACTCCTCCTGCAGATCTCGGCTTAAATATCACTTCCTCAGGAAACTTTCTCTCACACCAAAGATGAGATCAAGTTTCTTGCTAGATGCTGTCCTAGATCTCTGTAGACACCCCCCCTCCCACACACACACATAGAATTTATCACAATATGTAATGATGTCTATGTTTAATTACACAATTAATGTCTCATGTGCCACATTAGTCTGCATGCCTTACGAGGGCCGGGTCTGCATCTGTTTGCTGTGGCCTTTTTATTCTTTCAATATAAAATGTTCTCTCTACTTCCTCACTGTGCAGTCACCTGGTTAATTCCTGTTTTTCCTCAGTCTCAACATAGACGTTTGGTGTCCCTTCCCTCTCCCTTCGAAGGCTAGGCTCAGTGTCCCTCTGGTGTGACCCCACAGCACCCTTACATTCATTTGCTGTATTGCATTTATCATACTACTAGAGGCCTGGTGCATGAAATTTGTGTACGGGTAGGGTTCCTTGGCCTGGCCAGTGATCAGGGTCGATCAGGTTCCCTGCCTCCCGGCCTCCCTGCCTCCTCCTTGCCCCCCTCCCTCAGCACCCTGCCACTGGTCGCCTGCCATGTTTCGCGCCGCCCCCCTGGTGGTCAGTGCACATCATAGTGAGCGATCAAACTACCAGTCTCTTGATCGAACTCCCGAGGGGACAATTTGCATGTTAGCCTTTTATTATATAGGATATTGTAATTGTTTGTTCATGTCTTCCTTTTCCAGGAGACTCTAAGCTCCAGGAAGGCAGGGGCTGTGTCTTGTCTATCATTTATTCCCCCAGTGCTTGACACATGCTTCATACACAGTAGGCACTCCATAAATATTTGTTCAATGAATGAATGAATGTTAAGTAATAGTTATGAAAGTGCTTTGAAAAAGTTAAGCATGCCATAAAATGTATTATTTTGGTTATGAGGAATAAGACACAAATATTCAAAAGCCACACGTCCCTGTACAACCTGAAGCAGAAGAAAACATGAGGTTCTAGTGGGCCAGAATGCACAAGTGAAGGATTTCATGCCCCAGACAAGATGTTGGCAATAAGACTGCCCTGGCAGCACTGATGCTCTGGAAAAGACATCATAAAGGCTAGGATGTCCTCCAGGACAAAATAGTATCTAATAAAATAGACCTGGAACTATCTAATACAACCTTCATTGAATGTAAAGAAAAGTAACTATGTTTATAAGAAATCATAAATTAATAGAGGGATGAGTGCCTGGTGCCTAGAACTTGCAGAGGGAAGTCCAAAGATCCTGCCGTTGCCTCTAAGGCTCCGGCACCCACCTGGGCCAGGGTGCCCTGACCAGCTGGCATTTCAGCCTCAGTGAGACAAGACCTTTGAGTTCCGCAGTAACTACCCTCATGCTGTCATCTAAGCAAAACTATGAGTACAGACTATCTAGACTTTTCTCCAGGGAGAGAATGCATAGACCAGTGGTTACATTGTAGCCTATTCACCAGTTATATTTCTCATTATTAATTAACTAGAGGCCCGGTGCACAAAAATTTGTGCACTCGGGGGGGGGGGGGGGTCCCTCAGCCCGGCCTGTGCCCTCTCGCAGTCTGGGACCCCTTAGGAGATAACGCCCTGCTGGCTTAGGCCTGCTCGGGGGTGGCAGAGGGCAGGCCCAATCCCTAGGTGCAGCCCCTGGTTGGACTCAGAGCAGGGCTGATTGGGGAGTTGGGGCGCTGCCCCCTGTCATGCACAGAGCAGGGCGGATTGGGAGGTTGCGATGCCACCCTCAGTCACGCTCAGGGTAGGGCCGATTGGGGGGTTGGGGCGCTGCCCCCTGTCACACACAGAGCAGGGCCCATCAGGGGGGTTGGGGCTCTGTACCCTGTCATGCACAGAGCAGGGCCCATCAGGGGGTTGGGGAGATCCCCCCTGTCACGCACAGAGCAGGGCCCATCAGGGGGTTGAGGAGCTCCCCCCGTCACTCACAGAGTAGGGCCGATAGGGGAGTTGGGGCACCACCCCCTGTCACACACAGAGCAGGGCGGATCAGGGGGTTGAGGTGCCGCACCCTGTCACACTCAGGGCAGGGCCGATGGGGAGGTTATGGTTCTACCCCGTCACACACAGAGCAGGGCCCGTGTGTGTGTGTGTGGGGGGGGGGGGGGCGCCTTCCCCTGTCACACACAGAGCAGGGCTGATCAGGGGCTTGGGGCACCTTCCCCTGTCACGAACAGAGCAGGGAGGATAGGGAGGTTGTGGCCCTGCCCCCTGTCACACACAGAGCCGCAGGGTGATCAGGGGGTTTGGGCGCTGCCCCCTGTCACGCTGATCCCGGTGGCGGGAGGCATCGCGGCTCCACTGATCCTGGTGCTGGGAGGCATATTACCCTTTTACTATATAGAATAGAGGCCTGGTGCATGGGTGGGGGCCAGCTGGTTTGCCCTGAAGGGTGTCCTGGATCAGGGTGGGGGTCCCCACTGGGGTGCCTGGCCAGCCTGGGTGAGGGGATGATGGCTGTTTGCAGCTGGTCACACACCCTTCAGGGTGGGGGTCTCCACTGGGGTGCCTGGCCAGTCTGGGTGAGGGGCTGAGCGCTGTTTTCAGGCTGGCGGATGACTGAAGCTCCCAACTGCTCCTTTTTTTCTTTTTTCTTTTTTTATTCTGGGCCAGCTTTAGCTCTGGCTCCAGCTCTGAGGCCTCTGCTGCTGAAAGCAGGTATCTGGTTTGTTTGGGTTCTACAATTAAAACACTGTATCAACTCCAGCTCTGAGATTCCGGCTGGCTGAAAGCAGGTTTCTGGGGTTTTGCTTAGCTTCTATATTTGTAACAATGTTTCAAACTGCAGGCTCAGAGGCCTGCAAGGCAGGCGGGGAACGTTGGAGTCCTCCGTCACTGAAGCAAGCAAGCCTCATGTTAGCTTCAAGCTGCCTGGCTGCCGGCCACCATCTTGGCTGGCAGTTAATTTGCATATTGCCCTGATTAGCCAATGGGAAGGGTAGCAGATGTATGGCTAATTACCATGTTTCTCTTTTATTAGATAGGATGAGTCTCTTGAGAATTTGGTTAGTGGGAATTGGTCCTTTTGACCTTCTCAATATTGGGTCCACTTACAAATTTAAGGTTGTAGACCTGGGTGCCAACAACTAGAGCCAACCACCTTCGCTGACATTCCTAGGTTGTTTCTCTATGAATTCAACAAATTTAGGAGGCAAAAAAAAAGCAAAGTTTTTCCCTTCAGCATATGTATTAACTTCTGTGAAGGAAAAGCTATTTATTATTATTTTGTTTTATTTTGATTTTTGAGAGTCAGTATTAAGGATTTTTATTTTGGTAGAGGAACATCCAATAGAAAGGCACATTATTAAATTCAACTTTGAAGTTATTGTAATTTTTGAACTTGTCGTAAAACACAGGGATTATTCAAAATTTATGTAGTAGTTTACATATTTTAAAAATTTTTATGCAAATCTACTCTGAACTGAGGAGAGTTTTAACTTATTAAATGACCTAAAATTCCTGTTTTACGTTGATGTTCTTCCATTGGCAGAGAAAGCAGACAGCTCTGAAAGAGAAGCTCTCATGTCTGAACTCAAAATGATGACTCAGCTGGGGAACCACGAAAATATTGTGAATCTGCTGGGGGCGTGCACACAGTCAGGTAATCAATTTCCCCTCAAAACTCCTAATCAAACACAGGTTAGCCTGAGGACAAAGAGGAAATTCCTTCTCATGTTTCCTCTTTTCTCAGTCACAGGGAGGTCCTCAAACCCAGGTGGAGTGAGACATGAGTAAGCAGATGGGTCAGTAGAGGATGCCTCTCATTCTTGAGATATGCCCCAAGATTCTAACCCACTTAAAAACACTCACCACACCGCAGGTACATTCTGTGGGTTCTCCCTCTACCTTTTCTCCCGCTGTGAAGGACTGCCGAGCTTGGCCACTGCCCCAGTGGGTTGCTTCAAAGAAGCACAGCCAAGATGGGATTTCAAACTTTATTTTCCTAGAATTCAGTGGAACACGCACTCCTGATTCTTTCACTTCTGCCTAGCAATACCCAAACCATGTGTCCCAGGGTCATTTTTTCTGGGACAGCTGGCATGGGACTGGGTCAAAAAGAAGAGCGAAATGGAACTCGGAGAGGATTAGAGATAGTTCCCCTCTTCAGGAAAACCATCATTCAGCATACTAGTATATTTACCAAGTGCTCATCATGCAGCGGACATATTTGCAATTGCAAACTGGAGAATCTAGGTGGACGGTGGTTATTGGTGAGGCTGCATGTACAAGGCCCCAAGTGGAAGGCAAGAAGGCACTATTTTACAAAGGAGTTTGAGTGAAAGCTGAAATTGATTTTAAAGTATAAGAAGAGCCGAAACCGGTTTGGCTCAGTGGATAGAGCGTCGGCCTGCGGACTGAAGGGTCCCGGGTTCGATTCCGGTCAAGGGCATGTACCTCGATTGCGGGCACATCCCCAGTGGGAGATGTGCAGGAGGCAGTTGATCGATGTTTCTCTCCCATCGATGTTTCTAACTCTCTATCTCTCTCTCCCTTCCTCTCTGTAAAGAATCAATAAAATATATTAAAAAAAATAAAAATAAAGTATAAGAAGAGATAGGCTCAGAAAAAGTTGTACTCTCCCAAAATCAGGGGAGAAGTGAGCTCTCACAGAGTATAATATGTTCCCTGCTACACAGACATTTGGAAAAATTCCTGGGTGTTTGTCTACCTACAATTAAAACTGTCACTATTTCAGGGCCAGTTTACTTGATTTTTGAATATTGTTGCTATGGTGATCTTCTCAACTATCTAAGAAGTAAAAGAGAAAAATTTCACAGAACATGGACGGAGATTTTCAAGGAACACAATTTCAGTTTTTACCCCCCTTTCCAGTCACATCCAAATTCCAGGTAAGAGAATAGGTCAAGGTTTCCTGGTTATGCATTCTAGGACGCATACAAAGTATGATGGTTAAACACCTTCCCCTCCTCCCCCCCCCCCCCCCCCCACACACACACACACACACACACACAGACTCAGCTGGCTTCTACAGGCCACACTCCAGCATTGTGGAGTCTGTGGGTCCTAAGACCTAGAAAAGTCACTTATCTTTGATAGAGTTTCCCTGTTGATTTGAAACAATGGAGCCTTTCCTTCATTACAGCCACTGTAGCTGAGCCAGTCTCTGTCCACCTGTGCCTAAATCACACCTGATACACATATTTAGTTTTGGGAACGGTGAGTTATTCAATCCTCCTTGCCCTCTGGTTAACTTGTAAGTATTGGTAAAAGAATGAACACATTTCCAAAGTCCTGGGCATGTTTGAAGAGGTCCCGGGGGAGTATTGCACAAAAGAGCTCTAACCTCATAAATTGGATTTAAAAAAATAAGCTAGGTCCACTGACATAATGTGATGGGGACAGAGTAAAGCTGTGGTAACATTTGTCTCAGTGCTCTGCGTTGCGTATTCCTCCACCCGTGGGAATCCTGACTCCCGGCACTGGCACAGTCCTTGTTTTGGAGTGCATGGACGAGGGCTGCAGAAGTGTTGTGGGATGCTTGCCCTTATTCTTGGAAATGTCTTGCTGATTGCTTGAACATCGTAGCTCCATAACACCGTTCTCTGAATGAGTTCACAGGCATTGTGGTGGAATCATTCCTGGATCCACAGTGCTTTCCTACTTCCCTGCGTATGTGAAAGCTCTCCATTGTCCGAAGGGCACATTTGTCAGAGGCTTTTAACATTACTGGGGGACTTTTGGAGGGTGCTTTTGAGATCAAGCTTTGTTTTCTTAGCAGATGTTTCGGTGCAGGCCTTTGGCTTTCTAAGGTCTGAGACAACCCAGCGTCAAAAGCTGTAAGGCCCCACAGAGATCCCCGCGTACGTCTTTAACCCTTTACCGATTTATGCCGGTCACACGAGTCCTCCCTTTTATACTCACTTCTCAGATCATATTCTAAAACTGAGACAATTCTCATGTCACCCGCATTCTAGAACAGAGTTGGTCCTACTGAGTCAGATGTGTGTGACCAGCAGTCCCTGGTTAGTAACAACCAAGGCTGGTGAACTCAGTGCCTTTGATTCAGTCTGTCACTAGGTTATGAAATGCACTGAAACAGTTACTTTTGGAATATTTGTGGCCTGAACACTTTAAGCCATTTTCAAAGATATGGAAACTATAAGTTGGGGTAAACTTGTATGCTGGAATAAATTGAATCATTGTCTGTATATAATACATAGAAAGTTCCTCAGTGAAGAGTTCTATATACCATAAAAGAGATCTGCATTATTACTATTTATTAATTTCACAAGAAAAGGAAACAAGCGTTGCAAAGGTCACCTGGAAAAAAGGAGGATGGTAGAAATTGTAACGTTCCCTGAAGAAGATCTGTGTTACTTGAGCTGTCACAGGGAGAGGGAGCCTAAGGTGCAGGCGCACTCTTTACTAGCTCCATGATTCAGCAAATCATCTTCATCTCACCAAGGTTAAGTTTTTTTGGTTAATCCTCACCTGAGGATACTTTTTCCAATGCTTTTCAGAGAGAGTGGTGGGGAGGGAAGGAGGAAGGAAAAGAGGGAGGGGAGTTGGAAGGAGAGGCGGGGGTGGGGGAGGGGGGGAGGTGAGCGAGACACATTGACTGGTTGCCTCCTGCACACGACCCCGACTGGGAATCAAACCCACGACCTATACACTGAGCAACACCGGCAAGGGAAAACCTAAGTGTTCTTTTATAAAATGTGACTTTGACGCCAGCTTGTAGACTTGTGGTAAGGATTGAGTGAAGTCATCTTTGAACTGTGACTCCATGATACCAAACCCACTCTTCCCCCAGTTAGACCGGCTCAATTACACAGATGTTTTTAATTCCATAAAAAGTGGACAAGTTGATGCTGTGCTTTTAATTTAAAAGCCCGTTTATAATTAGAATTAATTTCTTTGATGAATTGTATTTTTAAAAAGTGTCTACTCGGAAGAACATAAATAATGAAATAACAATTTTTTTAAATAGTATGCCTGGTTCACAAGAAGTTCACATACACCAGGACACAGACCATATCTCAGGGTTCAATGGGAATTCCTTTCAACCCAAAGGTAATATTTTATTCTGATTAGTAGCACTTAAAAATAGAAATGGATAAATGAGTTCTGTTATCTTTTTTTAAAAAATGTGTAGATGCAAAAGCATATTTTACATTGCTACTGTTATCTACAGGCTCTATGAATGTATATTTGCTTTAAAAGTAGTTAAAAAACAGTTTATGTATTGTGAATTTTATGTCAATATTTAACTAATAAACACTGGGAGCTATTTATTTGGTCAGATTATTCTTTTTAAAGACATAAATTAATTAGAGTCATGCCATTACCTGGTAAGTGGAAAAGATGCTGAGTTCTGGAGTCAGGCAGAGTTGGGTTAATCTCTGGTTCCTTTATTTTCTGGCTGGATGACTTTGGATAATTTATTTAACCATCCAAGTCACAATTTTCTCATTTGTAAAATGGGCCAAATGATACTTCCCTCATCAGACTATTAAAAGGATCAAATGGAAAACATTAAGTATACAATATGGCTCCTAAAATGGGCTGCCTTGCTAGTCTTGGCACCTCACCTAACTGTGGCCTTAATAACCTCCTCATAGAGATTTACTAAGGCAACTTCTTAGAGTTTTGGCAGAAATGAGGACCGGTTCTATTTTACAGATGAAGTTGAGTATGAAAACCAAAAAAGGTTGGAGGAAGAAGAGGACCTGAATGTACTTACATTTGAAGATCTTCTTTGTTTTGCTTATCAAGTTGCCAAAGGAATGGAATTTCTGGAATTCAAGTCGGTAAGCTTGTTAAAGAAGAAATTAACAATAACAAAAGATAATTTTGAAAAAGATGTACTTTTTTTTCTTGTTTAACTTTTATCCCTTAGTCTTGTCACCTGTTGAAATCATCTAGAATGTTATCTGGCTCTTGGCTAATCTATATATATAAAAGGCTAATATGCTAAGTGTCCCTCCCACCATCTGACCAGTCGCTATGATGTGCACTGACCATCAGGGGGCAGACACTCAACGCAGAAGCTGCCTTGACGTGCATTTGCCATTTACAGAGAAACGGCACCGCGGACCTGGTACTGACAAAGCAACGCTTGGCTTCCCCCAAGTGGGACACAGGCCCCGCCACCACCCCATAGTGACAGCCCACCAAATCACAGCCAATGCTGCCGAGACCCCATGGCACAAAATGCAGCCCACAGCCCAACCCAGCCCAGCCCAGCCCAGAAATGGTGGTTGTGGGCACTGAGTAATGATATCACATATCAATACCCAGCTTCCTCTCCCTAGCTACTAACCTCCTTGCAGTTTCTTCTGCCCAGTTTCTTCTATAACTTGCTTTATAGCCAGGTGGAAACATTTACACTTTAACCAAATGTCTGTGAAGCGTTTTCCCATGCCTCATCTCATTTGATCCTCACAGAAGTCCTGGAGTAGGTATATAGGAGACTTGGTGGAATCCTATTTTCTTTTTATTATCCAGAAAATGGAGATTTAGAAAGCTTAGAAACTTGACCTAACTGAAAAGAAGTAAGAAATGGTGTACCTCGAAAATGACTTCAGGTTTTCTCACTGTGCAGAATATAGTCAAACCCTTTGTTCTCCCTGCATGATCTACAATAATAATCTGCTTCATGTTGATATTTACTGCTGTGTCGCTGACAGTTTCCTGAAAGGGAAGTTGGGGTGCTTCACTGGGCTGGAAAAAGTTTAGCCACATTAGAAAGCAAGTCTAATTAAACAAGTTTATTCTATATCTATAAAAGGTTAAGTTGACTCGTGCATGTGCGATACATATAAAGCTCTCGCTGGTGCCAGTTGCATATGTGTGTTTCCATTTATCATTGTCGATCATGAATTTGGTTGACACTTCTATTATAGAGAAAGGGCGAATAGTGATATTAAAATATTTCTTCTAATTACTTTCCTTTCAATGTGCACGAATTCATGCACCAGGCCACTAGTTATAGTACAAAGGCTCAGGAGCCCTTCTTAGATAATGGTTATTATAACTCTCCCAGGCTACCCTGACATGTCCAGACAGGAAGTCCTCAGGAATCCCTCCTCACAACAAGGTGTAGCAGTGTTGGTCCTTTCTTACACACTTCAGGTTGTCAGGCCGTGCCTTACACATGGGCCCTTGACCCAGGGGGTGAGAGGCTCAAACACAGAGTTCCCTGCTCTCTAAGCCAGCCACCCTGGGTGCCTTTGTCCATTTCGCAGCATCCTGCTATGGGCAGCAGCCCTGGAGACCTACCTACTACCTCCTTCGCTACTAACCCATGATCCTTCAGGGCTATGAGGAGAAGGCCCTGGAGCCTGCCTCCAACCATGGCCTCTACCTCAATTTTGTGATCTTTCTATAACTGCCTTTCAAGCCTGCTGTTCCCTGACAATTCAAGTGTCTCCTGCCTACAAGCAGATTTAAGCCATTTCTTCAGCTACTTTCTGTCCTCATTTGCTTGCCTTCCATTATCTTCTCTTTATTTCCCAAACTTTTTTCCTCTTTTTTTTTTTTGAGCCTTTTATTTTCTTCCTCCCTCTCTCCTCCACTTTCCTCCCTTTGACTCCTTTCTCCTCTTTCTCCCTGAGTTTGGAGAGAATAATTTCATCTATATTTTTCCTTTAAAAAAAAAGTCTCTAATACAATGTTACATGTCAGTTACATCTCAATTTTTAAAAAGAGTAACATGAAATAAACCAATAGCTTGGAAGACTAGAAAAAATTCTATTCATAATAGCAACTAAACCTATAAAACATCTTTTTTTTTTTTAAATATATTTTATTGATTTTTTACAGAGAGAAAGGGAGAGAGATAGAGAGTTAGAAACATCGACGAGAGAGAAACATCGATCAGCTGCCTCCTGCACATCTCCTACTGGGGATGTGCCCGCAACCCAGGTACATGCCCTTGACCGGAATCGAACCTGGGACCTTTCAGTCCACAGGCGGAAGCTCCATCCACTGAGCCAAACCGGTTTCGGCAACCTATAAAACATCTTAAGATAAACATAAGAAACATCCTATGTAATAAAAGCCTAATATGCTAAGTGTCCGGTCCACGGTTTGGCCATTCAACCAATCAAAGTGTAATATGCTAATGATATGCTAAGGCTACTCAACCGCTTGCTATGACATGCACTGACCACCAGGAGGCAGACAGTTGACTGGTCAATCAGTCACTATGACGCATTGACCACCAGGGGGCAGACAGTCCACCAGTTGACCAGTCACTATGATGTGCAATGACCACCAGAGGGCAGATGCTCCAACTGGTAGGTTAGCTTGCTGCTGGGCTCTGGCCAGTCAGGACCGAGTGAGATGGGCTGGACACGCCCTGGAGTCCTCCTGCAGTTCCTCCCCAGCTGGCCAACCTCCCGCATTTCTCCCTGGCCCCAATCGTGCACTGGAGGGGTTCCTCGGCCTGGCCTGTGCCCTCTCACAATCCAGGACCCCTCGGGATTTGGAGAGCCAGTTTCAGCCCAATTCCACAGAGAGAGCGCTGCTCAGCCAGAACCCGGGCTCACAGCTGGCAAGCGCAGCGGTGGTGGCCAGAGCCTCTCTTGCCTCCATGGCAGTCGGACATCCTCTGAGGGCTCCTGGACTGCAAGAGGGTGCAGGCGGGTTGAGGGACCCCCCCCCCCAAGTGCACGAATGTCGTGCACCAGGCCTCTAGTCTTTATATGAAAGAAACCTGTGAAACTTTACTAAAGGGCAAAAAACAAACTCCAGATAAATTAGTTCTGCTATATTCATAGGAGACAATTAATGTTTAAAGGGAAAGTCAATTTTCTCCAAATTAATCTGTATATAGGGGTGGGCAAAAGTAGGTTTACAGTTGTTCATATGTGAAGCGACATGCAGGTTATGATTATTACAATAGCCTCATTAACTATGTGTTATAAGTACTCACAACTGTAGACCTACTTTTGCCCACCCTGTATTTAGCACAACCTCAATTAGAAGTGCAAAGATTTTTCCCCCCTCGGGGATATTAAAAGTACTTATTACCTTCTTTTCTCTGCTTTTCCAAATTTGGACATCCTTGCTCAATAGTTTTTAAAAATTACTTTCGCACCGTATTTTCTTGCCCTTCATCTCTGAGGTACATTCTTCTCTTCATCTTCCTTCCTGCTGTTGGATTCCCTTTGTCCGAGTTTTGTTATCTGTGTAGTTCACCTGCACGTCGACAGCTTTCACAGGGATCTTTGTAGATGCTGGAGGGTTATCCACCTGGATCGTCTGGCCTGGTTGGCTGTCTGTAATTAAGTAAATACTCAAACTGCTCACAACTGGAAGTCAAGGAGCACTGCTTTTCCCCTCTGGGCTTGTAGTAAGAATGTTTTGAAGAATATTCAGTATCTTAGGCCCTCTTCCCTCATTTTCCCTGTAGGCCTTCCCCTGAACCACGATGGCACTGTCTCCTGTCTTTGTCCCTCTCCACTCTCTGTGACACCCTCAAACATTGCTTGAGCACTGGCTAGTGCTAAGCACTCTGCTAAGTGCTGAGATAAAATCAGAGCTCATCACTGTTAGGGGTGAGAGAGACCAGGAGTCAGGCAAATCAGTGCTTATGTTGGAGCATGATGAATACTGTGTTCTAGTAAAACCTGGGAACACAGGCCAGGGACAGGCACAGTCAGGCCTGAGGGAGGGAAGGCGGTGCAGAAAAGCTTTTCTGAATGAAGACCAGCAGGGAACATGGGATGAGGTCAGAATATGGAATCAGAGGGAGTTTGTTGAGAAAGATTGTGGGTTTAAACATGTTGAATGTGAGATTCTTTGGGCAAAAAAGTAGACACTTGGCTATGCCTCTCTAGAGCTCAAGGGAACTGTTTGGGTTGGAACTAGAGATCTGGGGGCTGGTGGTTGCATCCCTGGGTTTGGACGAAGTGGCTCAGGGGAGAATGTGGAACCACCGGAGCAGTGGGAAGGAAACGGGTGAGTGACCTGCAGAGCTCACAGAAGGAAGGCCCTGGAGGAGGGCCCGACAGCAGTACCACATTCCCGGGGAGGTCAGATCAACTCTCGGCTGGATTGGCGCTGTGCAGGTCATCTCTGGGCTTAGCTAGAGCAGCCTGGGCAGACCATTGGGAGGTGGGAGGTAGGAGGTGGGAGGTGGGCTGCAGGGGTTTGGTGGGGAAGTGGGTGAAATGTAAATGGAGCCTGCAAGTGGACAGCACTCCCAGAAAACTGGGTAGGAAGGAAGGAGAGCTACAGGAATTTGAGTCTTTATGGCTTTTGCTTTTATTTTTTAAGTTATTGCAGACAGACCTTTGGACCTTTGCTACTAGTGCCCTGTTCCTTTAAAAATTTTCCTTCTTAATTTTCTTGACAAAGCATTTGGATTAAAGTTATATCATATTTTAATTCAGGGATTTTTTTTTTCTAATTCCACTACAGTCAACCTTCCCAAGCTTATTTTTAGTATTCTTTTCCGAATGTTTTCTTTGAGGTTACTCCATTTTATTGCCAAAGCCATTTCCAGTCAGAAAAGTGATTGTTTCTCCATCACTGCAATAAGAGTGCTGGAAGACAGCTCTGAAAATCCCTTTGGGAGCTCAGCAGAGGGCTGCGTTGTGTCTCTTATTTATAGCAAGATACGACATCGACTACGTTTGATCTCCTTTCTAAGAACCCATCCCCTCTGGCCTCTGAGAATGTTCCATAAGCAGCACAATGTCTGCAGCCACAGTAGCTGGAGATTCGGGCCCTGGGTTCACCAGCTGACTTGGTTACACTTCATGGTGACTGCTCATGACCCAGCAAAGATAAGACACCGCGTGAACTATGCATGCTTTCATCTGTGACTCCTGCTGAACTCAAAGCCAGAAGAAAGGTTGCCGCTGTGAGACGGCACCATGGCAGATAACTCCCATGTCATTCCTTACAGTGTGTCCACAGAGACCTGGCAGCCAGGAATGTGCTGGTGACCCGTGGGAAAGTGGTGAAGATATGCGATTTTGGATTGGCTCGAGATATTATGAGTGATTCCAACTACGTTATCAGGGGCAACGTGAGACTGCTTTTCTTACACGTTTTTCTTCCGTTATTTTGTGTTTTGTCATTGTCATGGTGAACATGTACACTCACTGCAGTGTTGATTAATATCCAAATGTGTCCTTAGAGCAGTTTGCTTTCTTATGCTGAACAAATTTTCTGCAGCTTCAGGGAATATTTCATCTGTAATAAAGTTGGAGCAAAACAGCAACACATCTATCCTGGGGCTTGTCAGAATAGGTCAGTTAGGGACCTTTGAGTGCAAGCCACACTGAACAACAAATCTCATTACTTGCATTTATTTCAGTTCCCTTAACTATAAAGTGACTGTTGAGTTACGTTTCCAATGATGGGAATAACTAATAGTTACAATAAAGTACTTAATGTAAATCAAATATTAAATATAAATTTCTATAAGGCACAATATGTAAGTTAAGTATTAGTTAATGAATACTTTCCATCCTATTACTATTACACAGGGAAACCTAGACTATGACTAAATCTACTTGTTTAAAAAACTGAGGACAGGTGTGTTATTTATAAGAAAAGTATTAGAAATACTAGATGAAAACACTGAGTAGTTGAAAGAGTATGATTGTTAGGAATTACACCTGGATTCAAGCCCCTGTTCTTCTTCACTGGGGCTCTTCATTTTTGGGGTTTCTAGCTGCTTTATTGTCCCTCCTTGTAAAATAGTAACAAATGCCGGTGTCATGCTTACCGTGTGCTAAGTGCCGTTCTGGGGGCTTTACATATATTAACTCAGTTAGGTCGAAAGTACCCGTTTGTGGGTGAGGAAACTGTATCACAGACACGTAACTAGCCCGTGACTACGCAGCCCAAAGATCAGAGTGTGAAGGGCCTGAGCCTGAGGCTCTGGATAGCCAGGATGGATGGTGCAGTGCCTCCCATGGGGAATGTACACTGATCTCAGCATCGTTGTGGGAATGAACCAGTAAAATCCTCATGAAAGCTCCTGTCCAGGGCAAACATCCAATAAATGCTAAAAATCAAATTCAACTATCTCTCCACTAGACTCAAATGATCACCTGAGCTGATGTTAGATCTGTGCCTCATTGTAGCTGAAGTCACAAATCTGATGAGTGCTCACCTACGGCTTACATTTCTTCTGTAGCACAAAATGGCTGGTCCATTTTAAATCCACTCTGAATGGGTTTATAGAAGTTTCTACCCTACTAGTTGGTGGTCTCTTCTGTAAGAAGCTGAAACAATTTGCAACTCCAAGTAATTCATTCAGTTGATCAAATTAGCCAGGCTAACCTGCTTGGTTCTATCAGTTCATCAATTTATGGAGGATTTAAGATAGGGTTTCTATCTTGAGTTTTGATTTTACTTGACAGAATAAATGTGCACCGCGAAGGTTTCCCTAACCCATGAAGAAAAACTATTACACAATGCTCTTCGTCCCCGTCTTGATTCTAATCTGAGGCTGTGCTCATTTAAAACCTCCGTTCCATGCTACTGGAAATTATTAAAGCCACAGAAGCCAGCCTGCTGTCATTTCTGGAAGTGATGACATATGCTTCCTTCACCACATTCTTGTGGAGAGCATTTTCACGGAAATTCTTCCAAGAAATGCTTTAACAAAATAATGCACTGATTCATTAGTATCCATTCACTTCCAGGGAACTGACTGGCTACCCCTTAATGCAGTGGTTCTCAACCTTCCTAATGCCGCGACCCTTTAATACAGTTCCTCATGTTGTGGTGACCCCCAATTTCATTGTTACAAATTGAACATAATTAAAACAGTGATTAATCACAAAAAACAATATGTAATTATATATGTGTTTTCCGATGGTCTTAGGCGACCCCTGTGAAAGGGTCGTTCGACCCCCAAAGGGGTCGCGACCCACAGGTTGAGAACCACTGCCTTAATGGAAAGTATCTACTGTTAAGCTTTTCAATTGCAAGCACACGTTTTTGTTCGAGATAAGTTTTAAAGAAATACAGGCGGGGTTTTTCTTAAGGCTACTATGTTAGAATGCTAATTTGAAATGAAACACTGCCCATGAGGAATATGATTTTCTCATTAAAGCATTAAGAGTGGCCTGAGGAAGATCAAATTTATCTTCTAGCTCACGAGAGACAAGAAGTATTTGTCCATGGAAAACTCACCATTGATCTCTTGGATTTTATACAGGCCCGCCTGCCTGTGAAGTGGATGGCTCCTGAAAGCTTGTTTGAAGGGATCTACACAATTAAGAGTGATGTCTGGTCATACGGAATATTACTCTGGGAGATATTCTCGCTTGGTAAGTTTTGCAGTTTGCTGCCCTCTCTGGGCACTGGGCTTCTGGACAGTCTGTCTTTCTGTGCCCTCCTCAGCTCCTAAGTCAAAGAGCGGATGAAATGCCACCTGGAACGCGCCCAGAGCTCCCAAGTCTTACTTCTGTTGCAGCACATGCCACTTGGTGTTTTATTTACTGGGGTTAATAGTTCTGTCTTCAGCCCATTACCTGCTTGACAGCTGGAACTGTGACTTGGCCCAGTAGCAGCCCAGCACAATTCAGCCTCTGGCTCATGGGAGCTCTCCATACATTTGTTAATTGAATGAATGCATAAAGAAATGAAGAATGAGCCCTAGCTGGTTTGGCTCAATGGATAGAGCGTCAGCCCATGGACTGAAGGGTCATGGGTTTGATTCCCATCAACGATGCATACCTTGGTTGCAGGGGTCCGTACAGGAGGCAACTGATCAATGTGTCGCTTTCACATGGATGTTTCTGTCTCTCCCCCTCCCTTCCATTCTCTCTAAAAAAATCAATGGAAAAATATCCTTGGGTGAGGATTAACAACAACAACAAAAAAAGAGAGAAAGAAAGAAAGAAAGAAAGAAAGAAAGAAAGAAAGAAAGAAAGAAAGAAAGAAAGAGAAAGAAAGAAAGAAAGGGAAAGGAAAGAAAGGAAAGGAAAGGAAGAAGGAAGGAAGGAAGGAAGGAAGGAAGGAAGGAAGGAAGGAAGGAAGGAAGGAAGGAAGGAAGAAGAAAGAAAGAAAGAAAGAAAGAAAGAAAGAAAGAAAGAGAAAGAAGGAAAGAAAGAAAGAAAAAGAAAGAAAGAAAGAAAAGGAAAGGAAAGGAAAGGAAAGGAAAGGAATGAAATGAAGAATGAATAAATGTTTCTAATCCCCAATGTTTCCCTTAGGTGTCAACCCTTACCCTGGCATTCCAGTTGATGCAAACTTCTATAAACTCATTCAGAGTGGATTTAAAATGGACCAGCCATTTTATGCTACAGAAGAAATGTAAGTTCACACAGACTGTGAAGTGGCTGTAATTAGAAATGCTTAGTCTGTCTAGTTCCCAGTTCATAACAAGAAAAGTAAAACTCCTTAAAGCAAACCTCATGTGATTCCTCTTTAGAAAAGAAAACTCCCCCGTTGTGTTTGGGGGGTTTCTGAATAAAACCGAACCTTTCCTGCCCTAAGGTACTCTCACTTCTGGGTTTCAATTCCTTTGCTTGAGGGATCCTGAGTGATAAGACTCCATCTCCTGACTTCTGGTCCACATCATATTTTTTAAAATGCATTTCTGTCCATCATCAAATTTGTCCTTTCTGATATGAGTTCAAAATCCAGTCAAGTACTTGCCACAAAACAGACATGCCACAAACACGCAGCTCCCTGGCCGTCAGTGGTACTTCATTACGTAAAAAATTATCCCCTTTTCTGCATTCAGATTTCCTCAGCTTGCTCCTTGTTCTGTTTCTTTTACAGATACTTTATAATGCAATCCTGCTGGGCTTTCGACTCCAGGAAACGGCCGTCCTTCTCTAATCTGACTTCATGTTTGGGATGCCAGCTGGCAGACGCGGAGGAAGCGGTATGTGGCAGCACGGCACTTTCTCAAGTGGGACTTTATATAAAAGGGCAATGAGAACACTCGCTGCCGGTTTCCTCAGAACCCACGGCACCACGTTGCCTTCCTCACCCCAAGTTGTCGTGGTTGCCCTTTAAAAGCTGTGTGGAGTGATACACTTGAATCTAATATAAACTGTAATTGAAAAGTTTTACAAAAAATTAAATTTAATTAAAAAAAGAAAAAGGTAGTATGGGTGAGACATACTTGTTAATAAGGGATATTTTTGGGGGGGGGGGGAGTTTTTTCTGAAAATGTCAGCCATTTGATTAAGGAATTAAATGCTTTTAAGTGTCCAGTGCAGAGGACTAGACAACTAAATAAAATGTAATCCCTGGCCTTCCTTTCCTGATTCAACATGGAGCCTTGTACAGTGCAATCACCTAACATAGTAGAGTGGAAAGAACATTGACCTGAAGCTGTGAGTGTCTGGTACCAGCTCTACTACTCTGCTCCCTAAGGGTTGTGTGATTTATAGCAAATCACTTTATTTCTCTGGGCCTTCGTTTTCTCACATGAAGAATGGGTTGCTAAGCTAAATGATCCTTGAACTTTGGGAACATGGAATTACTTTGATGATTCTTTGCCTCGTCAGCACCACCTGGTGTAGCAAAAGGAGCCATCCCCTAGGTGAAGTGAACAAAAGATTCACCTTGAACTCCCCATACCTAGGTTCAAATCTTGGCTCCATAATTTGCTTCTTATATGACTTAAGTCACTTAGCTTTTTCTGGGGTCTGTTTCCTTATCTGAAGTATGGGATTAATAAACCTTACTTCACATAATTTTAAGGAGTAATTAAGAAGACATATGTGCCTGGCCAGTGTGGCTCAGTGGTTGAGCATTGACCTATGAACCAGGAGGTCACTGTTTGATTCCTGGTCAGGGCACACACCCAGGTTCAGGCTTGATTCCCAGTAGGGGCATGTGCAGGGGGCTGCCGATCAATGATTCTCTCTATCTCTCCCTCTCCCTTTCTCTCTGAAATCAATAAAAATATTTTTAAAACTTTTTTTTTTAAAAGATGACATATGTGAAAAGTCTTAACACATAGCAGGCACTTAGTAGTTAATAAATGTTAGTTAAATATGAATCTGATTCTTTAAATGCATTATCTGTCCTGTTTTGAAATTATTAAGAGTCCATTTTCAATTCTGTGGTCTCTCTAGAGGCCTATGTAGATAGTGAGTGTTCTCTCCTCCTGCTATGATTTTTTAAAAATCGTGTATAGAAATGAAGTTATTGTCAGGAAATTAGGTCAAAAGGGTTGTGAGCGATAGAAAGCCCCCAAGGAACTATAGCTACTGAACAGATTACCTGTAAGCAGTTAATGAAACCATGAAATAAGTTGAAAGGAGAGTTGTAGAGAGAAACAAGAAATGAGCTGTTGGAGTAAAGAAAAGGGGTTGAGTGATTTTTACTTGTTGGGAAGTTCAGTGCAGGCTTACAGAGCTGGGTTTTGAGCTGTGCTGTGAAGAATGTAGTATTTTGGCTAATGGGGAATGGAGGGTTAGTAGTGTGCACCATGCTAGATGAGTAATATAAAGGGTCAAAGTTGAGAAATTAGAATGGGAAATAAATGGTTGTGACTACATTATAGGGTGAGTGGGGGGAAATGGAGGAAACAAGACAGTGAAGGTGAGTATAACCAGGTGGGAGGGGCCACTGCTAATGAAGAACCCCTTGGCTTTGGTCAGGATCACCTTGGTCTTGGTGTGTGGTTCTCCTTTCATGCCCCCCCCCCCCACACACACACAGGATGTCCAGATCCCCTTCCTTCTGTTCAGGGGGCATCAGGAATGGAATAGCAAGCTTTCCATAGACAGGGGTGGGGAACACCCGGCCCTCGGGCCATATAAGGCCCCCCAAATAATTTGGTCTGGCCCTGCTAAGGCATTAGGATGAGTATATTAAATGTTTGACCAATATAGCAGGCTAATTTTTAAGTTGATAATTTTGTATGGCCCTCGAATGATGTTATAAATACCCAAATGGCCCTTGGCAGGAGAAAGGTTCCCCACCCTTGCTATAGATGATGCTTCAGCTGAGGGTATCCGTGCTCAAGGACAGTGCTCCAACTTTCCCCCCAATTTCTTCAGCTCTCTCCCTGACCCTCTGTGATGAAAAGTTGTTTTCTTACCAATATCCGAACCTCTGGTAACAAGCAGTAGCTTCTTTAGGTAAATTAGGAAAAGGCGCCCCCTATGGGTGAGATGAATCACCAAAAGAAGCCCCTGACTCCTGGCTGGTGTATCCAGTCTAGACTCCTGGAGAGCAGAGCACATATGGGTTTCAGTCCCCACTTGCTCACTTGGCTGGGCACCTTGGAGCAAGGTGTGATCTGCACAACCATATCAGGCAGCTCTGCCCCCTGTGAGCAAACTCTGTCCCTCCTCTGCTACCACTCCATCTTTTCACAACGAGGCACAATCACGTCCATTCTCTTGAATGGGAAAACAGACCTGGCCAGTATACTTTGCTTGGGGTCACCTCTTCTGGAACGCATGTGAATGGTTTTTGTAGAATCTCTGTTTCTGCTTTATCATGGATAGGGAAAGAAAGTGCACTCAGAGAACAAGTGAAAAGGGAGGGAAACGCATAGAAAAAATGTAGGCTAATACTTTTAGATATAACCCAACCCCAATAGTGTAGAGTTAGGGCGGGGAGATCATTGAATAACCTACTAAAGCGTTATTTAAAGAGCGGTGAACCATTCAAGATTTTAGAGCTGACAAACATGCTTCAATATTTGTCTTAAAGACCCAGATCACTACGTATGGTGACAGATGTTAATTAGAATTATGTGATGATCATTTTGCAATATAGACAAATTTTGAATCACTTTGTTGTATGCCTGAAACTAATATAGTATTATAGTGAATTATTCCTCAATTAATATAAAAAGTGAGCCAGATCAAATATTCTCTTCTCTACAAAGATTCCCCTAACTTCTCTAGTCAATTTTCAGGCTCCTTCTTTCAGACTCTATAACACTTTTTAAAATATATATTTTTTTTATTGATTTTTTTACAGAGAGGAAGGGAGAGAGATAGAGAGAAACATCGATGAGAGAGAAACATCAATCAGCTGCCTCCTGCATACCCCCTACTGGGGATGTGCCCGCAACCAAGGTACATGCCCTTGACCAGAATTGAACCTGGAATCCTTCAGTCTTCAGGCTGACGCTCTATCCACTGAGCCAAACCGGCTAGGGCTCTATAACACTTTCTATATGAGATGCAAATCATATTATATGATGACTTTGTGTTGTGGGCCTGTCTTTCTCATCCCTGGACTTGGTGTATGAGGACAAGGCTGGTGCTGCTCATCTTTGTATCACCTCCTCTTTGAGTTCCCTAGACAGGAGACAATAGCTGTCAATAAATAAATGAACAAATGTGGGTTGAGGCCACGTCTGTGCTGTTCACCGTTGTATATCCAGCTGCTAGCATAATATTTCCAGGAGGAAAGAAAGGAATCATAAAAGTAAATTAGGAAAAACAAAGGCAAAAG
The DNA here is from genome assembly GCF_964212035.1 of Myotis nattereri. Lineage (NCBI taxonomy): Eukaryota > Metazoa > Chordata > Mammalia > Chiroptera > Vespertilionidae > Myotis > Myotis nattereri. The sequence continues at coordinate 116,173,171 of NC_138076.1, forward strand.
AGTGAGAGTAAGTATATCAGTTAAGAGGTGAGTGCAGCCCTGGCCAGTGTGGCTCAGTTGGCTGAATGTCGTCCCATGCACCAAAAGGTTGTGGGTTTGATGCATGAGGGAGGCAGCTGGTTGATATTTCTCACTCACATCAATCTTTTTCTCCCTCCCTCTCCCTTCCTCTCTCTCTAAAATTAAAAACAACAACAACAACACACAACATAATAAAAATAAAGAGGTGCCCGGCCAGTATGTCTCAGTGATTGAATGTTGGCCTGTGAACCAGGAGGTCACGGTTCAATTTCCTGTCAGGGCACATGCCTGGGTTGTGGGCTTGATTCCCGGTGTGGGGCATGCAGGAGACAGCCAATCAATGATTCTCTCTCCCTCTTCCTTTCCTCTCTGATATCAATAGAAATATATTTAAAAAATAAAAAATAAAGAGGTGAGTGCAACAGTAGGTGAGTGAGTACAAATGAGGGAGCAAACTAGGGCAGTGGCTGTGGGGCTTGAACTCACATCATCTCTTCTCTCATATCAGCCCTCATAGATGACAAGAAATACGCAAATGTATACTTTAAAAGAAGTGAGGCATAATTGTGTTTAAAACAAGGAGATCCTTGTGGACCAGAGACTGTGGAAAATCCCTGAGACAATGCAAGCAGTTAAGATTGAATTGAAGAGGGAAAACCCACAACAGAAGGTGCTTTGAAAGAACAAGGAAAAGTGCTTTCATAAAAGGGTAGGAAGAGGTCTAACGGGATTCTGCAGAAGTTGTGCACTGGGAGCAGCCACACTGTTAAATATATGTAAGAATAAAATGGGTGTGAAAAATGACAATATAACCACTGGTAAAATAGAAATCTACTGTATAGCCTCAGGTCCAATGTGGAGGAAATCAAGGACCATAGAAAACCTGATCAACCCAAAAACTGAGGGAGAAAGAACAAAGAGACTAATAGATATAGGAAAAACAAAATGGCAAGAACTAGTAAATCCACTTAAGAAAAAGAACTTTAAAATAAATAAAATTATTATCAGACAGGCCACTAAACTCAGTGCAGTGAAATGAGAAATTACCAATAGCAACCCAAAAAGCCCCAAAGGCATATATTAGAAATTATAAATCAAGTCTTTGATTAAAAAGGAGGAGGAGAAAAGGAGAAAGAGGAAAAAGAAATAAAAATGGACACTGCATATTTAAACTTGTGGGAGTTAGCTAAAATTTTAACTTAAATTCATTTATTAGAAAATAAAAAAGGAGTTAAAATAAATGGCTGTATTTTCAATGGAAGAAGCTAACAAAAACATGAAGAATGAGGAGGAGGAAAAGAAAGAAGAGAATAAACAAAGCAGAAGGAGGGAATTAATAAAGACAGAATTAATTAAAACTGAGAACAGCATTAAAAACAAAATAATAGGTGGTTAGAAAAACCAAAAGTTGTGTTTTGAACTAATGCTACTACTACTACTACTAATATAATAGCTAACATTTTTGAATGTTTACCACACACTCTACTAATATATTACCTATAATAACTCATGTAATTCTCATGTCAATCTTATGAGGTGGGTTCTAGCATTACCTCTTTAGCAACAAGTAAAGGTACAGAGAGGTGAAGTCATTAATTCAAGGTAACACGGTTCACATCAGACTTAGGATTTGAATACAGCAGTCTGGCTCTAGTTTACACTGTACACTAATAAAACATTCAAATACACCACTAAGCATGTTAAACATAAAGAAATAGTTATGGAAAAAGGGAAAACACAAATAACATTCAGAATGAAAAGGAGAACATAACTATGTATAGAAAAACCATTTTTTGAAGTTTAAGAAAATCTTATGTACTTCTTTATATTGAAAACACTTGATACATTTGAAAACCTAGGGTTTAAAATTTTTATAAGGAGAATGTACTCATGTATTATTGTACAATTAAAAGTTCATTTAAAAGTCACTTACAGAAATGGAAAGGAAGACATTAAAAGAAGTGATATAATCAGAACTGAACCCAGTAACTGGTTGGCTGTAGGTATAGGGAGAGCTTGAGGAGGTAGTTCTGAAATTTCTAGATGGTGGGACTGGATGAATGGCAGTGTGTTAAGCGAAATTGTAAATGCGGGAAGAAGAGAAGGTTTAGATGTAAAACATAATGAATTCAGGTTTAGAAATGTTGAATTTGAAGTATTATTGGTATTTTTGTCACAGTCTTCATTAGATGGTTAGAAATTCAGTGCCAGAGATATACATTTGCTTCAGCAAGTCCAATAGGTCATCACCAACTGCTACGTTCACTTCACAAAAAAGATGTATTGCCCTAGCCAGCATGGCTCACTGGTTGATCATCAACCTATGAACCAGGAGGTCTTGGTTCGATTCCTGGCCAGGGCACATGCCCAGGTTGTGAGCTCAATCCCCAGTGTAGGCCGTTCAGGAGGCAGCCCATCAATGGTTCTCTCTCATCATTGATGTTTCTATTTCTCCCTCTTCCTTTCTCTCTGAAGTCAATAAAAATGTATTTTAAAAATAAAATAAATAAAAGTTTTAGAAAAGTCACTAAACTCCCAAGTGAGAAATCAAGAATCAATTCCCTATATTAATTGCATAACGAACAGTTGTCTTTTTTGTGGACTTTTTCTTTTGTGGTTTTTCTGCATGGCTTTAGGATTTCTAGATGAAGATTTTATATCTAAAAGTAGAAACAATAATGAAATAAAATATTTGACTATGACTTGATTTCTCCATTAACAGACGGCACAAAATTGCTTTATCAACTAATATGTAGAATAGCCTCTAAAGCCTATGCATAGTATAAGTAAGTAATAATTTGCAATATAGCCACATGACATGTAAGTGTTAACCAGATGATGAGTGTTCTCTTTCCCATATTCAGATGTATCAGAACATGGACGACCATGTTTCTAAACATCCTTCCGGCTACCAAAACAGGCAACCTTACAGCAGAGAGACGGGCGCAGGGCTGCCCTCTCCACAGGATCACGCTGAAGACTCGTAGAGAAACAATTTAGTCTTAAGAACTCTTATCCCCGTCACCTTCAACTGGTTATCGATTACCAAAACAAGATTAACTTCATCACTAAAAGAAAATGTATTCTCAGCTGCTGCTTTGCTGGACTTTTCTCTAGAAGCTCTCTGTATCTGCTGTTGTTTTCAAAGTAACTTTTGTAAAATTGAATTTGCACAAGGCAGGAAGAGCTGAAAATTAACTTCATTGGAGCATCTACCTACATCCAAAGGCCTTCTCAGGCTGGCTTGAGTGAAAGTTGTGTACCTAAGTATAGTATATTCTTGTAAATACATAAAACAAAAAAATTTTGCTGAGGAGAAGCTGATATCATTTTTTAAATCTATGTTTTAAGATAATATGTAACTTTTTCAGCTATTTAGTGATATATTTTATGAATGGAAATAAAATTTCTACTATAGAAATGTTTGCTATTGAATTATTTGCTCGGTATATTTAGGGCAAGACTTACCTGGAGTGCATGAACCTACGGAAATTGTGTGTGATGTTTTGTTTGTGCATGTGTGGGTTTTCTGCTACTGAGAAGGCCCATTCTGTCTTCAGATTCTTTAAAGGACCCCTGACTCCTGCCCCCTGACTAGGAGAAGAAGAGCTGATGTTGGCCATCTGCTGTCTTCTCTGTAGCACTCTTGATGCAGTCCCCTTCGTCCTTTGGAGCTTAGCACCCCCCATCCTACAGGCTTATAGACTTGGACTTGTCCTCCTCCTTATATGCCCAGTGTAACCTTTTCTTTCTTCTTGGCCTCCCTTTAAGTATAGTGGCTCCAAATAAGAGCTCCGCACAACGTTTTAGCCATACGATGTTAGGCAAATAACTTCTGCAGGCCCCGGTTTCCTCTTCTGGAAAATGGATAATAATGGCATCTATCTTACAGGGCTGTTGTAAGAATTAAGTGAATTACATAAATCTTATATATATGTTATAAATATATACATATATTACATAAACATATAAATCATTTAAGAAGATGCTTGGCCCATAGATATTATTTCATATTGTCATTTGTGCTTTCCTTGCTGGCTTTAATCCTTTGCTGTAGACCAGACCCCATAAACTCACTTAGATTATACTAATTTCTTTCTTGTTTATAATTGACTAGAGGCCCAGTGCACGAAACCGTGCGTGAGTAGAGTCCCTAGGCCTAGCCTGCGATCAGGGCCATGTCCCCACCTCTCTGTGATGCTCCCTGCTCCGAGATGCTTGCCGCCGCAGCCCCACGAAGCTCCGTGATGCTCACTGCCCACTGAAGCTCAACAGTCCCCAGTCCCAGCCTCCCCCTGCCCCCTCCCTGTTTGCCATGCTGCGATTGGAGCCTGTGGGACTGGAGTGGTGGGGAGGGACCGAGAGGTGGTCAATGCACCTCATGGCGACTGGTCGAGCGGTTGTTCTGGTCCTTCCGCTTATGGTCTCGGCCTTTTATTATATAGGATTGATTTTTGAGAGAGAGAGGAAGGGGCTTGGGAGTTGGGGGCAGGGAGAAAGAAACATCAACTTGTTGTTCCACTTATTTATGAATTCATTGGTTGATTCTTGTATGTTCCCTGACTGGGGATCGCACCCACAACCTTGGTGTATCTGGACCACGCTCTAACCAACTGAGCTACCTGGCCAGGGCTGGATTACACTAATTCCTTCTTCACCTAACTGTTCCTATTCTCTCCACCACCCAGTGTTTTCCCTGCGCCATTGACAGATTCATTTTCCCAAAGTATCTATCTAGATCAGTGATGGCGAACCTATGACACGTGAACTCATTTTTTTGGTTGATTTTTCTTTGTTAAATGGCATTTAAATATATAAAATAAATATCAAAAATATAAATCTTTGTTTTACTATGGTTACAAATATCAAAAAATTTCTATATGTGACACGGCACCAGAGTTAAGTTAGGGTTTTCAAAATGCTGACACGCCGAGCCAAAAGGTTTGCCATCACTGATCTAGATAGCATCTGCATCTATCACTTCTGGGCTGGAGAGCTTGCAGTGGCTCTGTGGCCATCTGCTGAAGTCAGATTCCCAGCATGCAGGTCCTTGCAGCTGGTTCACTGCATTTCTTGTACTAGATAACATACGCTCTGTCTAGCCAGGACCTCCCGCCCCTGATCAGTGGACGTCTTAGGCATTCTCATCTTTTTATTTTTCTTTCCCTCACCCTCCGTCTACCTGGGATGCCAACTCCCTTTTCCCCTCCCTATTTAAGCTGTTGCTTTGGGACCAGCCTGGCACTGTCTTCTGCTCGGATTTTTCTCAGCTCTGTTCGCCGTTAGTGATCGCTTTCCCCACTGAAATCTTGGATGGGCTTCATGTCTGTCTCATCTGGTTGGCTCTGCACATAGAGTCTACCTATCTTACGTGATGATTTATTTTCTTAAGTAAACATCCTTTTTTTACTTGGATTTTAAACAAGTTAGAAAGTAGATATGATTTGTGCCAAGTTGTGCGCCACTCTTCTATTCAAATGTACACTCAGGACACAATAATATATGTACTCAATTATTTCTTACCTACTCAAAGCATAAAATACGCTTGATGTTAAAAATTCAAGTAATTTTATGTTTTTACTTATAGTAATAAGTGAAATTTCCCCTTTGTGCACCCAAATCCCAAAATGCTTCTTCAAGGGAACCACTGTTAAAAAAATTTCAGGTATATTTTCTCCACCTTATTGTTTAAAGATATTTACATTACTCACAGGTACTTACACACAAGCACACATGCAGAGTTCTTTGATTTTTATATAATGGAATTGCACTAACCACACTATCAAACAGGCTTTTTGTTTTTCACAAGGGGTCAGTATTTCCCCAACTACGTAGTTTATGTACTAAGCACATGGTAGGAATGTGCTCCCTATTGTAGGGACTTTAGTCAGGGGGCTTTCCCTTCCAGCCAAGGAGGCCCTTGACTCGAGGCAGGGGAATAAACACCCTCTCTTGTTGTGGAACTTTGTACCTTGATTGGATTCAGGCAAGAATGAAAACAGGGGTTGGAGCTTATCATTCGCACAGCAGCAGCAGTCTCTGTACTTCCCAGCCCTAGACCTCTGAAGCTGCGTTGGTCCCTCTTCCTGGCACCATACTCTATGTAGACTTCCAGATCTGGTTTTATTTTAAAAAAACCCAACATTATGCTTCTAAGATTCACTCATGGTGTTACATGAACATAGGGTTCTTTTTTAAAAAAAATGTATTTTATTAATTTTTTACAGAGAGGAAGGGAGAGAGATAGAGAGTTAAAAACATCGATGAGAGAGAAACATCGATCAGCTGCCTCCTGCACACCTCCCACTGGGGATGTGCCTGCAACCACGGTACATGCCCCTGACCGGAATCGAACCTGGGACCTTTCATTCCGCAGGCCGACGCTCTATCCACTGAGCCAAACTGGTTTCAGCAAACCTAAGGTTCTTTCATCTCACTGTTGTACTATGTGAACACAAAATCACCACTATTTAGTCACTGGCACACTGATGACATGTGAAGTGTTCTGGATTGGGTGGGGTAATGGGTTCACAGGTGTTCATTATAGGACATTTGTTATACCAAATATGATATTTAAAAGGCAGCATTCTCTGAAGAAGGATGACACTTACAATGAAATTAGATTTTATTAAACCCAGCTCTTACAACAGAGTGGGTTTTAGTTTAGGACTCGCTATGTCCCTGAAAACACTACACAGTTTCAGAACACAACTTACAATCACTGATGTTAGAGACCTGTTGCTGCTACTGCTTGGACAGCCCCTTCGGCCGGCTTTGCAGTTGTCTCACCAGTAGGTGGCGCCCTAGGACCACTGGTTTTTAACGAACCCCAGCCATCAGGCCTGACTTCACTACTACACCCTACACCTGAAAAGGCACACTTTAAGCAGAATTAAAGAAAAGTTCAGTCAGCTGATTAGAAAGGAAAGCAACCCTCTATAGACATAACTTCAATCCATTTATTCCGCATTCGATTGTTTATTGACTATGGTAACAGCTGTGCATTTTATGTGTATTATTTACCACATTCCTGACATTTACTGAGCAGCCTAATGTCAGATTCTGTTAGAGGATCTGATTTTTACCACTCTGTTCTGGAGTGCATTCATATACACGTGGAATTGACTTTTGAACTTCTTGGACCACCTTCTGTGCTGTGCTGTGTTGTCTGGACCTGGACTGGCTTCCTATATTGAAAAAAGAAGTCTATTTCCTGGCGATATTTTTGGAGTAAGAAAAACACCCAGGGCTGTTTGGCCTGCAGCGGGAAGATGTCCTGGGTGACCTCTTATCGCAGTTCCAGCCCTTCAATTATCCGCCTTCCTTTCTGTCCCGCCTCCCCCACCACTGCCGCTGGTGTTTCTTCCTGATCTTCTTCTGTCTCCTTCTTTCATGAAGGACTTTCTTAGTAACAGATTCATCTCGCCTTCTCTATCCTTCCCACTAGCATTTTTGTTGAAAATATATGTTTCTTCCTATGCCACAATCACCATCAGCAACAACAACAACAAAAAAAGTGAGGGGAGATTTCACCTAAAAAACGACATCTTTTTAGCTCCTAGGGGATCAAACATGTATTAAATTCCAAATTCTCTTAATGAGGCAGAAAAGGCTATGATGATTATTTTTTGTGGTAAAATATATATAAAATAAAACTTCTAATTTTAACCATTTTTAAGTGCACAGCTCTGTACACTTACATTCATGTTGTTGTGCAACCAGCATGCATCCTCAGAACTTTTCCATCTTTGCAAACTGAAACTCTGCCCGCATTAAACACCAATTCCCCATTCATTCTTCCTCGGGCCCTGACACCCATCATTTTACTTTCTGCTTTTATGCAGTAGACTACTTTAGGTATCTCATATAAGTGGAACATACAGCATTTGTCTTTTTGTAACTGGCTTATTTCACCTAACATAATGTCTTCAAGGTTATATTGGCATTTATTGATACATGTATCCTAGAGCTGTGCTAATGACTTGACATATGTTGTTTCATTTAACAAATTGTGAAGTAGGACCTTGTTCTGTAGTCATTTAACAGACAGTGAAACCAAGGCTTAGGAAGGTTAGACTCATGGAGGGACTACGTGCGGGCCCGGGTTGGAGCCCGTCCTGCCTGCCTCCTCACAGCCACACAGACTCTGAGCTCCTTCCTGAAGCCCTTCGTCCTGCTTGGCTCGGTCCTCAGCCAATGAAGATGGTCTGGTAACAGCAAGATTATAGGGTTTCCGGCTTCCTGTTTGCCTCAGATTATGAATGTACATGCAGGAAAGCAAGCTGCCTTTCTGGCATCATATGAGAAAACACTCCTGCATAAAGCTCCATGCACAAAAAGTTAATAGCTATAGTTGAAGGGAGCAGACACATGAAATGTTTCTACTAAGAAATGGAGAAAAAATTTAACTGTCTATTTAAGAACTTTTCTCTAACCCTGGGCAGAGAGCTCAGTTGGTTAGAGCATTGCCTCTTTGCACCAAGGTTTCTGGTTTGCTCCCTGGTCAGGGAACCAACAAATGAACGAATGAATGGGTGGCACAGAAAACTGGTGATTCTCTCTCTCTCTCTTTCTAAAAGAATCAATAAATAAAATATTAAAAAAGAAATATTCTCCATGTACTGCTAAAAGTCTCTTAAAAGAAAAATTATAATAAAGTCAACTATAATATTTTCAGCAATCAGAACATAAGAATCATATCTTGTATGGTTAAACACAAATTATGAGGCTAATTATATATAAGTTAACTTAAAAAAACTAGCTTTTGATATATAATTCATATAGCATACAAGTCAGCTATTTTTAGTGTATAATTCAATAACTTAGCTTTTTGCCTGGGTAAAAATTGCCTTGCCTCTGACTACCTTACATTACTTTGATTGCTCTGATTGGTAAGAGTCAAACAGGGTAAGCTAAGCCTCAGAGAGCTCTGTGGCACGAGCTGCCATATTAGTTCCATATGAATAATTTGGTTTTTGTCAGTGTTGTTTCTATATCCATGACTATTTAATTCCTTAATCTTAGGGTCTTAAAGGTTCATGTGTTGTAGGTTATTTGGCATTCCATTATTACATGATAGAACAAAATAAAGGAGGTTGGGAGGGGGGAAGTTAGGGGACTGGGTGAAAAGGTGAAGGGATTAAGCAAAAAACAAACAACAAACAAAACCCCTCATAGCCCTGGCTGGTTGGCTCAGTGGATAGAGCGCCGGCCTGCGGACGGAAGGGCCCCAGGTTTGATTCTGGTCAAGGGCACATGTCCCGGTTTTGGTTTGGGCTTGACCCCCCAGTGGGGGGCGTGCAGGAGGCAGCCAATCAATGATTACCTCTCATCATTGATGTTTCTATCTCTCCCTCTCCCTTCCTCTCTGAAATCAATAAAAAAAATTGTTTTAAAACACCCCTCATAAACACAGGATGGTGATTCCTAGAGGAAAAGGTTGGTGGGGGAGGTAGAAAAGGGTAAAGGCGGGGGATGGTGATGGAAGGAGACTTGACTTGGGGTGGTGAACACACAATACAATATACAGACAATGGATTATAGAATTATAATTTTATTGACCAATGTCACCCCAATACATTCAATAAATTTATTTTAAATAAAAGGCGGTTAGCTTTCCAGTGACATCAGTAGACAGCCCTTCCTACCAGGTGTATCAGCATTTCCTGGAGCCCAAGCATATTCCACTTGCAAATGCAGATGTCTATCTCCTGCTGCTGCGAAGAGCTGCCCAGCCCCGGGCTCCACGCCCCAGGCAGGAGTTGCTGGGAGGGTGGGGAGACCCTCAGCGTGCAGAGATAAGAGAAGGAATGGAGAGGGGCCAGGCTAAAAGGGTGGGGGCAAAAGCAATGGAGCCAGGTCCCCCTTCTTCCTCAGCTTCTGCTCCACCTTCTTTCCCAGTCACCCAGAGCCTAGAGTAAGGCTGGGGGGCCTGGACAGGCAGTAGTGGGGGCCCTAGACAATCTCACCTTCCCTTTCCCCACAGCGTACCCTGGCATTGCAGGTGCTGCACAGGTCAGCTCTGGAATAAACCCAGGCCCAGGGCGGTGGCGGCGGCAGAAGGGGACAATATGGATACTGGGCTGTTAACTGGGTCTGAGGCAAAACCTTGGGGCAAGGAAAAGACATGTGACTCTGGAGGCAAAAGGAAAAAGAAAGAAAATTCTGAGGTTGGTCCAACAAAGAGATTGTAATAGGACATGTTGCATTAGCCAACTCCTAGGTAGTGCTATGCAGAGGAGCGTTTTAAGCGCCTTGGTATGCTTATTTACTTAACTTTGCAAAAATTCTATTAGGTAAATACTATTATGATCTTTATTTTACAGACAAAGAAACTAAGATACAGAAAAGTGCAATGTCTTGCCAAATGTCAGATGGTGGGGGCAGAGAAGATCAGAACTCTCCTGGGTCTATGCTGTCCCCCCAGCCACAGTCTGGCAGCAAGCAGCAGGCGCTCTGCGGGATGCCGTGTGTTCCACGCATGATAGGATTGTGACAGGTAGTGTTAATATTCTATAGCTCCCTTCACACTGAAGGCAAGATCGGTAAATGTGGTACTTCTGGCACCAAATTTTCCCCTTTGCAAAACAAATATCATCAGTTTCTTTTCAAGGGATGCGGTCTCTGTCCATTCTTCAGCCATGGCTTTGGCCCAGGTAGTCAGGGTGAGTCCTGGCCTGGGACACATCTACAGACTTAGGACAAAACCTGTAGCTGCTGACAGATTGTCACAGACCGCAGTAGAGGCAGGGCACTACTGTCACCTGCACCTTACTGGCCACAGGGACAAATGTGATTTACTGTTAACGTGGTTGCTCTGTCTTTGAATTTGATTCAGATGGCAGCAAATGTGCAGCAGGATTGAGCCTGCAACCAAGGTACATGCCCTGGACCGGAATGGAACCTGCGACCCCTCAGTCTGCAGGCCGATGCTCCAACCACTGCGCCAAACTGGCTAGGCTGCGTTTTAATTCTAACAGAAAATTGCAATATCTTTGTTTTTAAAATCTGACTTCTCCTTTTCTTTGACTTCATCTTCCACAGTATTTTTGTTTTCAGTATCTGTGAAAGATATGAGGGTGAAACTAATCTATGTGGATATTTGGTCAACTGAGTCACGCCCCAGGATTCATTGGCAGCCCGCCGCAGGCACGGTTCTCGGTCCCCTGTTTAATGAGCATTTACTACATACCTATTGTGTTAAGCATTTGAGATACAGAGAAACAGTAAAATACACCACCTGTACTCCGCAGCAGCAACAATAGGTGGGAAATCAAATTCCAAGGGGGTTGACGTGTGACCTGTCTTCGAGGTTCTCAGGGAAAACTTCCTTGGGATAATGTTGACATTAAAATGTTAATGACACCGAAACTGTTTAGAGTGAATGCCGAGAGGGAAATACGGCCCCTCCTGCCTTTGACAGTGGGAACAGTTTGATTGAAAATGTTTGCCACACAGATCTTCACTCCCTGGACTAGAACCCTCAGCCTGTGTTTGCTCATTACACAAGCCCTCTGGGCCGGCTTCTGCCGAGGCATTGAAAATGTGCCAACCTGGTGTCGCAGGAAAAACAAGCCTGAGTGTTCAGCACCTGCAACCTGGTGAGCGGAGCCACGATCACCCACTCCGCGAGTGGGCAGCCAACCTCCCGCTGCCTGCAGCGATGGACATGGAGAAGGTCAACTCCATGGGCTTCGGAGAGTTCGTGGACGTGTTTGGGAATGTCATTGAGAGATGCCCTCTGATTGCAGCTGCTGTTTGGTCCCAGCGCCCGTTCTCTGACCTGGAAGACTTGGAAAGGCACTTCTCTGCCTTTATTGACGCTCTGCCACAGTCAGGTAAGGCTTCATAGACTGGGGGACTCTCCACAAGGGGGTTCAACTGTTCTCAGCAAAACACAGTTAGATCTGTTTAGTTGGTTATAATTGATATATTTATTTAGCTAATTTTATTGTAAGGGTCACTAAGTTTCCTTAAAATTAGAAAATGGGAGTCAAACACTTGCTAGGTGTTAGGCCAAAAGTCAAAGGAAAGAATGTATGTTGGCTCAGGTAAAGTGGCTGTTAAATATTAAAGCTCTGAGGTCATGAGGAAGAGGATGGGCCTCACAGAGGCTCGGAGGCCGAAGGTCAGGCTGCGGGCCTACCCTCTCTCAGCTGAATGTGCTCACTCTGGGAATGTCCTGTATGCAGGGGAGAAGACGGGTCGATATCAGAATATCTCAGGAGCCCAGGGGAAAGAGCAAATGGCTGACATTTTTATCAGAAAGGGCCAGTTTGGACTGGATTGCTGAGGAAAGTAAACTCATTCAGATCAGCTTCTCCCAGAGGGAAGTAAAGGAGGAAAGACAAAAATCTGAATGAATTCCTCTGGAGAAAGGGAAAGAATTTGTTGATTTCTGCTGGGTAGGGAGAGAAAAGGAGGCACTTCAGGATGTAGGGTTAAATGCGAAGGTTTAGGCAAACCCCAAGTGACAGCCTCACAGGGATTTAGAAGCCAAGGAAGGGGGCCGTCTTGATACCCATCAGAGAGGCCTGGGACTGATGAGTATAGGGGTTGGATGCCTTACGTGGGCATTCAGGTCACCCCCAGCGCCAGTTCTGCCTACCAAAGTGGCCCCCTAGGCACTCGCATTCCACGCAGGGCTCCACGCCAGCGAGCCGGGTTCTCACCCAGGTAAAGTTTGAGAATAGGTGGAGATAGTTTTGGCCCCAAGACCTTTAATCATTCGCTTTACCAGATCAAACTGCATGCCCAGGAGCTGAAGGGAGGAGAGGGGGACAAGGGCTGCCTTCACAGGGGCCCTTCCACAGAGATCTGGGCAGGGAGGCAGAACTCATGCTCTCCTCTCTTCCACCATGAGGCCAACACACAGAGTCTTGCCTGTCTGCCCAGGGCTTTGACATCTGGGTAATTTCCCATTGTCAGATGAACAGCTCCCAAGTAAGAAACTCATTTTAATTCAGTTTAAGCACGTCCGGGAAGAGTGGAGGACAGTGTTACAAAATCAAACTGGCAGAAATGTGTGGGCCATGTTGAGACCCATTTCTCAGAGCCTCCTCAAAGCTGAGCTCTCCCCTCCGCCACTGGGCTCAGGCCTTAGGGGAGCTGATGGGCACTGGAGCCGTGTGACTGATGGCCCCCAGCAGCAGCCAGCTCAGAGCCTGCAGAGCAAGCTGGAAAAGGCAAGGGGCCTTGGGAGCCCATGTTCAACATGTCTGGCAGGAACATGGACGAGGCCAAATGCAAGGCTTCTAAACCAGAAGGGAAGTGATTTTTAAAGGGTGTGAATGCCTTAGGAATGACTTTTTTTTTTTCTATCAGGAAAAGAAAAAGAAAAAAAGGGAGGAAAACCCCATGACCTGTCTCAATACCCACAGAGGTGGTAGGGCTGGGCAATGAATGTATTGAGAGAGAAAGCTATGTTGGCATAAATAATTGCAATCTATTATTCACTGGCTTCAACAGTTATTCGACATTTGTTTGGATTTTGCTCTGTACCAGGAGCTTAGATAATGCAATAAAAATTCCCCCATTTCTGTATTCTTTCCCACCAGCAGTCACCCCAACCAGCTTGACCAGAAGCTCTAGTTAAGGTTAGTTATGTCTAGTTAAGGCATCGCTCTGCTGGTGGAGCCTGCTTGTCAGCCCTAGCCTGGTGTCCACGCTTCTCTGGGACAGGCAGCTGGCAGCAGAGCCTCAATGCAGTCTGGGTGGCTGCTGCATATCTAATCACCTTAATGACATCAGAGAGGTGGTATTAGCAAAGTAATAATAATAACAATAGTTAAAAGGTATTCAACCCTTACTATCAGTGTGTTTCAGGCACTTTTCCAAACACTTAGCATTTGTTAACTCATTTGACCCTCATACTCATCATATAAGACAAGTATTATCATCGTTATTGTCCCCATTTTAAAGAGGAGAAAACTGAAAGGAGGAGGGACTAAGTAACCTGATCAAGGATACATAGCTAGAAAGTGTCAGGACTGGGGTCCAAGCCCTGACAGTCAACCCAGCAGCCTTAGAAGGATTTTCCAGAGAATCAGAAACAAAGTCTAGAAACAGTTTCTAGGAGTTTTATTCATTTGTTTCCTAACGTGTTCAACTAACATAAATGCTTGATGTCACAGATCCTGTTTTATTTAAATAATCAAATAAAATGGGATTTACTGCATAGTCAAGTTTTATTCCTTGAATAGTAAGGAACGAACTGGGTGTACGTCTTTATATCCTAAAACTAAAAGGGAGTTTAATATTTTTTTCCTTACCCAAGGATATGCTTTTTATTGATTTTAGAGAGAGGAAAGGGGAGAGGGAGAGAAACATCGAGCATTTGCCTCCTACATGCCCAGCAACTGGGCATTGAACCTGCAACCTGGGTATGTGTGCCCTGACAGGGAATTGAATCCACCACCTTTTGGTGTACAGGACTACGCGCCAACCAACTGGGCCACACCGGCCAGCACTAAAAAGGACTTTAAAGAGATGTGCAGGCTATGGTGATCTTCCTGGTCAAACATTTGTTTTTAATGATCTAAGAAAATTCTACCATTAGCAGGAAACTGAAAATCCTGTTTCTTGAGTAAACAAACCAAGGTTGACAATCCATAAAGATCATTAGCCAGTAGGTGGCAGTCCAGGATTAATATTTGGCTCCAGCAATAATTGGGTAAGTATCCTTTCAAGCCAACCTCTGGATTTCCAGGAGAGGGGAATAGCAATAGTAAAGGGAAGAAGGTTGAAACACACACACACTCTCACAAACATGGCCAATAATGAACCAGTTCACTATTGATTTGTGTTAAAAATCAAAGAGCAATAAAACAGTATAATAGAGTTAATCATGCTTCTCTGTGGAATTTCAGAATTGAAATTTGGCATAATTCATTATTTATTTATTTATTTATTTATTTATTTATTTATTTTAAATATATTTTATTGATTTTTTTACAGAGAGAAAGGGAGAGAGATAGAGAGTCAGAAACATCGATGAGAGAGAAACATCGATCAGCTGCCTCCTGCACATCCCCCACTGGGAAATGCCCGCAACCCAGGTACATGCCCTTGACCGGAATCGAACTTGGGACCCTTCAGTCTGCAGGCCGACGCTCTATCCACCGAGCCAAACCGGTTTCGGCATAATTCATTATTTAATACTTCAAAACATAGTTTTTGAATTAGTAGAACTACATGCTAACAAATCCCTTGAATGTAGGCTATAAGGTAGATGAAACTATTAAAGAGATGAGACTGTCAAAAAATATATTTTAAAAACTCTTTCCCAAGAGTGAAGTATTGGTCAATAAGTACTTATAGAGTGGCCCTGGCTGGTTAGTTCAGTTGGTTAGAGTGTCATCCTGATATGTCAAGGTTGTGGGTTCGATTCCCGGTCAGGGCACATATAAGAATCAACTAAGGAATGCACAAATAAGAGGAACAGCGATCAATGTTTCTCTCTCCTCCCTCCCCCTTTCTTCCTCTATCGCTCTCTAAAATCAATGAATAAGGCCTAGCCAGTTTGGCTCAATGGATAGAGTGTCGGCCTGTGGACCAAAGGGTCCCAGGTTCTATTCCAGTCAAGGGCACATACCTTGGTTGCAGGCTCCTCTCTGGCACAGGGCCTGGTCAGGGCTCATGCAGGAGGCAACCAATCGATGTGTTTCTTTCCCATTGATGTTTCTCTCTATCTTTCCTTCTCTCTTCTACTCTCCCTAAAAAATCAATGGAAAAATATCCTTGGGTGAGGATACACACACACACACACACACACACACACTAAAATCAATGAATAAAAAGTAAAAAACTGGGAATAGGAACAGTGACCAAGACAAGTCCCTGCTTCAATGAGTTTACATTCTAGTAAAGAGAGACAGAATTAACATCCTATATAATAAAAGCCTAATATGCTAAGTGTCTGAATGTTCGACCAATTGCTATGATACACACTGACCATCGGGGGAAGACACTCCTACCAGTAGGTTAGCTAGCTGCTGGGGTCCAGCCTGTTGGGACAGGGTGAGATGGGCCGGACACGCCCTGGAGCCTCCCATGGTCCCTCCCCAGCCTCTAAAACATTTCTTCTAATTAATTTCCTTTCAATGTGCATGAATCCATGCATCAGGCCTCTAGTAAATAAATAAGATCATATCAGATTCTAAAACTTATTAGAAAATATGTACCATTGTAGAAAATACATAATAAAAGAGCTCTTTCTTAAGAAATTATATTTGAGTTTAAAACCAAAAGATGAGAAGGAATTCGTCAAATATCTAGGAGATCACTTTAAGAAAAAGAACCTGAGCCTTTTGACACTTAGCGGGTACAGAAAGACCAAGGTGACTGAAGAATAGTGAGAAGTGGAGGAATATGAGGAAAGAAAGGTCAGGTGGAGGGACTGCTACAGCAATGAGAGTGAGAGGTGATGGT
Source organism: Myotis nattereri (assembly GCF_964212035.1). NCBI lineage: Eukaryota > Metazoa > Chordata > Mammalia > Chiroptera > Vespertilionidae > Myotis > Myotis nattereri. The sequence goes on from NC_138076.1 coordinate 116,189,620, forward strand.
TCTTTGGGTGAGGACTAAAGGAGGGGAGATGGAAATGTATGGCTGGATTCTCAAAATAGATTTTAGAATTAGAGCCAACAGGTGTTTTGAATTTGTTGGGGAAAGGCAGGTCAAAAACTAAGAGAAATTAAGGATAACGCCTAAGTTTTTATTCTGAGCAACACGGTGGGTGGTGGCACTGTTTTCTACAATGAAGAAGACTTAAGAATTGAGAAGACAGGATGGAGAATGGGAGTTTGTTAAGTCTGAGATGCCTGATAATCACCTGGCAAAAAATACAGTGTGTTGAGGTGAACCATAACAAAGGTACTAGATCTGGGTGTCATCAAAGACTTGATGGCATTTCAAGCCATGGGACTAGGTGAGAACGCTTAGTGAATCATTGTAAATATAGAAGGGAGAAGATGTGAGTCCTGGGTACTTCAGTGTTCGTAATCTGGCAGAGCAAGAGCCACTGGTGAAAGTAGGCTAGTGATGGTTATCTTTCAAGAAGGAGAGAGGGCCAACCCTGGGAAATACTCCCAAAGAGGTTTCAGGAAAAGAGGACAGCACCGGTCATGGGCTTGGGCAAGATGTCCACCATCCGTGCCCTTAATGAATGCAGCCTGGTTGGGGGGTGGTAGAGTGAATCTGGAATGAGAGGTGAAGAAGTGGAGATACCACATAGAAAGCTCCTATGAGTTTTGTAAAAAGGAGCAGAGACACAGGGAGAATCTGGAAGACATCAGGGACTCAATAAAGGGATTTAATTTTGTTTACGGGACACGTGATTCTAAGGCATGTCTGTGTGTTGATAAGGCAGTGAGTTGAAGGAATAGAAATTGATGTTTGAAATGGCAGTCTTTGAGATGGACAGAGGGGCTGGCTTCAAGAACACCGCTGGAGAGGTTGATCTTCAACAGAAAGAACAGATGATCCATTGTACCGAGAGGGAGCACACACTAGCTGGCACAGATGCAGGAACACAGGTAGATTGGAAAGAAGTTTTAAGCCAATGGCCTGCTCCTCAGTGGCCACTGTTGCCTGCCCTGTCTTCCCCTATCGGGACAGAGAGTGCCAGGTCTGTCCCAATAGGAATTCTTAAGATTTCATGACTTGTAGCAGCAGCAACAATAATATCCACACCGACATCTCATCACCGACATGTGACATGCCAGTGGCATAGGCAGTAGGTCTAAGAGTTTGGAAAAGACGAAAGAGCAGGCAGCACTGAAATGGCCCTGAGAACCACTTTGGGATTCCAGGTGGGAGGGCCTGCAGGACTGAGGCGGGGAGGTGGGAAGTACCAGCCCCGCTGGGGTTTCACGCCAGGGCTGGGCGTTCTGACAGGGTGCAGCACTGGAAAGGGTACCGAAGCTTTGGTACAAGCCAGGGGTCTGGATCAGAGCCATCTGGGGCAGCAGTAAAGGGCGCAGTGGTTTGGGGCAATAAAAACAAGACTGGACATCAGTTTCTATTTCTTGCAGCCAAGGTGTTCGTGTATGTAAGTTCCAGTTTATTTTTTAGTCTCTTTTCTTCTTCCCTTTGCTCTGCCCCTTTTCTCAGCCTCCTTTCTCTCCCCCTGCAAACAGTGGAAAGAAAACACATGCTTAATTCTAGGCAAACATTAACCCCAGGCGATATTTTTGAGAGAGAAGACAAACCCCGGGGAATGAGAAGAGAGGAGCAAGGGCAGAAGGAAGGAGGCATGTGGGTGTGTGCGGGACAGTGGGGGGAGTCCCTTGGGGGAGGAGTAAGGGGACAGGCCCTGCCCCCACACCAGGGCCCCCTACTGTGCCCAAGCTTGAGCTGGGCTGGGCCTGGGAGAGTAAGAAATAGGGGGAAGGGAAGCTGAGAGACCTGGGGTCAGGTGAGAGGACTAGGGATCAGTCCCCTCTACTGGAGGCTGCTTTGAAAATCGGAATATGCAAGGAGGGAATAGGGGGCGGGTCCTGCCAGGTGGGAACAGTTCCCCCCACCCCAGCCTAGTCCTCTGAGGGTGCTGGGGCTGGGTGAATGCACAGCGGACCCAGCAGCTGCGTGGCACAGCCAGCCCTGACTCAGGGCTGGGAGGTCACCAGGTAGGGAATTTAACACGTACATTTTCACACCACCGGGATGGGTGGGATGCAGGAAGCGGGAAAGAACCACCTCCTGTTTGCAGGACCTGCGGGACAGAGCCCTTGGGAGCGGTGGTACAGAGGTGGGATTACTGGTGACATGGGTTTCGTTTTAAACTCCCCTTAACCTTGTAGAGGCAGCTAGTGCCTCCCAAATGTCCCATGATTTGGAGTTCAGGTGTGGTCAGCTACTGGCTAAGTGACCTTGGGGAGGTCACCTAACCCTTTCTGGGCCTCCATTGAATCCTCTCTTAAATGCAGATGTTCCCCCACAGTTCTCCCCACCACTCAGGACTGGCGTAATCTGGCGTTCGATGGCGTAATCACAATCATTCTTTAATTGGGCAGAAATTATAAAGTTTGAGTAAAGGGATGTTTACATCACAATGAAGAAGGGTTTTAAAATGTTTATTTATTGATTGACTTAGAGAGAGAGAGAGAGAGAGAGAGAGAGAGAGAGAGAGAGAGAGATTGTTCCAGTTAGGTTTGCATTCATTGGTTGATTCTTGTATGTGCCCTGACCCGCCTCAGAGTCTGGGGATAGTGCTCTAACCAGCTGAGCTACTCGGCCAGGATGAGGAAGGGTTTCTATGACCCCCCCTTTCCAAAAGAACCCACTGCCCGTTCCTAGCACCAGAGCCAATGCTTCCAGCTGCACCTCAGTCAGTTACAGTTTCCTGTGACGGAGAACAGTGGCAGCTGGATGTTTGCTGGCATTGGGCACTGTGTTTTAGTCGGATGAGTTGTCTCTAATCCTTACAACTACTCAGCAAATTTGATGGCATTACCTTCGTGGTACAGATCACCGCTTCCTCTCATCATATTGGAAACGCACCCAGCCTTGAGGGGTCCAATTCTCTCAGGAGAGCTAAGTGGACAGACTGGCCAGGGCTCAGGAAAACCCCCGTATTAGGACTTAAATGCCTAGGAATCATACGGGGGTGGGGGTGGGAGGCAGGGGTGGGTGGGTTCTCATTTGAGGCCTGGGTGATTATGAGAAGCGGTCTCTCAAGAAAACCTTGTACTCTGCAGTGTATTTGGGATCTACTGTGGGAAAAGGAGAATGAACCTCAGACAGGGCGGATGGTGAGTGGGTGCTGTTTTCCTAAAAGGAGGAAAGCTGCTTTCACTCAAAGGGCTGTGGAATTCCGGCTGGAAATTTCTTTTTTCCAGTTAATCATCTGCAGGGCTCGTTGGATGCCTGATTCCAGAAGGGCCACAAAATCCTGGGCATTTATTTGCCACGCCCCGTGGGTGTTACCCTGGGGACCCTCACCGTCCTCCTTCGGAAGAGAACGAACCCCATTCCCCGGCCCTAGCAGGAAGTCCTCCGGCCCTTGGCCCCGCCCTCCTCCACATCAAAGCCCCCCTGAGAGCAAAGGACTTTGAAAAGACACGAAATGCTCGGGCTTCTTATCGCGTCCCTGCTCCCTCCCGAGCGAGTCGTAAATTCCGAGTCTCAGCGGCCTCCCCTCCTCCCCTCTTCTTGCCCCAAGGTCTCCAAGGACAAATTTGTCGCTTCCCGCCCCGCTCCCGGGCCCTGGCCGAGGCTAAGGAAGCGGGGGACGGAGGGGCGCCAGATTAGGGACCTGTTCGTGGGGCTGGTGCGCTGGGCGCCCCGCTCCTTCGGGACACTCCTTTCTGCCCCCCATCCCCTCCTGGGAACCTCGACTCCCTCCCGCAGCCTCTGCGGGGCGGGGCGGGGGGGGGGGGAGGCCCGGGCCGGGTAGTCTCGTCCGCGCGGTCAGCCCTTCGGTAACGCGCCCGCCGCGGGGCTGTGCTTCTCCGCAGGCCAGGAGGGCATCCTGCGCTGCCACCCGGACCTGGCGGGGCGCGAGCTGCAGCGGGGCGCGCTCACGGCCGAGTCGCAGCGAGAGCAGAGCGCCGCGGGCCTGACGAGCCTGGGCGCGGAGGAGCGGCTCCGGCTGGCGGAGCTCAACGCCCAGTACCGAGCGCGCTTCGGCTTCCCCTTCGTGCTCGCCGCGCGCCTCAGCGACCGGGAGGCGGTGCTCCGCGAGCTGGCGCGCCGGCTGCACCGCCCGCCCGCGCTGGAGCTGCGCGCCGCCCTGGGCGAGGTGAAGAAGATCGGCCGCCTGCGGCTCGCCGACCTCGTCGGCGCCGACCCCTCGCGGCTGTAGCGCCCGGCGCGGGACGCGCGGGGACCGCGACCCTGCAGGGTGCGCCCCCCGCAGGAGGCTGACGAGGGCCCGGACCCGAGTCTACACGCGCGCACGAAGGAGAGGAGAATGGAGGCGATCACACGAATAACGAGCCCTTTTGTTCACCCCGCCGCCACACTCGCACGCTTTGTCAAAATGTCTATGTAGCATCGTGCCTTGTCCCATTCATCTACCTTCGCAGCCCGTTGACACCACCAGCTTTTGTGCTTTCCAAAGCGCTATCCAGCTTTGGCTACCCACCCTCTCCTGCTAAGCGGAGTTGCCAAGCAAAACTGACGGAAAAGGAATCTTTTATTCTATAGCGGTTTGTCTGTCTGTTCTTCTCTCACTGCACTTGCTGCACAGACATTTACCTGTGGGTGGAAGCGGCATTCTCTCCCTAGGGCACCTACAGGAGCCCTGGCAGGGACAGCAAGCACTGATCTTGGTCTTCGGCGCCAGGGACGTGGCGATTGGGGACGGTGGGCAGGAGAGCCTGCGCTGGGCAGCGCTGGGAAGGCGCCCGGTGGGGCAAGCGGAGTGGCGGCTGAAGTCTCGCTCGGAAGAGAGGGGTGGGAGTGGGGCGGCTCCAAGCTGTAGGTCAGGGGTGGGCGGCTTGCCATCTGTCTTGAAGGTGGGCTCCTCAGAACTTCAGACTGCCTAGGAGACACAGTCATTTTTAAAAATTAACAATAAAAAAATCAGTAATTTAATGACACTTATGGAACAGAGCTGGATATTGCCCCCCCCCATGTAGATGAGACACCATAGTGCTGATAAAGCGGGTAATGGGAGAAAATTGGTGCCCACAGACATGTTTTTGGCAGGTAGGGGAGTAGGTCTGCGTGTCAACCCTGGGGATCCAGAGCCCCAGCTGACTGGGCAGCTCCCTGCACTGGCAGCCAGAATGTCCACTCCTGCAGGCTCTCTCCCGCCCTCCGTCCCTCCCCCCTCCCACACACACACATCCGAAGGTCTAACTGACCCCAAAAATACTACTTAGGTTTCTGTTGGCAGAGGAGAAACTAGCCATGTGTATCCTCTTGATGAGGGCAGAGTTGGCCCTTTTAAAGCCAAGAGCCCCCATTAGTGACCAACTGGTCTGGGTTAGCAGCAGCAACAGCAGCAAGAAAACCTTTTCTGTAAAAAGTGGTGTGGTTGCACCCTTGGTTGGGGCTGAATTCAACAGAAAGAAGCTACTCTGGCAGCACCGGAATTCTAATCAAAGAATTTAAATTCCCTGTTAGTGGTGAGGGTGAAGGCGTCTGTGGACCGGATCTGTGCCAGGTGCCTTTTCTGGGTGTTGGAGGCCAGGCAACACCACACAGACGCTCAGTGATTCTGTTTCTGTGCTCTGGGGCCCAGGGGCAATGGAGGAGCCCTTGGGCCCAGGGCTTGCTTCAGCCAGGTAACTTGGGGGCTTTCCTGAGATGCACAAGAAACCTGCATCTCAGGAAACAAGTGCCACAGGCTGGGCCTGACACTCAGAATTTTGCACTAGATTCAAGGCACCCTGTCCAAGGCTGGCTGAGGCCAGCACTTAGATAACTCGGCCCCAAATGCAGAGTCTGGGCTCCTCCTGTAAATGCGCCCACCCTAAGATAGGGAGACCTCCCCAGAGCTGAGATGGCCAGTGGTGTTTTCAGAACGAGTGTAGATATGATCTGGGTCTCTCAGGCTCCACCATGTGTCTCCAATTTCACAGATACATTTCAACGGTTCAAAGCTTGTGGGGGGAATTGTTTATTTCTGCAGGAGGGGGATACACGTGGGGGAAGACGCTGGACCCGCCCCTTCAAAGGAGCTGGTGGTTTAGGGGAGGGAGAGCTGGCTGAGTGGTGCCTCTTTCAAAGGATGCCAGAGCCTTTACAGCCAGGAGGGCGGACACGGGTCTGGGCGCCCGGCTGGGAGGGCCCTGGCCAAGCCGCTGGTGGCTCCTGCTTTTTTCTCCGGGAGGAGCAGAGGCCGAGGCCGTTCCTCGAGCGGGCAGGTCGCCTGTGGCTGCCGACTCTGGCAGGACAGTTTTCTCCAGCCACGGTTCGGCTCAAACCCTGGGCTTCTGCGGGCCTCAGCCTGGCGGGGACAGTTCCTTGTTTCGTCGCTCTGGTGCGCAGGATGCGGGAGATTTCCGACGGCAGGGCCCAGGACTGGGATCCCAGCCTGCGCGCTAGCGGGACGGCGTGGGTGGCCAGAGTACGCTTAGTTGAGTGTTGGGGGCGCAGAAGAGGTTGGTAGATGCCAGGGTGAATAAGAGTACTTCACTTACCAATTCGTTACAAAAGCATGACGGCACCGCTGAGGCCAGGAGCTGTTTTCAGTTTCTGGAACCCTCCCACCCCTCTACATACACGCCCTTCTCAGGAGGGGCTGCTCCCCTTACCATGTGCGAGCCCAGCCCGGGCGTGCTCTGAGTGCAGGGACCCGACAGCCCCCCGGCTAGGAATCCCCGGGCCTAACCGAGCTTGGCTTTCACGTGAACCACGGAACCGGGAACCTGAATGCGGGCTCCTTTCATTCCCGGAGCGGGGAAGCTTTTTGTGTCTAAATGCTGTCCACCCACACGGATGCGGGAAGAAGGGAAGGAGGGAAAGACAACACAATTTCTTTTCATAACCATTAACTCGTTTTACATCTGACATGTCCCAGAACAGCCACAGGTATCAGCTTTTATTACAAAATGAAGAGCTCTTCTCAGAAGTGTGACAAAAGCAGATGGAGATCTTCTTTGGCAACTGGAGAAAAATCTGGGATAGAATTTGTGGAAAATCCACCAACCAATAAACGAATAAAGCGCAGCGAGCAGGTGCCTGTTGAAGGGAGAAGTAAATAGGCCGGGGGAAGTCTGAAATGTCCCCAGAGCAGAAATGGAGTGTCCTGGTGCAGCCGGGGAGTTGGGGTTCTGGGTGTCATGGGAGGCACTGTTTCCGGGCAGCGCTGGCAGCGTGAGGAATAATTAACACAGGCACAGAATTAGAAGTCATCCCACGGCGCACATAAGTTATGAAAATCCTGTGGCACACCGAAAATACGCTATCTTGTTTGCTGATCTGACAAAAAATAAGCATAATTTAGATTCATCCACACCAGGAGACTATTGTTGTGTTGGCTGTTGTCATTTTTAATTTGATAACCTAAGGGAAACATGCAGTACCCGCCTAAGAGGTCTGCGTGTCCTCTTTCAGTCAGGTAGTGCATGCTTCACAAATTCTTGCGGCACACGGGTTGAAAAAACGGCTGCATGAGAGCAGCTCATGCACTTTGAGCGACTGGAATCGCTAGGTGTGCAATCCTGGCGGAGTCACCTAACCTTTCTGCGTCTCTGATTTCTCTTTGTAGAATGGAGGGGCTGCGCAGACAGTAAGCCGCCTCCTCTGCAGGGAGAGCCGTTTTCCAATGGGCCCCGTGGCTCCAGGAGAGCGGGACCTTTCCTTGCTCCCCCGCTTCAGGTCCCATAAAGCCTACTGTGTAGGGCTTCCTAGGAACATATTTTCATATGACAAACAAAGGTCACCTGAAGCGCGAGGCGCTGGGGAGTGAACAAACCGTAACTGAAGGCTCTGTGGTAGCCTCCAGCTGCTGCTGGCCCGAGAGCCGGGGCTCCCAGCATCAAGGGTTTTCCTCTGGGGTGAGACCCAAGTTCCTCCCTCTTGGGGCTTTAAATCGTTCTCTTGTGCCCATCCATCACACAGAATTAGGGTGCGTTATGTAATATGCACACAGTGTCCATAGACTGATGTCAGCAGAAAGGGAGGAAATGGGCCACCCCACCATTTACTCACATAACTTTCACCCAATGAGCAAAACCAGATTTCTGCCCCCAGATTCTGCCCCCTCTTCCGAGGCTCTTTATTTTCCCAGGTCTCCTGGCTTTGAGAATGGAACTTGACTAGAAGAGCAGGGGAAGCTATTGCTTGCCTTGGTTCGGAGCGCTTGGAGAGCACTAGGCACTGTCTTCCCCTCTGCCTGGCACACTGGTCCCTGAGCCCACGCCGCCTCCCACACGCTCAGGAGCTTTTGCCCAGGCGGAGAGGACCAGACGCTCAGTTTGACTCTGCTGGGCAGGGACAAACCTGCTTGGGGCAGCTTTGGACAGCTGTGGTCCCTCCTGCTTTTCAGGAGGAACGCATTGGGCTCCATGTGGCCTGATGGGGCCAAGCAGGCGGTGGACGCTGGGGAGACCCCGCAGAGAGGACACTGTGATCCATTTTTTCCCAGTGAGATTAGCTGAGTGGGCTGTAGCAGGCCAGGGTGGAGATGTTGGGATCAAATCAGCCATTATTGAGCCTTCGTGTGTGTGTGTGTGTGTGTGTGTGTGTGTGTGTGTGTGTGTGTGTGTGTTGGGGGGTGTTGCCGATTGAATGCAATGGCTGAGGAACTCCCTAAACTCCAGTGAAGTAGAGATTGAGTCATTTTTCCAACAGCAATATAGATTGCCAAGCTGAAAACTTTATCAGACATTTTCTTCTTTCTCACTTGTCCTCATTTATCCTGGAAACTCAGGCCACGGCAGGGTGAGGGTTTCCTGTGCAGGGGTGGAGAGGGAGTCAGGAAGGGTGCATTATTTGGATGATTTTCTTGATCTTAAGAGGAATTTATAAAGTAGACTTGCATGGGAAGGTGGGTAGAGAGGGCCTGCCCTGTCTGGGTTACAAGGGTCACAGCCTCCCCAGTTTCCAGGAGCCACAAATATGGGGGAAAGCAGGGTCCCCCAAGGTGGAGCAAACACCGGGGACCTTTGAGCAGGGAGGGAGCCCTGTCAATGATCTGTGGATTCAAGGAGTGTCTCATCTGCTTAGAGAAGCAATCCACCCCTTCCGGCACCTCCTGCTTCCCATCCCCCTCTGCACCCCTGCCCTTGCCACCAGGTGGAATCCTGGAAGCCCCAACCCTCTCTGAGGAATGTGGAATGGCCTCTACACCGTCAGTGACAAAGAGAAGCCCCTTTGATAACTGAGTTGTGGCTGCCCATGTAGTCTTCCTGACACTTTATTTACCTGGGTCCCTCCTCTCACCCTCTTTTGCCTTTAAAAGCCTGATGTAGCTCTGGCTCCGTGGGGCCAGCACAGCTCCAGCCCCAGTCCAAGTCCAGCTCCAAGCTTCCCAAATAAGTTGGCCTCTTCCAGAATGATTTGCTGAAGGCTTCTCTGGCGAGGCAGCTGGGGGAGACCAGAGATACTGGCTGGAAAGGAGCCTTGGGCGGCAATGTTGGGGATGACCTTGCCAGGTGCTTCTCAGTTCAGGCCAAAAGGCTCTGAGGAAATTGCCAAGCACCTTGGGTCTAGAACTGAGAAAGCGCTGCTTGGGGCCCTAATGCAGGTCGCACCCCCATTTTCCCAGGGCCACACACCTGCACCCAGAGGCTGGGGGAGCCACCCCATCCACAGCAGGCCTCGGAATAGCTACCTAACAATGACCTGCTAGAAGCTAAGCCATCAGGATAAAGAGATCCAGGCCCTCTTCCCATCAGCCACCTCCACCCCGCTCTGGTTGCTCCCACCGCCTTGCCACTGCAGCACCCGATGGGAGGACAGCCTTAATATGAGAGGGCACATCCACTCTGAGGAGCTTGTCCACGGACATCCTTATTGGCTTGCCCCTCACCCAACAGCCCAGACCCCAAACTCATGGGCAGGGCCATGCCACTACTATGGACCTTTTTTTTCCAGGAAGGAAATTAATTAGTTTTCACAAGCATTTCCTTTCTCCAACCCTTGAACCCCAAGTGAGTCTCAGGCTTCCCTGTAGTCCGGCCAGTTCTGGGCCTGGCATGACCCCTGGGGCCAGAGCAACTCAGGCCACCCCCAAAGCATTTGGGTGGGCAGGCCAGAGCCCTTTCTCTGGTGCAGAGCACAGAGACACAGCTGGAAAACCAGGACAATTAGCCAGTGGCTTGCAGCCGGGCCATAAAAATGCAGGAAGTGGCCACCACAGGGCGGAGGGGATGGCTGTCCCCAATAAAGTGATTGTTACAAAGAATGCTCACATTCCGAAGACACAGGCTCAAGCCTGGGCCTCCGCTGACTTTCAGAGCTTGAGGCCTGGGAGGAGGTGTGGGGACGGAAGGAGGGACTGTGTCTCCAGGAAGAGGAGGAAGATGTTTACTAGATCAAAAGTCCGCAGTGCCCATCACTTAACCTCTCACATTCCTGCCCCATCAGGACTGCAGACACCCTTTCACACGCACACCCCATTCAATGATTTGAGTTTTGTAATGCGGCTTGCAATGTATTTTCTGGAGAGGTCCGATGACTCTCAGCTGTCTGGGCCAGGCTCAGGGGTTCCAGATAGATGACCTACTCAGGTCTCCCACCTCTTGAGTGCTCAGCTTGCTTCCTTGGGAAACACAAAGGACCAGAGGGACTAGCAAGCAGGAGATCCCGAGGTCCTGGACCTCTTTGGGCCTGGCTTCTCTGCACCATACATTTTGGTGGGTGTCATCTGTAAAATGAAGAGCATGACAACACCAGCTTTGTTCCGGATCTAGGGAGAAGTGAGGATCAGGGGAGATAAAAGACATTAGAGCAAAAACAACAACAACAACAGAAAAGACACTGGAAAGGGCTCCAGAGATGATTAGATGAAGTGACAAATACCAGAAAGCACTTGAGAAGGAGCATCAAGTGCAGATCTGGAGGAGAGAGGCCAGCACCCTGCCCGTTCCAAGCCACCCAGTCAGCCTGCCCAGCCCAGCCCAGCTGGCCCTGTGAATCCCAGCCTGGCACTGCCACCTGAATCCAGAGAGAAGGCAGACAGCCACCTCAGGCCCACTCCCTATAGTTGCTAAACCGAGAGAAGTGCGCGTGCAGTAGCCAGATCACCTTGGCCTGCACCCCTCTAGGTGCAGATCCCCAGCCAGGCCTGCAGCATAGGTCCCCACAGCCCTGGCCCCTTGGACACAATGCTTCAAAAACCAAGGAAGATCCTTTTTCAACTCTTCCCCACCCAGAGCTTTTCAGAGGCAGTCATTAGTAATGGGCCAGGGTTGCCTTACCATCCCCTGGAGATGAAAAACAATTTTCTTCCAAGAACGTTTTATCCACCTTGTAAAGTGCTTTTAGGATCTAGGTACACATTACCAGACAGTCTAGGTTCCCATTTCCTTGATTTTTAACCACATGTTTAAGTATAATAAATAAACATATAAGTGTAGCTCATGGAGTTTTCATGAACACACGGTGTAACCAGTACCTCACTCTAGCAACCCCCTCCTGCTCCATTACTGCCCTCCACTAGCTTGATTACTAACTTGGTTTGTAGTTAAGACTTTTGAGTCTTAGTGTAATTTCTTAAAATTAATTGCTTTAACTTAAACCCCAGATGTTAGATGGACGGGAGATGCAGCCCACAGCTAGGGTCATAATTTATCTCATGTGGAAGGAGGAGCGGTTTCCTTGGGGGAAAAAAATAAATGATCAGCGATGACAGTTGTTGGGGGCTCACGGGGAGTTCTGGCCATGGCTCAAAGCCGGAAGGAACCTCCGAATCTCTACTTCCTCCGCTCTTCAAGGGCTGTCATCAAAGCAATGGCTTCCCTTTTCTCTTAGAATAGAAGGAGCATCTTGAACCCCTCTTTTCTGCAAATGATGAACACAGCCCCTTAGCCCCCAAGTTCAGATTCCCATCAAGACAGCTCTTCCCCCCCTCTCTTTTGCAAGTTTCTTGATTTCATTCTTTGAACCTGTGATTGGAGGTTAAAGTGCACCGGGTTGGAAGGAGGAAGCTCTTAACAATAAAGGTTTGAATATTTAGCTGTGATCGAGTAGCCGAGTCGCCGCCTTCTCGAGAGCTGTCCCCCACCCCTTATCTTTTAAAATGCAAATCATATTTTGGGGGTTGTGCGCAGGGTGCGCGCTGCGCCTCGAAGCCTCCAGCCATTGGTGTCTGTGTCATTACTAACAGAGTCCTGTAAACACTCGTTAATCACGTAAGGCCTTTGGCCCCAGGCTCCGTACGCCAGCCAGTGGCGAGTCTTCCCCGCCTCTGCAGCCCGGTGGAAAGGAGGTGGGAGGAAAGAAGGAAGAAAGGGAGGGAGGGAGGGTGGAGACAGGCCAGTGGGAGGGACCGCCTTAGAGGCAGAAGCGCCGCGAGGAGCCAGCGAAGCACCGCGGGCTGGGGCGCAGCCACCCGCGGCTCCTGGCGTCCCCTTGCCCTCTCCCTTTTGCTCCCTGCGGCAGCCCCCAGCGTCCGTCCCCAGGCAGCATGGTGAGGTTGGCTGTCGGGCCCTCGCCACCATGTACGTGAGCTACCTCCTGGACAAGGACGTGAGCATGTACCCCAGCTCCGTGCGCCACTCTGGCGGCCTCAACCTGGCCCCGCAGAACTTCGTCAGTGCCCCCCAGTATCCGGACTACGGCGGCTACCATGTGGCCGCGGCGGCCGCGGCGGCCGCGAACTTGGACAATGCGCAATCCCCGGGGCCGTCCTGGTCCGCAGCCTACGGCGCCCCACTCCGGGAGGACTGGAACGGGTACGCGCCGGGGGGCGCCGCGGTGGCAGCCAACGCTGTGGCGCACGGCCTCAACGGGGGCTCGCCGGCCGCCGCCATGGGCTACAGCAGCCCCACCGACTACCACCCGCACCACCATCCGCACCACCACCCGCACCACCCGCCCGCTGCGCCTTCCTGTGCTTCGGGATTGCTGCAGACTCTCAACCCTGGCCCTCCCGGGCCCGCCGCCACCGCTGCCACTGAGCAGTTGTCCCCCGGTGGCCAGAGGCGGAACCTGTGCGAGTGGATGCGGAAGCCGGCGCAGCCGTCCCTCGGAAGCCAAGGTAAGCGCGGCGCACCCCGCGCGAAGGCGCCCTGGGAGGTGCGGACCCGCACCGGCTGCTGGACGGGCCGCGTATCCCGTGCGCACCCGGGTGTCGGGGGCCGTTGGGGGCTCCGCGCCAGGAAGGAGGGTCCGGGTGACAACATCAGGAAGCCTGTGCCCTCGGGGCTTCCCTAGCCCCAGCGCCTAGGCTGGAGGGGGTCGGGAGTGAGTACTTTGGTTGCACACCCTGGCTCAGTTTCGGGGAGAAGCACGGCTGTACCAAGGGGATCGCGTCCTCCCCACTTGCTGCCTCCGCTCGCAATCGGTGCGCAGCTTCCAGTCACCTGGAAGAGGGAGCCTCCCACTCTGCCGGCAGGGCTCTGGACCCTCTCTCTCCACGCCCTCCTTCCGCATCCGACGGCTCAGGAGAGTGGTGGCCTGGGCGGCCAGGCGGGCGCCCTGTGGGTCCAGGGCTAGCCTTTCGGGCTAACTCAAGGGATCGGAGCTGCAGCAAGTCGGAGAGGTTCTGCGTCTGGAAAGGAGGTGTTGACTCAGTCTAGGAACTAAGGGGGCGCGCCCGGGTCTTTGAACTTTTGATCTGCAAAAGGGTTGTTTCAATCTGAAGCAGGAGGGCAAGAAACCGCAGAAGGGAGGAGAAACCGTGGTGCGGATTTAGTCTCTGCTCCAGACAGGAATCATTTGTTCCGAATCGGGAGTCTCGGGGTGTGTGTGTGTGTGTGTGTGTGTGTGTGTATGTGTGTGTGTGTGCGCGCGCGCGCCAGATGCTTGCTCAGGAGCTATTGCTGCAAAGGTTCTAGGTTTGCCAGACTGTGGGCCTCACTGGTTCCAGGGATGCCACTTACAGTGTCGGGAAGTGTGTTGGGGAGAGTCCTGTTGGCATCTCCTTTTTATTCCATGAGATCTTCCCAGCCCTCTGCACTTCCGCCTTTTTCTCTTCCCTCCTTTCTGCCTCAGCCAGGCCGCAAGCAGGTTATGGTCACTTCGCAGAAGTTTATAGCCAATTACAGCCACATACATCAGAGCAGCCGTCGGGGGGGCTGTCTCTGGGCATCGGTTTCTGTGTCACTGGGCACAGGCCAGGATCGTTCGGTGGGAAATGTGGCTGCCCAGGGAGAAGCCACAAGACCGGCCCGGAGGCTTGGTTCCTTCCCCTGGAGGGGGCGCCCTGGTCGGAAAGAGTGCGCACCCAAAGGCTTTCTTTACAGAGCCTGCCAGGGGCGCAACAGGCGGGGACTTGACGGCCTGAGGAGGGGGGGTGGGTGTCTCTGGCGGGTCCGGAGAGAGCGTAGACCGGAGGGAGAGGGAGGGGAGACACAGGAGCCCAGGCCGAGGGGTCAGCAGATGAGAGGCCGCTGTGAAGTCCCGCGCCAAGGTGGTAAGGCCGCCGCGGGCGCCGGGCGCCCTTGTGATGTTAATGTGGGGAGGCCGCGGCCCGCGGGCCGAGCCCGGCTCCTCTGCTGAGCGTCATCTGTCAAGGGGCGAGGGGGAGGTACTCAGCCCGGCCCGCTTTGATATACACCTTCCCAGCCTTGCCATTGTCTCTTTTAGGGCCCGGAAAGAGGGTGGTGACTTTCGCAGTCAATAATGAATTCTGGCAAGTCCCTCTCATCTCTCCCCTCTTCCAGTGTCCTCCTTAGTTCCCAGGGGGTGCGGGGCGCCTCCAAGACCCTTGGGCGCGGGCCGCAGAGCGCCAAGGGGCCTGGTCACCGCGTTTACCGGCCCGGCCGCGGTATTCAGCACCCGAGCACCTCAAGGCGAGTGTCTCTACTGGGGAGCTGGGCTCGGAGGACTCCTTTGCGCCCCGCTCCCCAGCCCTGGAGGTGTGTTTCGTAGCTCCAACCTGTCTTCAGTGCCAGCCGCGCCTCTACTCTCTGCCTAACCTAGTCTGTTTCTCAGTTTCCTCGTCTGTGAAAAGGGGCGACTACCTGTGAGGCGGTAACGCGTGGGAATGCGCCCACCTCTTGGCAGACCCTGGAGATGTGTTAGTTCTCTGCACTTTTTTCGATGGCGCGGGGTCGGGGCCGCTGCGCCCATTCAAATGCGCCTGCCGGGCGGTGTTTATGTTAATGCGCCTGGCGGGGTGGGGGATGAAAGCTGGGGCCGCCATTTGCTCAGTAGTGGTAATTCAAACAGAATGCGGTTGTTATTAAGGCATTGAAAGGGCTTTTCTTTGATAAGATCGCCTTGTCCGGCATTGTTTGCGAC
Source organism: Myotis nattereri (assembly GCF_964212035.1). Classification (NCBI taxonomy): domain Eukaryota; kingdom Metazoa; phylum Chordata; class Mammalia; order Chiroptera; family Vespertilionidae; genus Myotis; species Myotis nattereri. The sequence goes on from NC_138076.1 coordinate 116,204,857, forward strand.
TGTGTTCCGCTTTCAGCGGCTTAGGGGAGCTCCCTCTGATCCAGCCTGTATCTTCCCAGGGAGCTTTTGTTATGGTTTGCAAAGGGTTTTACCTGAACAAAGTCGGCCTGCGGGGCATTAAACACCTCGGAGTAGCTCCCAGACCTTTTAGATCTTTCCGTCGGACTGGGCACTGGGCAGCTGAGCCAGTTCTGCTTCCAGAAGACCCCGGCCTGGCCATGGCTCTGCGAGGGTTGACCCTGGACAGGACAGGCAGGCGCGGCGGAGACACCAGGCTCTGGTCTGCTCCAGTTGCGGAGGCACCATTTGTCAAGGCTCTTCCGTAAAACAATCAATCCCAGGTTTAATATGTTGACTTACCCAGTGAGTACAGATCCCTGGTCGGGATAACTCTCTCTCTCTCTCTCTCTCTATATATATATGGCCCCCAGTGGGTGGGCTTTCTGCTTGCCAGACCGCCCCCTTCAGAATCCTGCAGAGGGGCCTAGGGCTTGAGGAAACCAGTGCGTACTCACAATCCCAGCTGTTTTTAGGCGGGCTTTCATCTCTGGTTGGCCTGAAAATGTGAATATTCCTGGGACTCTGGGTACTCTGCCCTGTTCTTTCCCTTTGGGCCTCGCCAGCTCCAGTACCACATTTGGTTCACCAAAATGGTGGTTGGCTTCTGCTTTCTTCTGTGTGTAGAGGTTTTAGGTTTTTTTTTAATTTTTAAAAACCACTTAACCCAAAGGTTAGTTTAGTTGCCCTGCAGAGCACCCCCCTTCTGTTGGGGAGGGTCTTGTCAGACTGGCAGGACAACCCCTGGCCCCCTGGGTGGTGAGGAAGAGAAATGGCCCTTGGGTTAGAGAGGTTTGTCATTACCCATGACTGATGGGCCTTGTAGTTCTCAGCTCTGACTTCTTTTTCCTCCAGTGAAAACCAGGACGAAAGACAAATACCGGGTGGTGTACACGGACCATCAGCGGCTGGAGCTGGAGAAGGAGTTTCACTACAGTCGTTACATCACCATCCGGAGGAAAGCCGAGCTGGCCGCCACCCTGGGGCTGTCCGAGAGGCAGGTGCGAACTGCCCTTCTCCCTTCTGACCTGGTCACTGCCTGAGGGAAGGGGGTTTTCCTGTGGGGGGATTTAGAAGCCAGGCTGCTGCATCCACCCTGTTCTGTGAGCAGCGTAAAGTAGCAGGATGGAAAGCATTTTCCTTCTGAATGCTAAAAAAAATTATAAAAAGGCTCCTTCCACCTGTGGTCTTTTTGGATGATGTTGAATATTTCTATTTGTTTGGGGGAGGGGGGTGGCGGCTGGGAGGAAAAAAAAAACCAGTATTAGTTTAATCCAGAATTCTATTTGGGTCAATGAATAAAGACTTAAAGACCTATTCTCTATGGGCCCAGCACTGTGCCTGGAAAAAATTAATAGACCCCCAGTTCCTGCCCATTAAAACTAGAGGGGTGAGACTTGGCTCACAAACTCTCTATATAATCTAGAAAAAAAACAGGTCACATTCACAGCCAGGAAGCTCACATTAAATCTCATTCTCCGCCCCAAGGTGAAGATGATTACTTTTTAATTTAGCTTTGAGAGGCTAAAGGTTGTCATCTGAAGTCCATCTAGCCCTGGCTTCCTGTTGCTTGTTACAGAAAGGGCCTGTGGTTTCTGTGTTTCTTGGGTCTGAGGCTCTGAGCTTTTCCAGTAAAGTTGCAGATAAAGGTTCCTTTGGAAAGAAACCTGGGGGGAAAGGTGTGTGTGGGTGAGGCGCTTCTCTCAGGATGCTGAGTTGGGCTTGAGAGGGGCTCCCTGGGCAGTTATGGAGAAATCCCAAGAAAGGCTGAGATAGGCTTTGGGAGTCCTTCCTGAGAGAGGGCACTTCTTTATTGATGCTAGAGCTGATACTGGCTCTCCCCCTCTCCCCCCCTCACATTCTCTTCTTTACCATCTTCTGTTTTCCCCACCTGTCCATTTCCAGGTTAAAATTTGGTTTCAGAACCGCAGAGCGAAGGAAAGGAAAATCAACAAGAAGAAATTGCAGCAGCAACAGCAGCCTCCACCACCTACAGCCCAGCCTCCCCAGCCGCAGCCAGGTCCTCTGAGAAGTGTCCCAGAGCCCCTGAGTCCTGTGTCTTCCCTGCAAGGCTCTGTGCCAGGCTCTGTCACTGGGGTTCTGGGGCCAACTGGGGGGGTATTGAACCCCACTGTCACCCAGTGACCTGCAGTGGCCTGCAGCCGCAGAGCAATTTCAGGCTGAGCCAGGGGGAGCATGGACTCTGCTCGAATCCTCAGGAGAGACCCCTCCCTCCCACCCACAATGTACACCAACTTATCCAGCTCTCAGAGGAAAAATGGCGCCAGGAGCAAATACACGTGGGGTCGAAGGCCTCAAGGAAGACACTGCCCCAGAATTTGACTTTTTCCGGCCTGACTCTTTCTGCCAGTGAGGAGACGGAAATGATGACCACCGGGACTTCACGTGGTACTGGCAGAAGCATTGTCTCGACTGGCTAAACAGACCAGGCTTTCAGCCCCTCCTCTCCAGTTCTTCACCTCCAAAATCTGTAGGAGGCACCTCTGGTTGGAGTTGAGGGGAGAAAGGGACTCAGGGGAACGCCAGTGCGTAGAGCCAAGATGGCTACTGCCTACTCACTGCCATCCAAGGACCAGCTGGCCCCTCCAGCTTTAAGGGCAGGCAAAGTTTACACTGCAGAAGTCAGAGGCAGCTAAGATAGAGACCTGAACCGACCACAGACTGCAGAACCCCCAGGTCTTTGCCTTTCTTCTCTTCCCTCTCCAGACCAGGAAAGGCTTGGCTGGTGTTTGTGTGGTGAATGGTGTGAGGGGTGGTTTGGGACGCCAGGCCTGACGGGGCCGGAGCTGGGCCTTGTTTAGAAAGCCTGTCACCAGAGCTTCTCTGGGCTGAATGTATGTCGGTGCTATAAATGCCAGAGCCGACCTGGACTTCCTGTCCTTTTCACAATCTTGGGGCTGACGAAGAAAGGGGGTTGTTGCTGCTGTTTGAGTTGTTGGTCTGTGTAACATCCCAGCCAGTCTTTACAAAGCCTCTGGATCCATGGGGAGAGAAGTGACATGGTGAAGGGAAGTGGGGGTATTTGAACACAGTTGAATTTTTTCTATAAAGAAAAAAAGATAAATGAGCTTTTCAGATTTCAGATTCTGTATTTATTGTCTTCAGATTTTGTCAAGAATTATTATTTTTTTTAAAGAAGAAAGGAACATCTTCTCTCCTTGCCAAGGAGAATTAGCAAAATCAGGGAGAGGGTGGAGAAGGTTATCTGGACAACCTCATTTTACCCCAGAGCGTTAGAAGCCAGAGAGAGCAGGTTCTGAGACCTTCCCTGCCCCCAAGCTTGAGCCCAGCCTAGATTGTGAAACTCGTGGTTCTCCTGGGGGTGCCTCTGGGCAAAATGCACATCTGAATGGGCCGCTGCTTCCTAGCTGCGGTGAGTTTTGGGGGCTGGGACTCAGAGAGCCCCTCATGGCTCTCATCAAATTCACACCAAGGCAATTGCAAACATTCCCTTCACCAGTGATTCCCTTCTTCCTAGGAAAGCTCCACAATCCAGCCAGTTAAACCTGAGCATTAAGCTAAAAAAAAAAAAAAAAAAAGTTTCTGTTTTCCCAAGGAATATTTCCATGAATACAGTTTGTGAATACTCGGGCATTGATGGGAGCCCTTTCTGCCACCACCCCTTGCCCTGTCCGCGCAGCTTCCCCCTCTCCCTCCCCTCCCCCCACCTGTCCCATAAACAAGAATTCGAGAACCAGTATAAGAAGATCCTTTTGGTGACGGTTGCTTGTTATCCAGCTGATTCGCTGGGGACCTGGCTGGTGTTCTTGAGGTTCTTGGTCCCAGAAACCGCCGAGCTGGGCACTCTGCCCATGGCTTCGCCCTCCGTTTGGGTCTTCTCATGAGTCCCTCGAGCCCTACTCAGAGCCTCCTGGAAGGAGGAGGTGCCCCGAGGGCTGGGGAGGACCAGCGGAGCTGCGAGGCATAAATCCCTCTGCAGCATCTCCCCAATTCCGCGTTCTTTCCGGGTGGCGCATTCGCTCTGGGGTTGGGAAGGGGCTCTGGTGGCTGAGCCTGGAGTTGGGGGTACAGTGCCTGGCCGCCTCGCCCACGGGAGAAGTCGAGTTGGGGTCCGCTGAGCAGGGAATCCCGGGCCCCAGCGTGTCGAGGCGCCGAGAGGGGAGCCCAGCGCCCGCGCGGACTGTGTCCCCCTCGCGCACCTCCCCCCCTTCCCGCCTCCCCTCCTCGCCGCCGCCGCGGTTGCTATGCGTTGCTGTGAAACGCCTGTCAATAAACCCTGTTTGGAGTGGAGCGAGAGCCCAAGGGCTGTTTGTTTAGTGGTTAGAGGTTCAAAAGTCGGCATTGTCCCGCGGCTAGCGATTACAGCTCTTCCCCTGCCCGGCCCGGTCTCGGGCTCTGACGCCGGCGCTAGTCCGCCCGCGCCGGGCGCTTCCGGGCGAGGAGGGCGCTCAGCTGCGCCGAACGCCAGGACCCGCGCGGGCCGCCAGCCGCCCCGCAGTCTCCCGGGCCCGGAAAAGGCACGAAGTGAGCGGCCGCGCTGGCAAAGCGGGCCGCCCGCTCCGACGCCAGGACAGCTCCTCCGGAGCAAGCCCGGAGCGCGGGACGCGGCGCGAGTGGGCAGAGCAGCTTGGGGAGGCTTGGCAAGGTCGGTGCTGGGACGCACGGGCTTATATTTGACAGGATGCCTTCCGGATGCGGGCGCCCCTGGAGCGTGGCCCGCAGGGGGTCCCCGGAATCCCGCCGTCGCCTGGCACCTGCTCCTGGATCGGGCCGCCAGGGGGCGCGCGCGCTCTGGGAAGAGCGCCTCGGATCCGACCCGGGGACCCAGTTCTGACCCAGCAGGAGGTGCCAGCTCCAGCACCTCTCCCACCCCAGCCACTTCCAAACTGGGGCCGGGCGAGATTTCCCCACTAGGGCAACGCGCCTGCTGAAAACGAAGTTCAGCGAAGGCAGGCTCAGAGGATTCTTGGATCTGTTCGGTGCTTAACAAAAAACAAATTTGGCGGAGGGGAGACTTCCACCATTCTAAAAGGGTCTTTTTGCACAGGACGTTTCCTTAAAAAATTACAGTAGCCCTAGCCGGTTTGGCACAGCGGATAGAGCGTCGGCCCACGGTCTGAAGGATCCGGGTTCGATTCTCCATCCCCGGCGCATGGGGGAGGCAACCAAGGATAACCAACGTGTCTCTTTCACGTCGGAGTTTCTCTCTCTGTCTTTCCCCCTCCTTTCCCCTCTCTCTAAATATCAATAGAGAAAATATCCTCGGTTGAGGAATAACAAAAAAGAAAAGAGAAAAAAGTTACAGTACTTTGGGTACGATACTAATATATGGAAAGACTGAGAACTTAGGATAAACAAGGGGAAGAGGAAGTACCAGCATTATGGAACTTATGTTTTTTAAAAAAGGTATATGTGGAGAGAAGACAGCCTGAGTCTTTTTTTTTTCTTCTGTGAACAATTCATCAGTTTACCATATTCATCCAATAAAGTTACGATGTACTGCTGATGAAAGCAGAAAACATTTCAATGAGTTTCACTTCTTTCTGATAATATATGCATAGTAAGATGCCTATAATAGTCAAGAAACCAGCTTAAATAGAAATCTGAATATATAAACAACAACATTCTTGCTGTTATTTACAACACTCAGGAAAAAATAAGAGCAGGATGACATGAAGGAAATCTCAGTTGCAGAATCTTAAGAAGAGATTACATGGTTTTTAGGGGCCCTATTTTCACCTGGTTTTAGAGACAAGCTGCTGTTTACTAGTTTAATGACCTCGGGGAGACCACAAGCTCTGAGCCACCACTTCTGCATTGGTCATACGGGATAATGCAATATGAGATAATGTAAGCATACTCTTAGGATTAGATCCCGATAATTGCAGGCGCTGCTGCTTCTTTCTTTTTTTTCCATCACAAATCATTTTCTCTGCAAAGTGCTCACTTTCTTTCTCTTACAAAGAAACTGTGAACATGGATAATGTCTCAAATCATGATAGTATAACCTCTTTCCAGAACTGTTTTTAATGCATTCAATTTGCTTACTTCACAGTAGCCTCAAGTCTGTTGTCTCTTATCTCCACAGCCTCCGAGTCTGCATAAAATCTCAAGTGGCAAAGCACTAATATTCCGGATGTGAAGATGACTTACTGATCTGCACAGCTTACTTGTCCTTTCATCTACCAGGAGATGTGTCCCCCCTTATAGTTGTACTTAGGAGACAGATTGGTTGAAGATGTAGTGGGAACCTCTTTAAGTTTATTTATTTTGAACAAGTTCCATCCCAGCATCTCAAAATCAATTCTGTACTCTTTAGTTTGTTATTTTAAGGTAAATTATTTTCTTTTTTAAAAAATATATTTTTATTGATTTTAGAGAGGAAGGGAGAGGGACAGAGAGAGAGAGAAACATCAATGATGAGAGAGAATAATTGGTCAGCTGCCTCCTGCACGCTCCCTACTTGGGATCTAGCCTGCAACCCAGGCATGTGCCCTTGGCAGGAATCTAACATGGGACCCTTCAGTCCGCAGGCCCACATTCTATCCACTGAGCCAAACCGGCTAGGGCTGTAAATTATTTTCTTAAATTACATTTAGACCATACAAACTTCTAACCACCGTAATTCTTACATTTAGCCATATTTTCCTTTCTTCTCTACTCTTGTTCTTCAAGATGATGGTTATGATTTAGGGAAACGAGCAGGTTTTATTGGTAACTGGGATGAGCTGAGTGAGAGTGGGCCAAAACAATCACTATATTTACTTAGCTACAAATCAGAGAGAATATATACTTACATCACGACTTCTTTGAAGGTTATGAAATTAGATCTAAGGAAAAAGCCTCTCAAATTCCAAACAAGGAAAGTAGAATCTGCCAGTCACGGAGATTATACCAACATTTACCTTGAAGAATCAGTTTAGAAAAGGTGGGGGCAATTGCATAAGTGACCTTTGGTTCCAATGTTTCTAGTACCCAAACATTACATCGGTTTTAACAATAGCCTTTCCAAATTGGAATTTGTCGTTAATCTCAATGAATGTAGATAATATCAACTAACTTGCCAGATCCCCAAAATTAAATGACCAATTTGCTTTTCTTTCTGCAGGATCCTGGCGATTCTGTGCTAGAGATCTAATCCATACACCAGAACACAACCAGTTTTGATCCATGAAAAAGAGTTCCCTGAGATCAAATGATAAGCAAACTGCCTCTTCACACACTCAAATTTACTTAATAGTATTCAGGTCATATATTGGGTTTATATGTACAATATTTTATTGATAAGGCCCCAAATATTCATGCAATTTAATACTTATGTTTTAATTTCTAGGAAATTAAACAACTAGAAAACAATTTCTAATTGTTCATGTGTTATCTGGGGACTCCCAGGATTGACAGTCTGCTATCATAACACGTGGTATCTACAGTATGACAATAATAGGTTTTATATAAGAGGTGGTTGATAAATTCCTCTCTAACCTCAGCAAACAATGAAAAACAATGTAAGAGCTAAAGTACAAATATACAATGGGCTGTTGTGTGGCACTTAAAAAATTGTTGTTGATTAGTAGAATCAGCAGCAGAGATTAAGTACCGAAGCCACAGATTAAAAATGACCTGGGCAGGCTCTGTCTTCTATTCATGAAAGACACAGTGTGTTGTTCTTTACCTCTAATGTATTAAAAACAACCCAAACCAAAACCAAACAGAAAAGCCCCTCAACATAACTAGATTCTATTTGCAGCCCCTCCTCCAATCTCCTGGGCAGAATTATGGTCATGTGTATGTGCATTGCTAAAAACAAACAGAAGATATAATTAAGCAAGAACCAGAGGCCATTGTCCAATAAGTAGTGATATACAAGAGTGCAGGCAGAACAAAAAGGAAGACTGCTTGTCTGGAATCCACACATACAAAATAAAAATATAATTCTTCCTCTCAAACCACTTTATTGAAAACAATGTAAACTTCAGAAATCCAAATTCCTCTAATTATTTTTATTTGTTCCTACTATAATTTTTATCATATCTCTGAATTTCATATAACCATCTTTATACCTTTTAGATATCTGTTAGTGACATATTGTTATACACATTAGATACTATTCAGATACCGTCCTTGGTCATGATCTTAAGGCCACAGAAAACCAACAATCAACATTTATTTCTCATTCCTTCGAGTCTTGAAATATACATCCAGTGTTACTGTTGCTCCTCTTGGGGTGGATACTTGGCCAGAACTAAGAGCTGAAAGACCAAATGAACTAAATGACCAACTGACCCTGCGGTTTGCAGCTGTTCAGTGAGTACATTTTCAGATGGGCTTGGTAGACTGAGTAAGCTACTTTTGCAAATCTAAAGTCAGACAAAAAGCCAAGCAGCAAGCTGTTTCCTCAGCGGAAACTTTTCATTTATTCCCACCTCTACCTCAAAGAAAATGCTGTCTGGATTTGAAACTGATTGTTTTAGACAGAAAAAATGGAAGAAAACTTTGCTCATGCCCAAAGAGGCCAGTTGTCTAACACAGGCCTGGGAGAAGCATGGGCCCTTGGCATCAAGACATCTGCTCTCAGCCCAGCCATTAGAGCAGGTAGAGCTCAGGTGGCCACGGCCTCCTTCCCTCCCCGGGGGCCTGGACGGAGGAGTCACATGGCTCCCTGACTCTCCCCAAGGCCACCAGCGCCCACAGCCCAACCCCTCCAGCGTTCAGTCTTCTGACACCTGGCGACCGAGAACAGGCTCCCCGCCCGCCTGTGACAGCCGCCGGCCCGCGCCCCGTCCTGGCTTCGGCCCGGGTCTCGGGACTGGCAGCCGTCTCCCGGGTGCAGGAGCGCGGCGTGGGCACCGGCGAGGAGCTCGGCCGCAAGGCTTCCTGCGGGAGCCGCGCCCGCGCCCACGCCGCCAGCGCCACCAGAGGCCGCGGAGATCCCAGGCACTTCCTTTTTTTTCTTTGGGACAGCTGGACTTCAGCAGTTAATTTTGTCACTATAGATAAACATCCTACGACTTAACTTTTTAAAAAATTGATTTTAGAGAGGAAGGCAGAGGGAGAGAGAGAAACATCAATGATGAGAGAATCACTGACCAGCTGCCTCCTGCACGCCCAGCACCGGGGATCGAGCCCGCAACCCGGACATGCGCCCTGTTTGGGAATCGAACCATGGCCTCCTGGTTCACAGGTGACGTTCAACCACTGCCACGCCGGCCGGGCGTCCTCCCCTAGGGTTTTTAAAAGGCGCGCCCCGCTAAGAGCGGGGAAGGTGAGGGGAACCCGAGCGCGGGCGCCGGCGGCCCCAGCGAGTAGCGCCCGGCGAGGTGTCCGCCCGTCGGAGCGGAGCGCCCAGAGCTGCGGCCGGGCCGGAGGGACCGGGTTTGCGGGGGGAGGGAGCGTGGGCGCGCTCACCCCGCTCCCGGCGGCGCCCGCGGCCTCGGGCCAGTCTGGGTCAGCGCGCGCTCCAGCCCCGACGTGTCCGGCAGGCGGCGCTGCTGCCCCGGCGGAGAGGGCTGAGCCGCCCCGCCCCGGAGAGCCCCGTCTCGCGGCCCCGACGAGAACCCGAGAGGCGGGTCGGGGAGCCCGAGGGGGAGGCGGCCGGGGCCAGCATCCCAAGGAGACCCCGTGGCCCAGCCGCCCCGCGGCTGCTTCTGCGGCCCCGGCCAGCGCCCGAGCGGGGGTCGGTGGCAGGAGGCATCGCCTGAAACTGCGGGCGCAAACGAACCTGCACCTGTCCGCCTTCCCCGCCGCCTTTCGCACGTCCGCCCCTCGCAGCCGCCGAAAGGGGGCCCGCGGTCGGCTTGGGGGTCGGGGATGGGGCGGAGGCCATCGCCCCTAGAACCGGGTCGGGCCCGCGGATTCCGTCGCTCTCGCGTTCATCTCGGTAACAAGTCAACGTGCTCTGCCCCCACCAGCCTCCAGATTCTTTACGGTAGACGGTCAGTGGCGGTTCCAGCGCTGGTCCCCAACCCGCGCCAGCTTCGGGGTGTGGGGAAGGGGGATGGGACCTTCTTTATCTCGGCTCACAGCTAAATAATTTACTCCACGTCCTCCAGGCCCGCCAGTTCCCTTCCCCGCACCACTGCCCTGGACTTCCTGCTTCGTGCAGCCCCGGGACAGAAAGGCCGAGCGTCAATAAAAGTTAATATTAATAGCGGTGGCGGCGCTGTGCGGGCACTTCTCCCACCCTTCATCTCCGCTGGCCCGCCTCCTCCAAGCCCGGCCGCTTCCTCTGGAGGCGGGGCTGCACGTTGGGGTGCATTCCTGAAAGAAGGACCCTTGGGCCCCATTCTCTGCAAATCTCCTCCAGGCCGCTGAGCGCGGGGAGTGGCAGGGTAGAGAGCGCACACAGTAGCCGCCACTGCAAGCATCCTCCGCCCACCGGCTCCGGCTGGAAAACGCCGAGTTGAGATAAGCGTGCGGGGCGGCGGCGTGGTGACCCGAGGGGGACCTACTGGAAGGAACGGGCAGAACAAACTGAGGAGAGGGAGGTGGGAGGGTTCGGGGAGAAAAATTTACCTGTATCTGTCAATTGTCCAACAAACACAAAATTAGACACCAAACCAATACTGCATAAAGAATCCTTAACAGTGTAAGGACACATTTTCCTAACCTGCTGTCTTTCCGGGAGCGGAGTCCGGTTGGGCTTAAGTTTTCATTCATGCAAGTCATTTTGTATTAAGAAATTACAATTCCTGACCTAGCCGGTTTGGCTCAGTGGATAGAGAGCGTGCGGACTAAAGGGTCCCAGGTTCGATTCTGGCCAAGGGCACATGCCCGGGTTGTGGGCTCGATCCTCCACAGTGGGGGACCGCGCAGGAGGCAGCCAATTAATGGTTCTCTCTCATCATTGATGTTTCTATCTCTCTGAAATCAATAATAAAAAAAGAAATTACAATTCCTTCCAACGAATATATATATATATATATAGACTTCAGAGAGGAAGAAAGAGGAAGAGAGAAATAGAAACATCAATGATGAGAGAGAATCATCCATTGGCTGCTGCCACCCGCACCCCCCACAGTGGGAATAGAGCCCACAGCCCTGGCATGTGACTGGGAATCGAACCCAGGACCTCCTGGTTCGTAATTGGCTGCTCAGCCACTGATCCAGCAAGCCAGGCCCTTCAAACAAATTTAAAACATGCAGAGAAGTGAAAATGATTAATAATTTCTTTCATTCTATCAATCCAGCCCCCTGGGTTACCAATGTTAGTGTCCCGGTGCACATCATTGCAAGATTTTTTTCTGCTTACACAAACATATATTACATACCACCTTGTTCTGCCTTTATCTTTCCTTTAAATAAAAGCACCACATAAATAAAGTCATACTTTATGTTGTTATTTGCTTTTATCACTTAATAATATATCATGGGCATTTCCCCAGCCCATTACATATAAATCCAACCGATTCTTTTTAAAGGCCACCATATTTTATAAATTTGGATATACCAGAATTTTATTCAGTCATTTATTCAACAATTTCTTTGAATGTTTATTATGTTCAGGTGCTGGGAAAACAGTATTAAGATCACAGATATGAATCCCTGTCCTTGTGAAACTTAATTTCTAGTGGGGAGAGATGTATTTCTTTAACTCCTTCCCTAATGATGGGTATTCAAGTTGCCAGAGGTTTGCTATTATAAACGGTACAGATGTAAATATCTTTTTACATATATCTTTTTGTATCTTTGTATTTTTTGAGTATTTATTTATTTATTTATTTATTTATTTATTTATTTTCATGGGCGCAGGGCCCACATTTCACATTTTATTGCACTTTTTTCCACAATCACTGAGTCCTGCTGGGCTGTGTCCAGGGCTCCGGAGGCAGGACCTGGAAGGTGAAGCTGCACAGCAAGCCATTCCCGTGGAGGGGTGCCCCAGGGACCTAGTGGCCATGGTTGGGAGACCCGTCGAGGACTGAACCCCACACCCAGCGCCCCTTAGGTGGCTCTCTGGCCTCCACACCACCTCCCGGATGCTGAACCCAAACAGGGTTTTGAGTTTTTAAAAATATATTTTATTTATTTCAGAGAGGAAGGGAGAGGGAGAGATAGAAACATCAATGCTGAAAGAGAATCATGATTGGCTGCCTCCCAACCTGACCAGGAATCAAACCATGACCTCCTGGTTCACTAAGCCACACCGGTTGGGCTATTTTTCATTTTTAAAAATTATTTTTAATTATGGTAAAATATACATAGCATAAATTTAGCATCTTAGTTATTTTAAAAATAATTTTAATTGATTCTTTCAGAGAGAGAAGGAGGGAGAGGGATAGAGAGATAGAAACATTAATGAGAGAGGAACATCATTGATCAGCTACTTCAGCTGCCTCCTGCATGAACCCTATTAGGGATTGAGCCCACAACCCGGATATGCACCTTGACCCGGAATCCAATCAGTGGTCTCTTGGTTCCTTGGATCTCTTGATGCTCAACCACTAAGTCACACTGGCCAGGCTTTTGCTTTTTTGTGGCAGCAGTGGGATCTGAAGTTGACTATTTTTAAGTGTACAATTTAGTATTGTTAAGAACATTCACATTATTGTGCAATGAATCTACAAAAAATTTTTCATCTTGCAAAATTGAAAATCTGTAACCACTAAACAACAGTCCCCATTCCCCCTTACTCCCAAGTACTGGTAGCCACCATTTTACTTTTTGTTTCTATTAGTGTGAAAGATAATACACCATGACCAAGTGGGATTTATTCCAGGGATGCAAGGATGGTGCAATATCAGAAGAAATAAAAGAGGACCACAGGGTTATTTACTACTTTATTTTATTTTATTTTTAAATTTTATTTTGGCCTGTAGTTCTCTTTTTTTTTTGTGGTGTCTTGATTGGTTTTGGGATTAGGGTAATGCTGGCTGCATAGAAAGAGCTTGGAAGTGTGCCTTCCTCTTGAATTTTTTGGAATAGTCTGAGGAGGATAGTTTTAGTTCTTTGAATGGTTGGTAGAACTCCCTTGTAAAGCCATCCGGACCAGGGCTTTTGTTTGCTCGAAGATTTTTGATCGCTGTTTCAATTTCTTTGGTAGTTATTGGCCTATTCAGGTTTTTTGATTCTTCTTGGTTGAGTTTTGGGAGCTTGTATTTTTCTAAGAATATGTCCATTTTGTCTAGGTTGTCCTTTTTGTTGGAGTAGAGTTGTTCATAGTATTTTTTCATAATCGTTTGTATTCTGTGGGGTCTGTTGTTATTTCACCTCTATCATTTCTGATTTTGTTTATTTGGGTCCTCTCTCTCTGCTTCTTGGTGAGCCTGGCTAGAGATTCATCAATCTTGTTTATCCTTTCAAAGAACCAGCTCTCGGTTTTGTTGATCTTTTGTATTTTTTTTTGGTCTCTATTTCTTTTATCTCCACTCTGATCTTTATTATTTCCTTCCTTCTGCTTATGCTGGGCTTTTCTTGTTGCTTTCTTTCTAACTCTTTCGGTTGTAGGGTTAGGTAATTTTTTACCATTGTTTTTTGGTTTTTTGTGGTAGGCTTGTAGAGCTATTAACTTCCCTCTCAAGACTGCTTTCACTGTGTCCCATAGATTTTGGATTATTGTGTTTTCATTATTGTTTGTTGCCATGATGCTTTTTATTTCTTCTTTGATTTCTCTGGTAATCCAGTCATTGTTTAATAGCATGCTATTTAGGCTTCAGGTGTTTGATTTTTTAAATTGTTTTTATTGTAGTTGATTTCTAGTTTTATGCCATTGTGATCTGAGAAGATGCTTGATATGATTTCTATCTTCTTGAATTTGAAGAGACTTTGCCTGTGACCCAATATATGGTCTATCTTTGAAAATGACCCATGTGCACTTGAGAAGAATGTATATTCTGTGGCTTTGGGGTGAAATGTTCTGAAGATGTCAATTAATTCCATCTGATCTAGTGAGTCATTTAGGATTGATATTTCTTTACTGATTTTTTGTTTAGAGGGTTTATCCATGGTGATAGTGGGGTATAAAGCTGTTAATCTCTCCCTTGATATCCTCCAAAAGTTTTTTTTTTATGTATTTGGGTGCTCCTCTATTGGGCGTATATATGTTTACCAGAGTTATTTCTTCTTGTTGGATTGCTCCCTTTAGTATTATGTAGTTACCTTCCTTATCTCTTTTTATGTCTTTCACTTTGAGATCTAATTTATCAGATATAAGTATTGCTATCCCAGCTCTTTTTTTCATTTCTATTAGCCTGAAAAATCTTTTTCCATCTATTCACCATCAGTCTGTGTGAGTCCTTTTTTCTGAGGTGGTTTCCTATAGACAGCAAATATATGGGTCATGTTTTCTTATCCACTCAGCTACCCTATGTCTTTTGATTGGGGCATTTAATCCATTTAAATTTAAAGTTATTATTGATAGGTACTTGTTTGTCACCATTTTTATTCTTTACGCCTGTGTTCCTTCTTTGCTTCCTATTTCTTCTTTTTATAGCAGATCCTTTAGGATTTCTTGCATTGCTGGCTTGGTGGTAATAAACTCCCTTAGTCCTTTTTTGTCTGTGAAGCTCCTGATTTCACCCTCAATTTTGATTGATAGCCTTGCTGGGTATAGTATTCTTGGATTCAAACCCTTCCTTTGCATGACTTTGTATATTTCATTCCATTTCCTCCTGGCCTGATGTGTTTCTGTTGAGAAATTAGTCGCTAGTCTGATGGGGGATCCTTTGTAGGTAACTTTCTGTCTCTCTCTGGCTACTTTTAAGATTCTTACTTTGTCGATGGTGTTTGCCAGTTTCATTATAATGTGCCTTGGCATCACTTTTGGGGTTCATCTTGTTTGGGACTCTGTGAGCTTCTTGGATTTGTGTGCATTTTTTCTTCCCTATATCAGGGAAGTTTTCTGTCATATTTCTTCAAACAGGTTTTCTATTCCTTGCTCAGTTTCCTCTCCTTCTGGCACCCCTATTATGTAGATGTTGTTTCATTTCATGTTGTCCCATAGTTCCCTTAGGCTCTCCTCCTGTTTTTTAAGTTTTTTTTTCTAGATGCTGCTCTGCTTGGGTATTTTTTCCTGCCTTGTCTTCTAGCTCACTGATACAGTCCTCTGCTTCTTCTAGTCTACTGTTGATGCTTTCTATTGAGTTCTTTATAGCAGCGATATCATTTTTCATTTCTTCTTGGTTCTTCTTTATTTCCTCTTGGTTCTTACACATATTGTTGAATTTGTCTTCCATTCTTTTCAGCGACCTTATGACCATTTCTCTGAATTCTTTCTCTGACATATTGCTTGCCTGCATTTCATTTACTTCCTTTTCTAGTGATGCCTCCTTTTCTTTCATATGCAGGCTCTTTCTTTGTCTCCCCGTGATCTCTCTTCTCCAGGTGTCTGGTTATGTAGCTCTCTCTTTCCTTTCCCTAGGCAAAATCTGACCTTTCTGTGAGAAGGTGCAGAGCTTGTCCAAGTCCGCGTATTCACACTGTTTGAGATCCGGTGTTCCTGGGTTTGCAGCTGGTCCCAGGGTGTTGTGGTTTTAGAGTCCTGGGATGTATAGGCCTAGTGTGGCTACTTTAGGTACCTCATGTATGTGTAATCATATAGTATTTGTCTGTTGTGTCTGGCTTATTTCTTTTAGCATAATGTCCTCAAATTTTATCCATGTTGAGGCATATGGCAGAATTCCTCCCCCTTTAAGGCTGAATAAATATAGCATTGTATGCATATGACACATTTTATTTATCTCTCCATCCATTGAAGGACATTTACAACTTTTGGCTATTGTGAATAATACTACTATGAGCATGGGTATACAAATATCTCTTCAGGACCCTGTTTTTAATTCTTTTGGATATCCTATATAATAAAGATCTAATATGCAAATGGTCATCACACCCTCATGCAGTCACGCCATAATGGCTCAGACACTTAACACTGGGGAGAGAGGAATGGGGACCAGCCAGGGACAAAGGAGCTTGCAAGAGAGGAATGGGGATCAGCCAGGCACAAATGAGCTCACAAGAGAACAATGGGGACGAACCAAGCTGCAGCCCAGGAGAGGGACAAGCCACCTGCCCCATGGTCCTGGGTGCCAGCACCTGCGGCTGTGGCCTGCCTGGGTGAAGCCGGCCTGGGTCCTGGGTCCAGCCAGAGGGAGGGAAGCCTGGATCCCAGGTGCCTATGACCAGCTGGAGGAAGGTATCCTGGGTCCCGGGTTCAGGGCAAGGCAGAGGCAGTTAGGGTGATCAGGCCAGCAGGGGAGCTGCTAGGAGTGATTAGTCAGGCAAGCAGAGGTGGTTAGGGGCGATCAGGCAGTCAGGCAGAGGGGTTAGAGGTGATCAGGCAGGCAGGCAGGCAGTCCCAGATTGTGAGAGGCAGTCAGACATCCCCCGAGGGGTCACGGATTGGAGAGGGTGCAGGCTGGGTTGAGGACCCTCCCCCCCCCCCCCCCCAATGCACGAATTTCATGTACCAGGCCTCTAATATACACATACTCTCCAGAAATAGATTTGTTGGATCATATGACAATTCTGTGCTTAATATTTTACATAACCATCAGACTATTTTTCATAGCAATTACACCATTATACATTCCTATAAACAGTGCACAAGGGTTCCAATTTCTCCACATCCTTGCCAACTTACTACTCAAATATTTTTTGACAGTAGCCATCCTAATGGGTTTGAGGCAGTATCTCATTGTGGTTTGAATTTTTATTTCCCTAATTATCAGTGGTGTTATGAGCATCTTTTCATTTGCTTATTGGCTGTTTGCATATCTTCTTTGGAATAATGCCTAGTCAAGTCCTTTGCCTGTAATTAATCAGATTGCCTTTTTGTCGTTGTTGAATTGTAGGAGTTCTTTATATATGAACCCCTTATCACCATTTGATTTGCAGATATTTTTTCCCACTTCATAAGTTGCCCTTTCCCTTTGTTGACTTGTGTTCTTTGATACACAGAAGTTTTTAATTTGAATGTAGCAAATGTACCAATTTTTTTCTTTTGTTGCTTGTGTTTTTGGTGTCATATCCAGGAACTCATTCCCAAATCTAATGTTATGAAGCTTTCCTCCTATATTTTCTTTTAAGAATTTAACATTTTAGCTCTTAGGTTTAAATCTTTTATCCATTTTGAGTTAATTTTTGTATATAGTGTAGGGTAAGGGCCCAACTTTATTGTTTTATATGTGGATATCTTATTTTCCTAATATCTACCTGAGATTTTTTTAAATAAGTAAGTTTGTACCATTAGCACTTAATGATATGCCAAACATCTTTGGTCTCAGCTCTGTCATCTTATTTAATATAAAACTTGCTTATATACTGCTTCTTTAAAAAATATCTTCCTTAGAGATCAACAGAAGGACTTGTATACATGTATATAAGCCAAACCAATGGACATGGACAACGGGGGGATGGGAGCATGAGTTTGTGTGTGGGCGGGAGGTTGGGGGTTAAAGGGGGGGATGAGGACACATTTGTAATACCTTAACTAATAAAAAAAAAATATCTTCCTTTATAGCCTGTATTTTCTATAAAATTCTTGGGTCATGCTTTTTCCCTGAGTTCTTCATAAGTACAGCTTCACTTTCTTCTAGTGTTGGACACTGATGTACTAGTTGCACTAATGTTCACAACTATAAAAATGGCCCCCAAATAGATGGTGGTTCACATACAATAAAAATTTATTTCTTCTCACAAAATACTATGAAACAGATGTTTCTGGCTGACAGTGAAGCACTCTTCCATGTGGTAAGTCAGTGACTTAGGCTTCTTTCATAATCCGTCAGTCCTTAGAATCTAGTTTTTGCTGGCATCCGGTTGGCAGAGTGGAGCACAAGCAGGGAGCAAAGCTGCTTCTTTAAAAGGTTAGGCCCCAAAGGGCACACATCACTCCCACTAACTTATTGTTGTCCAGACCTAGACAATACCCCACCTATCTACATGGTGTATTAGGAAACGTAGAAATGCTGTGTGTCCAGGAAGAAGAGAACATAAGATTTTCTTGAATATCTGGCAGGCTCTACCATGGTGGCTTACAAGTCTAAGTCAAGTATTGCTATGTTACTCCTTTTAAGACAGTTGATCTTTTTAAAGTAGATGCCCAAATTATTGTTCCTTTATTTTTGAAGTTTAAGTACTTTACCAGGAATGGCTCCGTGATAATTTTTTTGTAGCATTCCCCCCATATAATAATATTTTTGTAAATCTGCAGATTTGGTTCTGTTATTCCAGGAAAAAATGGAATAATTGTTTTTAATACTTTTTTTAAAAAATATATATTTTATTGATTTTTTACAGAGAAGAAGGGTGAGGGATAGAGAGTTAGAAACATCAGTGAGAGAGAAACATCGATCAGCCACCTCCTGCACACCCCCCACTGGGGATGTGCCCGCAACCAAGGCACATGCCCTTGACCGGAATCGAACCCGGGACCCTTGAGTCCGCAGGCCGACGCTCTATCCACTGAGCCAAACCAGTCACGGCTGAATACTTTTGTTTTCAATAGTTTTGCAACTTTTGTTTTGTTCTCTTCGTTAGGCAAATACACTCAATTTCCTGTAATAAATATACTTGAGAGATTTGTTGTTGTCACAAAGTCACATTTCTGCAGATTCCAAAAGTATTTGTAACTTTAATTTCAGTAAGTCTGTGTTTTTCAGCTTGTAGGTTGCAACCTATGAATGGGTCATGAAACCCATCTAGTGGGTTGTGACCTGCTGAAATAATTCATTTTCTATTGTTACATAAAAATTACCACAACTTAGCAGCTCAAAACAGCACACCTTTGTTATCTCACAGTTTTTATGGGTCAGGAGTCTGAGCACAGCCTGGGGGGGTCCTCTGCATGGGGTCTCACAGGCTGCTGTCCAGGCATGGGCCAGGCCCTAGTCTCATCTGAGGGCCCAACAGGGGAGTCATTCACTTCCACTCAGGTGGTTGGTGAAGGTGACTTCCTTGTGGCTTCATAGCCAAAGGTCCTGCTGTGTGCTGCCGGTTGGCTGAAGGCTGCCCTGGGATCCTAAAAGCCCCCAACAGTCCCTAACCCATGGACTTCCTCAATATGGTCCTTTACTTTATCAACCTAGTAAGGAGACACTCTCACTCTAGTCAGAAGGAAGGAAGGCCCAGAAATTCTTGGGTGTGGCTAAAAGAGGCAGGAGGCAGCTGTGGGTTCAGCTGGTGGTTACATTGATTATGTGGTTCCCTCTGGTGGGTTTGCAGCTCACTTTCTTTCTTTTTTAAAAATGTTATTGATTTCAGAGAGGGAGAGGGAGAGCGAGATAGAAACATCAATGATGAAGGAGAATCATTGATTGTCTGCCTCCTGCACGCCCCCTACTGGGGACTGAGCTTTCAACCTGGGCATGTGCCTTTGACTGGAATTGAACCTGGGACCCTTCAGTCTGCAGGCCGACACTTTATCACTGAGTCAAACCAGCTAGGGCTCTTCTTTTTAAAATATATTTTTTATTGATTTCAGAGAGGAAGGGAGAGGGAGAGATAGAAACATCAGTAATGAGAAAGAATCGTTGATTGGCTGCCTCCAGCATGCCCCCTACTGGGGATTGAGCCTGCAACTCAGGCATGTGCCCTTGACAGGAATCAAACCTGGGACTCTGCAGGCCAATGCTCTATCCACTGAGCCAAACAAGCTAGGGCTGCAGCTCCTTATTTTCATAACCAACTCTGGAGACTGCCATGCAAGGCTGGTGCCCAGCCAGGATGGGGCCCCTTCCATATCTTTGTACTTTTATTTTTTTATAATTTCTTAAAATACTCACCCGAGGATATTTTTCCGTTGATTTTAGAGAGAGGGAAAGACAGAGAGGAACATTGATGTGAGAGAAACACATTGATTGGTTGCCTGCTGCACATGCCCAGGGGAGGAGACTGCAACTGAGGTACGTGCCCTTGATCGGAATCAAACCCAGGACCCTACAGTCTGCAGGCTGATGCTCTATCCACTGAGCAAAACTGGCTAAGACTTTGTACTTTTAAAATATAGATTACTTAAATTGGAAATGCTATGTCAAAGAAAGAAAATGCTTATTTTTTACTTTAATAAATATAGTTATTACTTTCCCAAAAGTTTAATAATTCACAATACCACCACAGGTGCCTACAAGTGCGTCCCCTTCCTTCAAAGCCTCTTTGCAGTGTGGGTTAGCTTTTAATCTGATGGACAGAAAATGGTTACTAATTTAATTTTACATTCTATAACTATTCAGCAGGTTGAGTGCATTTTCATGTTTATTGGACATTTGCATTTTCTGTGATTTGCTTGAATCTATTATTTTTAGATTTTCATTTAATCTTTGTAACAACCAACATCTATCTCTAGGAGATAGACTCTAATCCAGGCCTTTCTGACATCCAATACCATGCTATTTCCACTACTATTGAGTCTGATCTCTGAATGTGCAGACCTTCTAAGTATAAAGGCAAAGTAACAAATTATAAAGAAAACAATAGATAGCTATCAAAAACATCATTTTCAAAATTTAAAGCAAAAAAAAATATTTGCTTCTAAAATGACAGAGGATGTTATCCTCAACACATAAATAATTTAATGCAAAATGATAAGAAATATCATGAAATAATACAAAACTTTAAAAAATCCAATACTCAATGCTGGAGAGGGTATGACGAAACAAGCACTTCCCAGATTGATGAGAAAACTGTAAATTCATATATTTTTATGGCAATTTGGCAATATATTTTATAAGTCTTAAAATCTAATCGAGTTCAGTAATTCCACATCTAGAACTAATCTAAGGAAATAATCAGAAGTAGAGAGTTAGAAATAAGTGTCTAACATTAAGATTTTGGAAAACTAAACTATGGTATACATTCATTAGAATCTATATACATTAAAGCCTAAGCAACCGAACGACCCAACAACCCAACGACCAGTCGACCAGTCGCTATGATGCACACTGACCACCAGGGATCAGACACTCAATGCAGGAGCTGCCTCCTGATAGTCAGTGCGCTCCCACAGCCAACCTCCCATGGTCAGCCAACCTCTGACAGTCGGCCGGCCAACCTCTCGAGGTCCTTTCCTCCATCCCCTTCTCCAACCCGCCGCTGACCCCAACCCCCCCCCCCCGCCCCCCCCCACCCCCGCCGCAGGCCGGCTCTGATTGCCCAGATAGGGACTGGGCAAGATGACCCCAATCGGCCCTGATTGCTGGCCAGGCTGAGGGACCCCCTCCATGCATGAATTTATGCACTGGGCCTCTAGTCTGTATATATATAAAAGGCTAATTTGACTCACGCATGCATGATACATATAAAGCTTTCGCTGGCACCAATCTCACACATGTGTTTTCGATCTGTCATTGTCGATTGTGAATTTGGTTGACACTTCTATTATTGAGAAAGGACGAAACGGATTATTCTGGATTATTCATAGCCCTAAATGCCATCACAAGTGTCCTTATAAGAGAGAGGCAGAGGTAGATTTCACACACACTCACGATATGAAGGGGCAGTGACTGATTTGATGTTGGCCAATAAATGTCAGCAGCCACCAAAAGCTGGAAGAAGCAAGTAACAGATATTTCCCTACAGTCTCTAGGGTGTAGCTCTGCCCATACTTTGATTTTAGTCAAGTGATCCTAATTTTGGACCCTGGCCTCCAGACTGTGAGAGAATAAATTTTCATTATTTTAAGTAATGGAATTTGTGATAGTTTGTTACAGTGGCCACAGGAAACTAATATAGCTGTGTTTTTATTACTTATTAAAAAATGACCCCAAACTTAGTGTCATACAGCAAGCACTTCATTATGTTGATCGATTCTGCGGGTCAGGAATCTGGACAAGGTACAGCAAGAATGACTTGTCTCCACTCTAGAATGTCTGCATCCTCAATTAGGAAGAGGGCTAATCCCCAACCTGGGCCCACTTGAGTGTCTGGTATAGAAATCATCTATTCTAGAGGTTTCTTTACTCATTTCTTTGGTGCCTAAGTAAAATGAGTCAAAGTTGGGCTCATTTTGGATTGTTAATCACCGTTTCTTTTCATGTGGCTTGGGCTTCTTCACTGTATGGTGGCCTTGAAAAAAGAACAAAAAAGTATTTGCTCCTAAAATGACAGAGGATTGTTATCCTTAACACAAAGAATTCAAGCTTTTACAGTTAATTCCATGCCCACAAATGATTTACATTCCTCCACATCCCAGTTCTCTCCTCCTGAAGCTCCATCTCTTTAAGGCATTGGGCGTAGGTGTAGGCTCAGGGTCCAGGATCGCACAATGTAGATCAAGTCCAGGTGCATGTTAGGCTCCTTGAGTTAAGTTCCTTGGGTTTGGTTCCATTTAATCTGAAAACTCATGAATTAGAGACAAAGTTTTGGCCATTCCTTCCTCAAATAAACCCAGCATACAGTGTTGGGACAAGTGTAGGATAACTGCTACAGATACTCCTATCCGAAAGTGGAGAAAACAGAAACACAGCAGTCATTGGTTTACATTAATTCTGAAACCCATCTCAGCATATAAGACCCACTTATTGATTAAGACTTTGTTCTGCTCCCAGGGAGACACTATGTGGGACTTTTCCCTCTACCCTGTAGGTCTTTGTTCCAATTCTCTGAGTCACATTCCATTTCCCATAAAAGATAACCAGTGTTGGCAATATTTAAAGCCGGATTTCTGCCCAGACGTTTGGGGAGCCAAAGGCCCCATTTCATTTTGTACTGTTTCTGTTCCTTTTAATTCAAGCTGATACAATTCCTTTTTATGTTTCAATTTGTAGAAATCCATTCCATTAGCTAAAACTACCCACGAATCAGACATAAGCCTTCTCCTCCTTAAGCTCCCATGAAGCTTCTGTGCAACAACACCTTTAAGGTTTTTAGAAACCCTATTGTTTAATAGAGGTCGTATTGCCCTAAAATCCGTAGAAGGCTGAAAGGTGCAAAATACGCCATCTTAAAATATGCCACTTTGGCATAGGAATTATTTTGAGCGGCAGGCAATGGAAAGTCAGCAGATCCAGGGACAGTTCTTTGCCCTCGGCTTTCCTGCCTAATAGGGCACACATTTCCTGTAGCAAAGGCACCCCCCCCCCCTCCTGTGGCAGGAAGAGGCAAGCAATTCTTACATCACCAAAGATGGAGAGTCAACACTAGGATGCGTCTGCATAAACAAACCTTACTATAATAACCTTAATCTCCAACATATATTTTCTAGTCACTTCCCCACAATTTATTATCTCTTTTAGCCCACACCCTCTTTCCTTTGTTAAAATGGTGGGTAAGACCCTGAGTCTAGTCACTTTGAGTTTCACTTATTTTTTTGTGAACCCCCATGCAGGTAAAATAGTAATAAAATTTTTTCTCCTGTTAATCTATCTTTTGTTAGTTAGGGAGGGTAGAAGAAACAATTTTCTTCCCTTAAAAAGACTTTATCTGGTTGAAAGATTCTTTCTATACTTTTCTTAGGTCCTAACAAAGGGCTTAAAGCAGCCGTGGGCAAACTACGGCCCGCGGGCCGGATCTGGCCCGTTTGAAATGAATAAAACTAAAAAAAAAAAAAAAAGACTGTACCCTTTTATGTAATGATGTTTACTTTGAATTTATATTAGTTCACACAAACACTCCATCCATGCTTTTGTTCTGGCCCTCCGGTCCAGTTTAAGAACCCATTGTGGCCCTTGAGTCAAAAAGTTTGCCCACCCCTGGCTTAAAGTCATACTGTTGGGCTCATTTTTATTCTGAAAACATATTTTCTTGACAGTGCCCTGGATTTGATCTTTGCTCAGAGGTCTTCTCTTATTTTGAAAATCCTTTACTTAATCGGTTGCTCCTGGTACACACCCCAACCCCGGGGACCGGGCTTGCAGCATGGGCATGTGCCTTGACAGGGAATCAAACCAGCAATCTTTAGGTGCACGGGATGACGCTCAACCAACTAAGCCACACCGGCCATGGTTACATTTCCTCTTAATTATACTTAAAAACCAAAGGGTGCATTCTTTAGTTCATCTTTATCCTTTCACATTTTATATAGTCAGGTAGAATAAGTTGGTGGCACCTTAATACCCTGTCCAGATTACTGAATTTATTAAGTAGATTTTCTATTTTCCTCATGACCTCAGATGACAGTGTTGCCAAAAGCTCTGCCAATACATAACAAATATCTTCTTTCCTCAGCTTCTGATAACATTTTTCTCACTTTTTTTTTTTTTTTTTTACCATCAGCTTTCCCAATGCCTGTCTGGCTTGTCATCCAGTCCCCAAACAAATACCACATGTTTTAGCCATTTTTAAGGCAGCAACCTCTTTCCAAGTACCAAATTCTGTTCCTACCATTTATTACTGGGTGGCGAACTACCTCAAAGCTCAAGTAACTGTTTTAATGTGTTAATGGATTCTGTGGGCCAGCAATTCAAACAGGGAATAGTAACTTCTTTTTTTTAAAATATAGTTTTATTGCCGAACCAGTTTGGCTCAGTGGATAGAACGTCGGCCTGCGGACTCAAGGGTCCCGGGTTTGATTCTGGTCAAGGGCATGTACCTTGGTTGCGGGCACATCCCCACTGAGGGGCCTACAGGAGGCAGCTGATCGATCTCTCTCATCGATGTTTCTAGCTCTCTATCCCTCTTCCTTCTTCTCTGTGAAAAATCAATAAAATATATTAAAAAAATAAAATAATATATTTTTATTATTGATTTCAGAGAGGAAGGGGGGGGGGAGATAGAAATATCAATGATGAGAGAGAATCACTGATTGGCTGCCTCCTGCATGACCCCCACTGGGATTGAGCCTGCAGCCTGGGCATGTGCCCTGACCAGAATCGAACCATGACCTCCTGATTCATAGATTCACACTCAGTCACTGAGCCACACTGGCCAGGCGGTAACTTTCGTTTGTCCACAATGTCTAAAGCCTCAGCTAAGAATTCCTGAATGGCTGGGGGCTGGAATCACGTGGAGGCATCTTTATTCATGAATCTGGCACCTTTTCTGAGATGACTCAAAGTCTAGGCTCATCTGGAGCTCTCAATGGGAGTCTCTACACTTGGTCTCTACATGTAGCTTCCTCACAGCTTAAAGGCCACAGGGTAGTCAGACTTCTTACAGGGTGGCTCAAGGTCCCAAGAGCATGGCCTTTAGTCACATTGAGTCACTTCCACCATATTAAATTGGGCCAAGCAGCCATGCACTCATCCAGATTCAAGGAGGGAAGACATAGACTCCATTTTTTTATGGGAGGACTGTCAAAAATGTGTGGTCATGCTTTAAAATAGCCATAGGTACACACATGTATTTATATATGTGTGTGCATAGAACACAGACTGAAAGAAAACATACCAAAATACAAATGATTAAGAAATAATCACTGCAGTGTTATTAGGGGCATTTATTTAATTTATTTTTTTGTTAATCCTCACCAGAGGCTATTTTTCTATTGATTTTTTTTTTTTTTTTTTTTTTTTTTTTTTTTTTTTAGAGAGAGTGAAAGGGAGGAGGAAAGACAGAGAGAAACATCAATGTGAAAAAGACGCATTGATTGGTTGTCTCCCGCATGTGTATCCTGATTGAACCTGCAACAGAGGTAGGTACCCTTGACAAATCAAGCCCAGGACCCCCAGTGGTCGGCAAACTCATTAGTCAACAGAGCCAAATATCAACAGTACAATGATTGAAATTTCTTTTGAGAGCCAAATATTTTAAACTTAAACTATATAGGTAGGTACATTGTTATTAACTTAATTAGGGTACTCCTAAGGCTTAGGAAGAACCACACTCAAGGGGCCAAAGAGCCACATGTGGCTTGTGAGCCACAGCTTGCCGACCACGGCTTTAGTCCATAGGCCAACTGTCTATCCACTGAGCCAAACCAGCTAGGGCATTAGGGGCATTTTTTTTCCTTTTTCTTACTCTTCTACATTTCTCAAATTTTCTATAATTACACTTATTTGCAATAAACAATTATTTCATGTTTTACTTTTTATTATGACAAATTTTAAGGACATTCAAAAGACAAATGGTCTAACAAAGTCCTTATACTCATCACCCAGACATAATACTGATAAACTCACTGACAATCTTGCTTCATTTACATTTCCCCAATATTCTAAATAAAATGCCAAATATCATATCCATTTATTTCTAAATATTTTAGAGTGTATCATTAAAAGATATGGGCACTTTTACCATTATCATACCTTAAAAACAGAACCTCTGTGCAGCCAAGGAAACCATAAACAAAATGAAAAGACAATCTACTGAATAGGAAAAAAAATATTTGGAAATCATACATCTGATAAAAAGTTAATATCCAAAATATATAAAGAACTCAAACAACTCAATAGTAAAAAATCAAACAATCTAATTTAAAAATGGGCAAAAGACCTGAACAGACACTTCTCCAAAGAGGACATATAGATGGCCAACAGACATATGAAAAGGTACTCAATATCACAAATCAATATCACAAATCATCAGGCAAATGCAAATTAAATATATATATATATTTTTTATTGATTTCAGAGAGGAAGGAGTGGGAGAGACAGAAACATCAATGATGAGAGAGAAATATTGGTCAGCTGCCTCCGGCACGCCCGCCACTGGGGATGGAGCCTGCAACCCGAGCATGTACCCTCGACTGGAATCGAACCTGATGCTCTATCCACTGAGTCAAACCAGCTAGGGCCAAGTGCAAATTAAAACCACTATGAGACATCACCTCACACCTGTCAGAATGGCTATTATAAAAAAGACAAGAAATAGCCCTTTTGCCTAAGATCTTACCGAGGTAGTAATGGTAGGAGCTGCTCTCCGAGTTTCCCTATGCCACCCAAGGACGACAATAAGCAGAAAGATACTGGAAAGTTGGCCAAGAAAGACAAAGATCCAGTGAACAAATCTGGGGGCAAGGCCAAAAAGAAGAAGTGGTCCAAAGACAAAGTTCGGGACAAGCTCAATAAACTGTTCTTGTTTGACAAAGCAACATATGACAAACTCTGTAAGGAAGTTCCCAGCTACAAGCTTATAACCCCAGCTATTGCCTCTAAAAGATGGAAGATTTGTGGCTCCTTGGCCAGGGCAAGTTTCCAAGCATAGAGCTCAAGTAATTTACACCAGAAATACCGAAGGTGGGGATGCCCCAACTGTTGGTGATGATGTATGAACAACAGGTCTCACCAGCTGTGCATTTTGAAAAATAAAATGTTATTTTAAAAAAGATAAGAAATAAAAAATGTTGATTGTACAACTAAACATTGCTGTTTGCACACAAAAGTGTTGGTGAGGTTAGGGAACCCTTGTGCATTGTTGGTGGGAATGTAGCTTAGTGCAGCCATTATGGAAAACAGTATGGAGGTCCTACAAAATAAAAATAGAATTACCATATTACTCAGCAATCCCATTTCTGGGTATGTATCCAAAGAAAACAAAAACACTAATTTGAAAAGATACACCCACCCTCATGCTCATTGTAGCATTATTTACAACTAGAGGCCCAGTGCATGAAATTCATGCACTGGTAGGGACCCTAGCAGCTGCAGGTTGCCAGCAGGGTACTCCATCCCTTCCCCCGACCGGCCCTGGCCCTGCCCCCTGGTCAAACTCCCAGAAGAACTCTGGTCAAGGAGACAATTTGCATACTATACTTTTATTATGTAGGATAGCCAAGATATGGAAGCAATCTAAATGTCCATGAATGGATGAATGGATAAAGAAGATGTGATATATATGGAATATATATAATGAAATATTATTCAGCCATAAAAAGAAGCAAATCTTGGCATTTGTGACAACATGAATGGATGTTTGCCTGAGCTGGGGGTGGATGTGGGCAAAATGGGAGAAGGGGATAAAAAGGTACAAATTTCCAATTATAAAATGAGTAAGACTTGGGATTATAATATACAGCATGGTGACTATAACTTATAATACTATATTGCATTTTTGAGTAGCCAAGATAGTAGATCTTAAAGTTCTCATTACCTACAAGAAACAAATTTTTGTAACTACATATGTGATGAATTTTAACTGGACTTATGGTGTTGATAATTTTGCATTGTATATCAATACTGAATCATTATGTTGTACACCTGTAACTAATATAATGTATGTCAATCATACTGCAATAAAAATAGCAATTATTCCTTAATATCATTAAATATCTAGTTTGTGTTCAAAGTTACAATTGTCTCATAAGTCTTTTAAATGTTTTTATTTTATAGTTTTGTTTGTTTATACTAAAATACAAAGAAGTTTATGAATTATGATTGGTTGATATGTTTCTAATGGTTTTATTAATCTATAGTAGATATTGCCCTTCAATCTCTTTGTTTACTTTTAATCTTACAATTTATTTGTTGAAGAAAACAGGTTTGTTTGTCCCATGGAGTAGTCTACATTCTGGTTCGTTAGTTATGTTATCAATATGTATATATTTCCTCTCTCTGAGATAAGTGATAGTGTGCCATACAAATACAAAGTTGTTTGAAAACACTGTTGTAACAGCCAGAATTGCAGGTCTCCTAAGTTTAGTCAGCAGCTATATTAATGAGGATCAGAAAGAAAAAGTGGTGGATAAAATAAAAAGCATAAAGAAATCTATGGATAATGGCATCAGGGAGAGAAAAGAAAGAAGGAAGCAAATATGTTGAAAAAATTATAAATTAATAATGAAAACAGTGAGAAGCATAAACAATAAGATGGAAGAAGGAGATGTTAGTTATATTAAATCCATTTATTTGTGTATTCTTTTAATGAGTCATTTCCTATTTGCTGAGCACCTGCTAAGCACAAGACACTATGCTGTGTATTGTAACATTGATAAAACAATGAGGGAAAAGTCAGAATGAAAAAAGGAAATATTTGGAAAGGAAGTATAACAATTCTTTATATAGTTCCCTGGACATTTGTTTGGCTTAGCACGTCCCAGAATTGGAGGCCAGGAAAGAGGGGAGGAGTGGGATGCATAGGCTTTCATGAACGGTGGGCCTTTGTCAGAGCTGATATGAGCTGTGACGTCCATGCCTTACAAACCCTCTGGGGCAGAGTCTTTAGTTTCAGGCTTGAAAACTGGCATTTATAGGAAACAAATTTAGGGAATTTTGATAAACTTCTATTGATTTATTTATTTTTTTTAAAATATATTTTATTTATTTTTTACAGAGAGGAAAGGAAAGGGATAGAGAGTTAGAAACATCGATGAGAGAGAAACATCGATCAGCTGCCTCCTGCACACCCCCTACTGGGGATGTGCCCGCAACCCAGGTACATGCCCTTGACCGGAATCGAACCTGGGACCTTTCAGTCCGCAGGCCGACGCTCTGTCCACCGAGCCAAACCGGTTTCGGCAAACTTCTATTGATTTATTTTTAAAATATATTGATATTTTTCTTCCAAATGTCAGTCATTGAGAAAACTACAAACCATCAGAAACAGACATTATTAGAAGTGAAAGCCCCACCATCAATCACTATTAAGTATCTTCTAAAATTTTATTCATATTATTCTTTTTTTCCTACTTGAAAACATTTATAAAGCGCTGAACAACTCTGACAAAAAATACTTTTTTTCCTTTGGAACTTAGCTAATGATAGATAACTTTTTTTGAAAGAAGTAATTTGCCTAAGGTCACACAACTAGTAGAAGGTGGGCGACGATTCAAACCGCAGTCTAACCTTTAGAGCACATACTGTAAGGGCTTTCGAGGGCAGTGCTATAATCTGAATCACATATGTAATTTAAATTTTTTAGTAATTGATGCTAATATATTTCATTTCACCCAACATATCTAAATTATTATTTAAATGTGTAAACAATATGAAAATTATTAATGGGATATTTAATGTTATTTGCTTCATGCTGAGTCTTCAAAATTTGATGTGTATTCTGCACTTTCAGGGCATCTCAGTTTGGAATCACCACATTTTAGGTGCTCAGTAGCCATATGTGGCTAGTGGTTACTCTGTTGGTTGATGCAGGACTAGGGCGTTTGATTTGTTCACTCAACAGGTGCTTAGTGCAAGCCTACCACGTGCCAAGCCTCATGTTGGGCGCTGAAGAATCAGTGATAAATGGTGCTTACGTTGTAGTGAAGGAAGTGGAGGAAAAACACTAAGTGAAGTACACACCACACACAAAATAATGTTGAGACTGTGACCATGATTATGAAAAACAAAAAAGAAAGAAAGAAGGTGGTATGCAGAGAATTACTAGAGGGACTACTTCAGATAGGGCAGCTAGGAAAGGTATTTTTGCAGAGGTGATACTGGCATAGAGACCTGGGTAACAAAAGCAATGACGGCAACAGGCCTTTTACGTTGGAGCTTTTTATACTCCAAGTGCTGCTTTCCATACATGAACTCATTTTCTCTTCACAAAAACCTAATAGGCTGGGTCTATTATTATTCCCATATCCCAGATAAGGAGACTCAAGTGGGAGACGTTCAGCAAACTGCCCAGGTTTACACCTTAACTGCAAAGGAGCCACTTAAACTGACCCGAGGGAGAAGAGCTGTCCAGGTGGATGAATTAGGGTGTAAAAGTCTCAGGGTGACAGTGGTGGGCTAAGGAACAGCTCTAACCATCTCCAGGTTCTAATCCCTGGAACCTGTAAATGTTGCCTTTTGGGGCCAAAGGGACTTTGCAGATATGATTAGATTACAGATCTTCAGATGGGAACATTATCCTGGATTATCTGGGTGGGCCCAATGTCATCACAAGTGTCCTTACAAGGGGGAGGAAGAGGAGGATTTGACCTCAGACTATGAAAGCAAGAGGCTGGAGTGATGGGAGAAAGGGCGGGGCGGAGGGATGCAGGTGGCCTCCAGAAGCTGGGAAGGCAGGAAGCAGACTCACCCCGAAGTCTCCATAAGTAACACAGCCCTGCAGACCCCTTGATTTCAGACTTCTGACCACCAGAACTACAAGAGAATAAATTTGTATTGTTTTAAACCACTGTGTGGTCACTTGAATGTGGTAAATGCAGGAACTGCATGTGTCCTTTCGCCACACTCTTTCTGGCCTCCAGGTCTTTGCCTAGCGGTTCTTTGGCACCAACTCCCCCTCCTATCCCCTCTCCTTGGACTGTTTACTTCAAACTCTACTATAATTCTCCTGAATCCCCCAGACTTGGTTTTTCCTTCCTCTATATTTTTTGAGCACTTTGTATAAACCAATATATATCACTTCCGTTCCTATATTGCAATGTACCCTGTTACTTGTCTGAGTCTTGCTTTTGATGATGAACTTCCTGAGGGTAGGAAACCTACATTTTGCCTCTTTCTATCAGCACAGGGCCTGGTAAATAGTAAGCAGTCCATTCAAGTTTATGGAATAAAAACAAACAGAAAAACACAATAAGGAATCACATCATATAAAGTTCCCAAAACAAAGGCAACACGTTCGGTCCCTGGCATTCTCTGGCCACGTTCTGACAGCCACAAAAGAATGGGGCAGTGTCCCAGGAAGACTTCTCATTCCCTTCCCAGTCTGACCTTGCACTGTCCGGCCTGATGGATCCTAAGTCAGACAGCCTTCCCAGGTACTGTGCAGTGTGACCCCACACCATTATTTCTGGTTTGCAGAGGTTCCTCAGACCTACCAATGATTAATGAGGTGAAGAAGGTTGTACCAACTTCTAAGAGCACACTGAGTTGTAACTTAGTACACTTGCTGCACTTTCTGTAGGAAAAGTGACAACAATGCAGTCAATGTTCTTTTAAAGCATGCACATTTTTTTCTCAAGAAGTTCAAATAAGAAAAAAAATGTAAAAATCATCTGCAATCCCTCTACTCAGAGTTAATCATTAATAACATTTTAGAACATTTATTGTTAATTTTGAAAATGCTATACTCCCATTGTAAAAAATATAAGCAATTCATAAGAACATAAAGTAAAACATAAAGGAATGATGACTGATTCCACTCCCCAGAGTTATCTACCATTAATATTTGGTTATAGTTTTGACTAGCCTTTAAAAAAAAGACTATAAAACAACTCATAAAAAAAATCACAAAATCTCAACAACAGCAATGGAAGCAAATAACACAATTCCACACAAAAAATCCCCCTAAAATTCACCTACTATAATCAACTTCTTTTTAAAAATCCTAGTCATGTTTTTTGTTTTTTTTAAAAAAATTTTTTTATTGACTTTAGAGAGGAAGGGAAAGGGAGAGAAAGATAAAAACATCAATGATGAGAGAGAATCATTTTGCCTTCTGGATTAGGAATCTAGTAAAGGTATTGAAGGGCTGCACGCTCCACACTGGGATCAAACTGGCAATCTGGGCATGTGCCCTTGACCAGAATTGAACCTGGGACCCTTCAGTAATTTTTTAAAAATATATGTTTTTATTGATTTCAGAGAGAGGATGGGGGGGGGGCGGGGGCGGTAGGAACAACAATGATGAGAGAGAATCATTGATAGGCTGCCTCCCACACTGACTGGGAATCAAACTGTGACCTCCTGGTACATAGGTCGATGCTCAACCACTAAACCACACCAGTTGGGCCCTGCTCACGCTGTTTATGAAAAGCTAAACTAATCATGTAGCGATGTGCTTTGTAACTGCTCACGAGTCCTGTAGGGCTCAGAGATTCAGTATGCAGTGTGTGAGGATCATGGGATGGGTGAGAGCTCACCCAATATTTTGTCAGCATTGTGTGGTTACCCTATCATACCTGCATTTTATAAATGGTGAAAAAAACGAAGGTGAAAATGATCTTAATCCATCTTTATAGTGAGTGGCTGAACTAAGTAAAGAAACCAGAAGTCTTGAGTTCCTATTTCTGGTTTCTGCTCCACTTCTCATCTCAAAAGACAGCTATGTGGCACTGTGATAGCTTGGATAAATAAATAGTATGCATGAAGTGATTTTATTTAATCTCCAAGGTTAAACAAAGTTCAAAGTGAAGCCATAGAGTTCACTTGTCAATATGGCCTTCATTGTGACTATTTTCAAGATTATAGACTTTGTGGCCAATTTATTTTCTTTAAACATACTCTATGCATACTTTCCAGAATCAGCTACTGCACTGGTCTTGAAAAAGCAACTTCCTTACTTCTGCAGAAATTGGTTGCATTTGCGAAACAGGTGAAAAGGTTAACATCTAAAATGAATTTTATATTTGCCTATCGACTTTCATGATAGTGCAGAAGATATGAAATTCACAGACAAAGTGAGAATGTTACAGTTCAGCTCTACCCTTGGATTTTGCTTTTGGGAAATATTTTTACCATCATCTTCTTGGATGTGTGATAGCAGTGGTAGCCCAGCAGTTTCCAGACCTCTGTATTACAACCATGGTGACACGACCTTGAGCCCAAAAGTCTAGCCGGCGGCATGCTTTTCAGTGATTTTGTAAATATCAAATCACCATTTACTTGAAATGCCTCAAGTGGTTTCTATTTTCTATACTGAATCTTTTCAGGTAAAAAAATAAATAGAATGCAATTGTTGCCCTTACGCAACTTACTGTTAGGGGAGACAGACAAAATTTGATTAGGAATATAGTAAAGGTATGGATGGAAAAGGTGCTATGGGGGGAAAGAGTGAGAGCATGGTGTGGTGAAGGGGCATTTCAGTTATCTGTGCCACAGAGCAAACCACCCCCAAACTTAGGGGCTCATTTTTTTCACTTTTGTGGATTGACTGGGCAGTTCTGTTGGTCTCATGTCCTGCAGTCAAATGGTGACTGTGGCTGGAGTTTTCTGGAGGCTCATCTGGGACCCTGGGTTGGTGGGCCTTTCTCCCTCCCCATGTTTCCTTAGAGCCTCTCCTCTCCATGCAGCCTCTTCATGTGGCACTCCGTGTAGTCTTTCCAGCACGATGGTTGGGGTTTTGACATGTAGTCTGGGGCTCCTCCAAGCACACACGTGGGTCTTCCTAAGTGTTTGGCCCAGAACCAGCACAGCATCAGTTTTGCTTCAGTTTCCTGGTTGAAATGAGTCACAGGCCCAACCCAGATTCCACATGGATTGGGACTACACAGATGTGGATACTAAGAGGCATGCTCCATTGGGGGCTGTCTTGGAAACTAGCTACCACGGAGGGACACTGCGGAAGTTGCGATATTTCCTGGAAAACACCCAATGACTGATGAGGTAACAGACTTGATTAGAAGATCCAAAGCCTAGCATAGCTATTACTCCATAATTGTTAATGTAAAGAATAATGGAAGAAAAGAATGAAGGAAGGATAACATAGGAAGTACAAGTTGGTGGGCCCGTCTAGCTAGATGCAAAAGAACATTGTTTAGTGGCAGTACACTGGGCTTCAGGACCTGCATGTCTGGGCTCAAGAAGGCAGAGGCCTGAGAGTCCAGGCTAGGGAATTTAACTTGACCCTTCAGACTATGGAGGCTACTGACCAGTGTTAGGTAATGGAGAGGCACTGATCATATCCACATACAGAAAGAGCTCTCTCTGGCCTAAGTGAAGTGTGGGGGTGGCCTGGGGAAGATGGTGCTAGAGATGAGACCAGTTAGGCTGTTGCAGGGACCTGGTGAGGAAGCAAGAGAGTGTTTGGAAAAGCTGGGGCCAAGGGGAAGCAGAGGACGACACAGACTGAGGGAGTCCTGAAAGAGAGAATGAACAGACCCAATAGTCTGTGATTTGTGATGTGACCAAAGGATTTGAATACATATGAGGACATTTACCTTAGCTGCATTTTCCTCCATAAATTTATTATAAAATAACACATTATGTGAATATATATGTATATATATATGACTTTAAAATAAACACAACATAAGAAATAGTATATTCCTAAACTTTGTGATATAAAACGAATGTGAACTTTGTGCTGCTAATGGAGGAAACTGCCACTACCAGAAGCACTGCCAGGCTCTCACTGAAGGGAACAGGAAGCTGAAAGAAAGAAACAAGTCCTTCCCCCAGCCTTCAGCTTTCAAGCCTCCCTCTAGTGCCTCCTACAAATCCCAACCAGTAGCAAGTTGTCAAATGAGAAATGTACTCGTTTTCAGTCTCAGCTCAGCTCCCACATCGTAAAGGAGAGATCTGAAGGGTGGGTTTGAGGCTGATAAATAAGAGCTCAACAATCATATCTGTATGTAAAAGTATTTGACATGAGCTCCTTTCTCCTCCCTCCCCCAATTTCTCTTTCATTTCTAGCTCAACTTTCTCCCTCCAAACAGGATTGAGTTGGTTTCCAGTAAAGGCACATACTGAATAAGACATTTAAACCAAAAAAGGTTTAAAATAAAGATCATCCACATTCAGAACAGTGTTTTCAAAACTTTTTTCAAATGAAAAATATTATGACTTCCTAGACACATATAAACGAAAAAAGTTTCCTGAAGCAACCCTTATCCTCACTATGCGTAATGCACTCTGATATTTTCAATTTTATTTAATTTTTAAAATCTGATAATGCCCGATGAGTGTGGCTCAGTGGTTGAGCATTGACCTATGTACCAGGAGGTTACAGGTTCGATTCCCCGTCTGGGCACATGCTGGATCCCCAGCGTGGGGCGAGCAGAAGGCAGCTGATCAATGATTCTCTCTCATCATTGATGTTTATATATCTCTCTCCCTCTCTGAAATAAATAAAAAATATATTTAAAAAAAAAAGATAACAATCCACTGAACTGACTTCATCAGTTACTAATAGGTTGCAACCTACGTTTGAAAAACACAGATTTATAGAAAGGGGAGGTCCAGTGTTTTATAATTACATAGAACATTTGGGATCTATTTTTCTATCAGAAAGTACTTTCCACATACATTATTTTATTTAACCCTGATAACAATCCTGTGAAGTGGGTTTACTAATGAGAAAAGGGATTTAAAGATACCAAGTCATTTGCCACATAGTTCAGAAGGGTGATTAATGGTGAACACAGAACTGGAAGTCAATTTTTCTGACTAAAAATCTCAGCCTCCCTCAATATGCTATGTCAGGATGAGAGACATCGTTCAGCTCTAACTGAACAGGAATTTCAGTCTTGAGCTTTCTGATAGACAAAGCAGACCATGGGTTGTGTAGCACTCATGGTCTGATTTCCATGTTCATGTTCTTATCTGGCCAGAGACCCTTCTCTCTCTCCTCCACTGGATCTGAAGACAAACCGCAGCATGAATGTTGGTTTGTGTTTTACCAAGATCTGTTTGTGCCTCTGTCCAGAGAAGATGTGATCTGCTGTAGTAACTTCTGGTCTAGGAAATTAGGCTTCCAACGTGAACAGAAATAAACCATGACTTGTTTATTGCAATAAATTCAATTTCATAGACTTTTCAATATTACAAAAAGTTGAGTGTTATTTTGTACATTTTATTGGGGTCTAGAGCTGCTCAAGTAGAAATAGTTCCATGTAATATATCAATTTCAAATTGACAGTATTTCTACACATATCTAGAGGTGTAAAGCTTCTGAATTTTTTAGAGGATGTATAAATAAGAGAAATGATTTTTCAAATTCCCCTTCCATTAGAATTCAGACTAATTTAGAATTCAGAAAAATTGTACAACTTATTTAAACAATAGACAGCAGAATTATTATTACAATCTTTGTTGTGTGATGGTCACTAGAAGTGAGAGCTCAGTGTGTTCTGTAATGCAGACAGGAATCTGGCGTGCGTGCTGATGATATGGCATAGACAGGGTGTCCCCAAAACAGGCATACACATCATAACAGCTGATAGCGCAATTAATGCTTCTTTCTTTTCAGCCAGACTAAGCTTTGAACAAAGAATATTTATCCACTAAACTTTTTTATGGGGTTACATTAAAGATAAAGTTTATGGAACAAAACCGGCAACAGTTGACGAATTGAAGGTGCAGAAATACCAAACGAAATAATTCTTGATGCTTGCAATTCCATTGCTTTGGGTTATCAGCAGTCCCTGAACCAGAATGATCATTCTTTGAAAACAGGTGTTGACAAAAAACAACAACACATGCATTCATTTCTGTAGATGCTTTTAAATTTTAAAAATGAACTGTATGCTAATAAACCTGACTTTATAATCATCCAAAGTGTGAATACATTTTTGGGGACACCCTATATTTAAGGTGTTCATATGCTCTGTGTGGAATGACTTGAAGCAATTCAACTTGAAGTTGAATTATAAAATATTTTATACAATCATAACAGGCTAGAGCTATCTATGTTTTCAAAGGCCATGACATTTTGTTTATAGAGAAAAATAATTTTAGTGAAACAAACAGTAACAGCATTTTATTATGCCCATTCTAGCTCTTGATTATAAACAGCACACTAACAGGAGAACCTGGCATTGAGGAGTTATCACTAGGTAGCCCAAAACATACACATCAGCCAGTCACTTTCTCTGTAGAACAGCTGCTGGGAGCCACTGTTTACAGAGCTTGACCTCCCTTCCTCCCCAGAGTTGTGGGCCGGTCCCTTCCCGGCTCCGCTCCAGCTGCCCAGGGAGCAGTTTCCTGAACGGGTCTGCGCCACTTTCTTTGCTGGGAGGCCTCAGATTCCCAGTAGATGTTTTGCTCCCACAGCTAGCTTGTCAGCGTTGGGTTTGAGTAAAATTTGGTTCCGTGTCAACCCAGAATTTTTCCTCTTTTGACCCTTCTTCAGGAGGGTTTCTATGAAAGACCTCCGTTTTGAACTTGTTTCTTAGAAAGAAAAAAATTGAAATTCTTCATGTCAGCTTCTACCGAAGTCCTAACCGATGTTTGCTAAAGACAGCTTTTCCTGCGTCAAACATGTCAACACAAAGACCCGAGGCAGTTACCTGAGCAGATGGTTAGCAGGGCAGCGATGTCATTAGACACTTGAGAGATGGCCGCCCTGCGGTCCTGAGAGCACTGACCGGAATTGGCTGAAGGAGAGGATACGGAGAGGGTGACAGCACCAGATGAAGGGGCCAGAGCATGTTGGGAAATCCAAACCAACTGTCTTTGTTGTTCAAAAGGAGAAATTTGGGAAACCCAACTGACTCCTGTTTACTCTGGTAAATTCGCTGAGAGCCAATCCAATCGCTATGACCCAGCTTTTTCAAAATTGTGAGCGCTCCCCGCAAGCAGGGCACAGAGTAGAAGCCCAATAAATGCTGCTGAATCCATTCAGACGCTGGTCTGAAAAGTGCCAGTGAACTCCCCGCATCGAACCTGCTGACAAACGATAGGCTGAACCTGAAACAATCAGCAGCTCTCAGATGTTATTGCAACGTATGGTTTTAGCTTTTTAAAGCTAAATGTTTTTATTGACTTGAAAGAGAGAGGAAGAGAGAGGGCGAGAGAGAGAAACATCAATATGAGAGAGAAACATTCTGCACGCACCTCAACTGGGGATGAACCTGCAACCTGGGTATGTACCCTGACCGGGAATCGAACCCGCGATTCCGGGACTTTTCCGTGTACGGAATGACGCCCCAACCAACTGAACCACACCGGCCAGGGGTGCATTTAGGTTTTAAGGTGAGAAATTCTTTAGTTAACCTACAAGGAGAGACGTATCGCAAAAGAGAAGGAGTGTTGCTGCTGTTTTGCACGCGCCATCGCGGGCGCTGTTCGGTGCTACATCATCACAGGAGTCAGTCCCGCAGCTCAGGGTCCCGCCCGCGCCGGCCAGGCGCTCCCGGGTCTCCGCTCCCCGCTCCCACCCTCTCGGCGGCTTCTGTGGGAGAGGGAGTGTGGCGGGGAACCCCACACAATCCCCCCGAACCCCGGGACCAGCCGCTTGCACACAGCGCGCCCTGCGGCAGCTTCCGCGAGCGCGGGGAGCGCGGGGGGCGCGGGGGGCGCGGGGGGCGCGGGGGGCGCGGGGAGCGCGGGGAGCGCGGGGCCGGTCTCGGGGCTCAGCCGGCGTCACACCGTTCGCAGCGCCCCGCGGCCTCCCGAACGGACCTCACCTCCTGCCAGCGATTCGGGCAGAATGATGGGGCTTGTGGCTTCAGCTCCGAGAATCTTCGGGAGTGGAGGTGCCGGCGGGAGCGCCCCTGGATCCCTCGCTCTGTACAGTCCCGGGGTCCCGGGGTCCCCGGCACAGGGCAGGCGGCGCGACTTTGCGCCCGGAGCTGCCTGCGCGCGCCCTGCGGGGACCCGCTCTCCCTCGTGCCCCGGGAGGCCCCGGTGTCTTTCC
The DNA here is from genome assembly GCF_964212035.1 of Myotis nattereri. Taxonomy (NCBI): domain Eukaryota; kingdom Metazoa; phylum Chordata; class Mammalia; order Chiroptera; family Vespertilionidae; genus Myotis; species Myotis nattereri. The sequence continues at coordinate 116,243,887 of NC_138076.1, forward strand.
CGCTGGAGAGGAGGCGCCCAGCGAGAAGAGGGGCGGCCGTCACCTCTGCGGCTCTGGGAGCCGCGAAGCCCCTGTGGCCCGCGGTTCACCGCCTGCTGCCTCGGGGGACCGCCCGCCGTTGCCCGAGAGCCGAGAGCGGCAGCGCAGAGTTGGATTCACAGCCTGAGCATCGTCCTCTCCTCCAGGCCGCCTGGCCAGCTGGGCTTCGCCCTCGGCTGCCGCCCTAGGGTCCCCCTGGAAGGCCGGCCTGTCCTCGCAATACCCCCTCCCCAGCACCCTACCCTGGGGGCCGCGTAATAAACGCTTCAAACACACCGTCTAATTTCATCCTCGTTCTGAGCCCATTTTGTGGAAGAGGCAACGGGAGAGCCAAGTGCCGAGCGGAGGCTGAGAGGCCGGCCGGCAGCCTGCTCCGAGGGAGGCGCCGGCCGCCCGGAGAGCAGCCCAGGGCGCTTTCAGGGAACCCCAGCGGCCAGGCCCTGCGCGGACAGTTGGGGCCGAGCGCCCGGCCCAGTCGGCACCTGCGCCCTCCCCACCCCGGCCGCCACCACTCCTCCCTGGGTGGAGGAGCCCCGGAATCCGGGAGGAGAGGCGGCGCCTGGCCGGCAGCGCACTGCGCCTCGGTGGGACCGGAGGAGCCCCCGGAGCACAGCGGGCCTTGAGCCCAGAAACCTCCTTGGCCCGCCTCCCCCATCCGGAGGACCAAGCTCGGCTCCTCCGCTCCTCCGCGGGGCACTGCTGAGCCGCAGCTGGTCCTCCCGGCTGCTCAGCATCCGCCTCCCCAGTGTAGGATGAAGACAGTCTCTTACCTGGGGAAGGTCGCTGCGGGAAATCAAAGGAGGTTATTTCGGAGGAAGTGCGCAGTCAAGAGCAGGGGTTATGTGAACTACGGTCACATCAGCAGCGATAGCGTGGGGATTTGTCAAAGGAAAGGTCCCTCCGGTGGCATTAGACCAGGACAATCTCTGCAGCAGCATCCCCACCCCACCCCCCCACCCCCACTCCCGAAAACAATGAGGTTCATAAAATAGAGTGACGTTGTGGAGGGAGAGCTACTTTCCAGATACTGAATCAAGCGCTTCACATGCGCTCTCTGGTTTAACCATTCGCCTCCACCTCACAGATGAGGAGACTGACACAGGCAAGTGGCATAACTGCATGGGGTCATGGCCAGTGTCACAAAGTGCGAAGGCACGCTTCCTGGACTCCGGAGTCCAGGGGGTCCGGTGAGGGGTGGGGAGGCTGCGGGTTGAGGGCCGGCTCCCTGTGAGGCCTATCACTGATGAGAGAGTTCCCCTTTCTGATCCACCGCTTTTCTTTTCCACCAAGGGGTGAGTGATTCGATTTCTCTCATAAACAATAACAACAAAGCAAAAATAAAAGCAAAACCCAACCACTAACACAAACAAGTCCCGTGTCTTTTTGCAAAAGAGAATACTAGGAGCCACTCCTGGGAGCCAGCCAAGGGTCCCCAGGGTGGGAGGGCTCAGACAGGTGAGAACTGCGGTGGACAGGCAGGCCCAGGCCAGTTGTCCTCAGCACCACACTCTGGCCCTCAGGCTCCAGGGGTGGGGACTCTCCCGAGCAGGACTCTGCGGTGAGCTAAAGGAAAAGGCCTCTCCCAGACCAGCTCCTCGGGAAGAAAGAGGAGACCCAGCCAAAGCTCTGACCAGTTCTGCCGCTACCCAACCACACTCCCACCCTCAGGCCTCTGGGCTATCTTACTGACAAAATCCATCTTGAGCAGTGACTCTTAAGTTAAAAATGAAACAAAACAAAACTGAGAATCCACATGCTAACACACATCCCCAACCCCAAACCCCACTGTGGTGTTTCTTAAGTATGCATTCTTCCTTAGTTAGTACCAAAAAGATACATGCTGCTTTAATTTTTAAAATGAAATGGAATCATTACACCATAATGAAGGTTGGATATAAAGCAAAGGAATCAGTTTTCGTCTTTTCCCACGTTATCCGTATTTATTAAGCATTTTCCACAAACATCACTTGCATGCAAGGCTCAGACTCTCAAACCAAAACTGACTTGGAAACCATAGACGTATTTGTTAAAAAACTGTTAGGTAGTTTTACAACATGAAATAAAAATAACCAGTTTCCCAAACTTCTCAACCACATGCGTTTTTATCATTTCTAAAGATGTGGAAATCACACTGGCTTTGTGACTAAATTCCAAGGAGGGTCAGGCCACCATGCTTGCCTTCCACACAGCCTCCCTGCCCTGAGACCAGTAATTAAACGCACATCTAAATAGAAAGCTCACCTGTGGGTCTATCTTTCTCCCCCAAACTCCTTGCTCCAGGCCTCTCACTCTCTGCTCTGTCTGAAGTGTTGGGCCAAGGGGGTACACAGGGACTCTTGCTCTGCCCCCATACCCTAGCCCTGCCGCTACCCAGTTTCCCTCGCAAGATGTCTTCTTCAGAGGGAAGAGGTGCAGGCTGAAGAAAAGATGTGCCCTGGGGATGTGGCTGTGCTAAGCAGATTAACAAAGAAAGAGGAGGAAGAGAAGAGAAGGTTATTCAGGGGCATCTATTTCACTGGGTCTTTGACACCTCCTTTCAATTGTTTCTAAAATGTTAAGGCAGAAACCTGAATCAAAATGGCTCTGTTTCTGGGCAGATAATAGCATCCATTTAGCTGCCTGCCATGTGTTGGAGAGGGTTCCAATTAGTACAGTTTTTCCTTTTGAAGAGTAAGTTTCTCTAAAGAGGTGCTTGGTTATGGAGTGCTGGGACCTGCACAATAGTGGCAGCCGAGGCTGATTCAACAATATCACCAGAAGAGGCCTCAGATGTACAGAAACCTGTCCCTTCTTCCGGAAGGTCAGCCAGCGCTACCCCACCGGCCCCCACAGGCCCAGGCCGGGGAGCGCTTCTCCCCTCCCGTCAGGATGGGCGCCCGCAGTTCGGCCCCCTGCAAACCGGCCGCCCAGTGGTCCTCACCGGGCCCTAGGCCCGCTCCCTCCTCTGTGAGTGGTCAGTGCCACCGACAAGGAAGAGACGCCGCTTCTCACCGATGTTCCTGCGGCCGCAGGGGTGCGACACTGGAGGGCTGCGGCGACGCACTAAGTCCTGGGGGCAACCGGCCTTCTCGGGCCGCAGCAGGAACCGCTGGCGGCACCGCTCCCCCGGGGGGCGGCGGCGGGGGCAGCGCCAGCAGCTCCTCGCCCGAGGTCACCGCGCAGTCCTGCTCCGGCTCCGTGTCCCCGCCACTCCCGGCGGCTGTCCCGCAGCCGCGCTTCTTGTCCTCCTCTTTTTTCCACTTCATGCGGCGATTCTGGAACCAGATCTTGATGTGTCTCTCGGTCAAGTTCAGCATGACGGCCAGCTCTACCCTGCGTGGCCGGGAGATGTACTTGTTGAACAGGAACTCCTTCTCCAGCTCCAGCAGCTGCGCGCGAGTGTAGGCCGTGCGCGTCCGCTTGTTCTCCTCGGGTTCTGCGGAGTAGGCACTGCCTGCGGGACACAGGGCATGAGAGTGTGCTTCCCTGCCCCGCTGCCTCCTGCGGGGCGGGTGTGTGTGTGTGTGTGTGTGTGTGTGTGTGTCTCTTACTGACACTGAGGTGGGCTCTCTCAACAAGTGGTTCTTGAACGGGTTCCCTTAACTTGTGTATGTATTGACGCTGATTAAAATGTACATAATAGATTTCTAAACCAATTTGATCCTACAAAGGCAATAAAATGACTGTAATACAGAACTAAAAAGAAAACTTTCTGCCAATGACCCACAAGAAAAATACATTTCAGACCACTACCTAGTTCATACAGATATATAACTGACACAAACACTTTGAGGACATAAAACCAACTTTTACCACATACGATGCTATATAATTTTTCCTGTTGATTACTATTTCATTTTTTCAAAGAAAGGTCTCAACCCAGTACATTGATTCCATTACCCACTAACAGGTGCAACCCTCAGTTTGAAAAACCTTTGGCTAATAAAAATCTGAAAAACCTTGAGTTAATATAACAATATCCATATATCCACATACTGTTATATCTGACCATTGTTTTCTGTATAGAGGGGGCCAGGAAATTTTCTGTAATTGTCCTCATTTTAACTTCGGCTGGGCCCCTGTCCTGGAAACGAAGGGAAACTATTTTGGGCCTCGAAGAAGGTCGCTATCAGCCTCCGCCTAGGTCTGGACCCCAAAACTATTTTGGGCCTCGAAGAAGGTCGCTATCAGCCTCCGCCTAGGTCTGGACCCCAAATCCTGCTTGAGGGGCGGCTCAGAGGCCTGCGCTGAATCCCGTTTGGGACTGGAGGGGATGGGGTGGCATCAAGGGCTTCCAGTTTTAAGCCGGGTGAGAAGCAGCAGTCAGGCCTGACCCTGTGGATTAGCTCACAACTGGTGTTTGCCGCTGAGCTCCTCGAGGTCCTGGGCTTTTCCTTTCTATTCGAGATCCTGCCTACACGCGGGGCTGTGGACTCTGTTGGGGCAAGTTCCACCGAAACGCTGGGAAGAGGCCTAAGTCTGTCCTTGGGGCAGAGTATGAGACGTTTCTCCCGTGACTGTTGGCTAGGCCTTAGGGAGCTGAAAAGCTGGTGTGCGTGTCTGTGGAGGAGGGTTAATGACACCATGGAACCTGCCGGGCTAAGCGTTGGCTCCCAGCAGCCAGGGCGGAGGCTCGGCCTGAGTCAGCGAAGGTCGCTTGCTCGCTTCAGGGCATCTCTGGGTCTTGTACTCCCAAGCCTTCCTTGGCCTGGGAGGGAGCGTGGAGGAACATTTAAAGCATTAAAAAGGCCCTCGGGGGTCTTACATTCCACCCACACCCTCCAGGCCTCCTTCTGCCAGAGGCGCTGTGAAGGCTGCTCTGGGCGCTGCCCCATCAGATAGACCTAGGAGAGTTGGCGGGAGATGGAGGTGGAGGTGGAGGCTGTTGTGCTGTTATTGGGAAACGGCAACAGGAGAGCTGGCCGGTGAGGCTGAGACAGTTCACTTTTTAGGTCAAGTTTTTCGGAAGTTCCTGTTGTTAGTATTCATATCTGTGTTACGCATAAAAGCCCTTCGGTCATCCTGCTCTCCCCACACCTGGAACCCCACACGGAGTGGGCAGGCGGGTTCACAGACCCTGGAAGTTTGGTTCCTTTTAAAGTTTCCCCTGGAAGGACCCCCTCCCCAGGCAGCTTCCAGGAAAGAGGGGTCGCGCCCCTTCCCAGGAGGCTGAGCCTGCCCAGGGCCAGAGGGCGAAGGCAGAGCCCCGCCGGCCCGAAGCTCCAGCCTGGGGATGCCACCTTCCCGGTCCCTCGCTGCCCCGACAAGGCTGCCGATTTTCCTTCGGGTTTTACTTTCTGGCTTCTTGGGCCCCTGGAGCCCAAGCTTCACCAGAGCGAGGGGGACACTCCTGCGGCAGGAGGGAAGGGATGTGGCCCACCTCAGGGCCTCCCTCGCCTTTCCGGAGGAAGCCGCCGGGCGCGGGGAAGGCCAGAAACTGTTCCCTGCGCCCTTCGGGAAGGGAGCCCTGGAGGGAGCGCAGCTACCGAGGGGACTACGAGCTGAGACCCCCACCTCCCCCGCCCCCAACAGAAGGACGCGGTCCTCCTGCCTCCCCGAGACTCCGGCCCCTGGCCCGGCCGCAGGGGAAGTGTGTGCTGCAGCGGCGGTTTCGCCGGAGGTGGGAAGGTTGCGGCTGAGTGGGGGCCCTGTCCGCCCCGACCTCACACTCAGCTTTCAGAAAAAGTGAACGAGAGAGGCGAGCCCCGAGGACCCCGGGCGAGCCCGGACCCCCCAAAGCCCTGCTTGGCTGGCCAGGGTCAGGGTCAGGCAGGGGCCGGCCAGACTCCGGGATGGGGGGAGGGGCGCCAGCTGAGTCTCTCCCCCTACTCTCGTGAGTTGGGAGGAAAGAAAAGCCAACTATTTGCAGTGCAGGTGTGACCAGAAGCGGCTGCGACACGATAACATTGTGTGGCGGGGGCGGCACAGGCCGCGCCGGAAATCTCGGCAGGTCGGGGCAGGGAAGGAGCCCGGCTGCTCGGCTCTTAGCCTCCGGCTCCAGGGAGACCTTCTGCTACCGCCGCGGCCCGGGCCCTGCTCCCAGGGCTCCCCGTGCCCGGCCTGGCTGTGCGGAAAGAGCATCTCCTTCCGCAAACGAACCTCCGGGAAGCAGCGCGGGGAGACCCCTTCACACGCTTCTGTTTGGTCAAAAGTGAACTTAGCATCGCAGGCGCCTGGCCCAGCTGCCTGGCTCCTAGGTGAGCGGCGTCCTCGGTGTTGCGGTGAGCCCCCACCTGGCCTCGACCCCTGCCGGCAGCCTCCCCGCAAGGCCGGCCTCCGGACGTCGCTGCTTCCCTGCCTCTCCTGGGCGCCCGAGGCTGCCGCCGCGCTGCGGTGAGGCCCACGCTCAGGGCGCGAGCGGCCCGAGACCCGAAGGCGCGCTCCTGCGGCTCAGAGGTACCCCAACCCGGCTCGGCTTCCTGCACGCGAACTCCCGGGAGCCCGGGGCGGGCGGATCCCCCGCCGGAGGGGGATCCGAGGATCCGAAGCCTTGCGTTCGGCCAGGGGTAGGCTCTCTGGGAGCGGCCCTGGGCGCACGGGGCTCCCGGAGTTCAGTGTACAGAGGGGGAAGGGATTTAAGCTCCCAGTAGGAGAGCTTAGAAGCAAAGACTCTCCAAATTGGACCAGAGAAGCGCGTCCGTGCGGTATGGCTCCCTGTGTATTTTACTCCGACCCCGGCTTATCCGTAGGGGCCGGAACAGGAGCTCGGAGAGGTCCTGCGGAGTGATCGGAGGTAGGGGCAGCCGGGCGAGAGGGGTGAGGACAGAGGGGCCGGGTCCAGGCTTACCTGCCCACTGGCCTTTCCACGCGTGAGCCTTGGTAGACTTCATCCATGGGAAAGGCAGCTGGACGCGGCTGGGCTCCTCCAGGGCGCCTGGCACGGCTGTATCCGGGAAAGGCCCGGAGGGCGGGTGGGGGAGCGCGAGCTGAGCAGGGAGATGGTGGTGGAGGTGTGCCACCGTGGGGTCCTCCGCGAGGGCGGGCACCTCGTACGGGGAGATGTCTGGCGGGCTGCCCTGCTCCAGCGCGCCCAGGGTGCTGGGGAACGGAGGCGGTGGCGGCGGGGGCTGGCGGCCCATGTACAGGCACGCCGGGGGGCTGGCGCTGAACTCGGGCGCCGGGCCCCGCTGGAACGCGCATGTGTCCTTGTAAAGGTGCGTGGCCGCGTAGTATTGCTCTTCGCCGTTCATGGCTGCCACCCGGGCTTGGGGACCCAGAGTGGGGACCTGGAGCCGGGGACTCGGAGCTGTGCAGCTCTCCCACTCCCGGCGCCACCCCTACTCTTTTTGACAGCTTCGCTCTGCTCTCAGAGAGAACCCGCTGCTGGCGGGGACTCGCTGGCCGGCTGCCCCGCCATAGGCTCCGCTCTGGCCCACGTGGTTCGGTCTGGGCCCATTATTGGCCGGTCTGACTGCCTTAAGAAGCGAGGCCCAGGTCCCCGCGAGCACCGCCGTTGTTTCGATTTTCTCTCTCAGCTGCGTCTACTGCACAGACCTGCAGCGCAATTGGCAGCTCTCTCCAAGGTGGGGCGCGCATGAAAATCTTAGAAGTCTCTTCAGTTATAGAAGCAGTTCCTTCAGATTTTAAACGATCTATTTTCCTTTTATATTTGATAATGCACATAATATATTAGTAAATATATTTCTACATGGTGAGGTTGTACACTTAAACTTGTTAGGGAATATGGTCAAAAAAGTTTACAGATCCCAGCTCTAAAGGTCGGACGCAGCTCGTTCTATTTTGTCTACGCATTTTGCACGCAGCCACCAAGGGTTCCAGAAGCCAGCACACACAGATCCAGCATTCGTTGTATGTTTTTATCTGTGGCTGTGCTATGGAACTTCTGAAGAATAAACTAACTTCTGAAGCATTCACGGTGGCTTTTTAATTTAGAAAATCATTAGGCATTGTTAATTTTGATTTAGATAAATTGGGGCTCATTTGGTCAACTCAGAATGGTTTCTTAACGTGGCAGGGGCAAGAAGTAGCGTCCCTTCTTGTGGCTGGGAGGCGGGAGCAGGGGGTTGGCCCGGAGTTTCCAGACCCTTGATGGCTCTCCACGGATCCGGACGATCCGGGCCGCGGAGTCCGTCAGCTGGAGACAGCACCAGGAGATGTGGGTAGTGTTTACAAAAGAAATAAAAGCGTTTTTATGACAACGACAGCTTTTCGCTTCCATGGGTTGGGTAGCTTCTGGGCACTCTGGGGTCCTGACTTAAATAGAGACGCCTTTTTCCGGCCCGAAGGTGCGGACTGCCTCTCTCGCGCTCTCGTGGCACCCACCCCCTGCTGACCGCCGCCTCTGATCATTTTGCCCTGAGGGTGGGTCCTGGGCGGCCTCAGACTGGGTCCTGCCGAAATGAACACATTCCTGGAACCACAAGGTGGGGTTTTAGAAAAACTAGACACCTTTGCAGAAAAGCTTAGGCAAGAGGGAGCGTGAAGCACAAGGAGCCAGCAAGAGAAAAATCACTGCAATGTGACCTTCCGCAAGTACTAACTAACCCAGCCCTTTAACAAGTATATTGTAATATATTTTTCCTGTGAAAAATATTTGTGTTTTACAGTTTTTTTAAAACTGATTGTCGAGAGAGGAAGAAGAGAGAGAGAGAGAGAGAGAGAGAGAGAGAGAGAGAGACAGAGATTTTCTGGCTCGTGCGGTGCCCCGACGGGAATGGAACCGCAACCCCTTTGGTTACAGGAGGACGCTCCAATCAACCGAGCGAGCGCGCCGGCCAGGGTAGACATATTTGTTTTAAATGCACACGGACTGAGTGCACTAAGCAAAAACCAAGGTGGGATTTGACTTCTCTGCAGAGACCTTTTAGATGCTGGTGTCATCTCAGAACTGGCGTGTGCTCTGTATCGAGTGGTCCGCGCGAGTCTGGGAATTCGCGTAGCTACCAGGACGCCCGGGATGGGGGGTGGGGAGTTCAGGGATGTCTTTAGGGAAAAGGACCACCTGCTGGGGGGGGGGGGCAGGGATTGAAAGGCTGTGGGACCTGCGCAGGCCCCGGAGTCAAAGAGTTCATTGTTCCTGGAGTCAGAGACTGAGGAGAACCCGCCGCTATCACCAGTCACCGAGCCGCGAGTGGCTACTTCGATCTGAGCGCAGGGCCGGCGGGGGTTGCCTGGCCGCGGCGTGTTGACCCTCGGAGATAATCTGCCAAATCACGGTGGGTCGACTTGGCGACGCGGTTATGAGCGGGCGGCGGCGAGCTCCGCTCGGGACAAAGATCGGCCACTTTCCCTCCCCTTCTCCGGTGTCCGCGTCCCACCCCCTCCCTCGGCAACACGCCCCTCCCCCCTCCGGCGTCGGCAGCCCCCTCTCTGGCTGTCCGCCTCGGCTGCCACCCTCGACCCTGAGTGTTTACTTTGCACTTCTCGCTAATTGCACGTTTCTGTAAATTGGTCTCCATTTCTTTGCTTCATTTGCTCCCATTTACTGTTTTTGCTCGGTCCTGCGGAAAGAGAAGAGGCGCTCAGCAGAAAGCAAACCCACTCACCGCGCAGGAGGGCAACGCGCCGGCCGCCGGGTGCTGAAGGGGCACGTTCTCCCCCGCACACGGCATGTCTGGCTGCTTGCTACCTGGAGAAGTGACCCAGGCGGCCAAGATCAAACAGCCATTTAGTGTTAGTCTCAGGTGGGACAAAGCTGATTATTATTGGGCTGGCTAATTACTAATATAACCTACATTAATACAGGAAAACCTCACCCCTAGAGCCCTCCGCTCAGCAAGGTCCCGTGTTAATGTCTCCTGTGCGTGTAGCTCCTGGTATCATAAAATCGCCAAGTCCATTACAGGTGAATGCGTTTCCGCTCCGCATCCCCGCTGACGCCTGCGGCCCTTTCACCTCCCACTGGCCCAGAGCGTCACAGAGCCATTAGCCGAGCGCCGGCCTTCCCGAGCCATTTAACAGCAGCTCTTATGGATAAATAAACAAGAAAGGCTGTAAACCAATTATACTGTGGACAGTGAAAAAGTCGTTTATTAGTAGAACGTCCTGATAGCCCTCGCTGATAGTGGAGGTCCTCCTCTACCCTCTTCCCTTTTCAAGTCCTTACCGCGTGCGATTCCGCCTGGAGAACGCTGGTCACCTTGTTCGAGTCTTCCTCTGCGGCCCCACAAGCGTGCCAAGGGCTGCATTTGCCTGGGTGTTAAGATTTTTTAAGCCATCCTATCGCATGTTAAAGGGAAAAAAAAACAAACAAAAAACCACCAGATGAACCTTAACTCCAAGGATATGTTCATAAGGAACTTAATTTATTAGAGCGTATTTGTTTTTATAATTAATTTGCTGTTAAAAATACAAATTCGATTCTATCCCGAGTGGAAACACGAAAGCAAACGATGTGATGAGTGCAATGCGAATATTCCCGTAATTTCCCTTGAACTTTGGTAGCTAGCCTTTCCCTTCAGGGGGCACTTAGGCCGCTTTTGTTCCCCAGGGCCAATGGCCCTTTCCTCCTCCTGCTGTGGGGTTTCCTCAGAGTCTGGGACAAACCTATCTCGTCCAGGAAAAAGGAACTAGCAAGGCTCTCCGTTGACTTCTAGGGCAAAACAATCCAGCAAAACTAAGTGGAAATCAGTTTCCAGAAAATTCAGCCGCCCTCCTCTATCCCCCTCCCCCCAGTTGTGTGGATAAATGCAGCCTAAAAATCTAATTTACGTGGGCACTTGTCTTGCTCTCTGCCTCTTTGGCTTTCTCTATCCGGAGCACACAGCGCAAGGGAGGCTCCCACGCCCCAGGGCTATGCGCTGTTTACTCACTCCTCTCAGGAGCAGGGCTCCTAGACTGCCAGCCCCTTCGTCTTCTGTTTGTTCCATCCTCTGAGGCTCCCAGTTTACTTTGCAGCTGAAAGGAAAGTGTGAAAGGAAGTAAAGACTCCAAAGGGTCTAAAAAGCCCCATACTTGTCCCTTGTCTGGAGTCACTATGGCCCATCCTTGCCCTTCTGGACTCATCCCTTCCTTACCCAGGCTCCTGTCTGAGCTCCACCATCCAGATTCGCAGCCTCCAGAAATCCCAGCCTTTATCGCTTCCCTCCTGGTCTTAGTCCTGGATAAACTCCTAGCTTCCATCAAAAGTCCCTTCTTTGCCTTCCACCCTCCTCCCATCACCATTTCCTGCGACTAATCCTTGTATTCCGGGGAACCATTTCTTACCTTGAGGCTCCTGCCTAAGCCCAGAGAAGACTTGACCCAGCTGCCTTCCTAAACCAGCCTGCCTTCCACAGGGTTTATTAGTTGAAGGACGAATATTTTCAATAATATATTTATTTTATTTTTAAAAATTGATTTTTAGAGAGAGGAAGGGAGAGGGAGAGAGAAACATCCATGTGAGAGCGATCTGCTGCCTCTTGCACACCCCTACCTTGGGATCCAGTCTGCAACCTGTGCATGTGTCCTTACAGGGAATCCTACCGGCAGGGGACGACGCACAACCAACTGAGCCACACCAGCCAGGGCTTCAATACTATTTCTTTTTTTTTCAAACATATTTTATTGATTTCCCACAGAGAGGAAGGGAGAGGGACAGAGAGCCAGAAACATCCATGAGAGAGAAACTTGGATCAGCTGCCTCCCGCACACCCCCCACTGGGGACGTGCCCGCAACCAAGGCACACGCCCCTGACCGGAATCGAACCCGGGACCCCCCCCCCCCCCCCCCCGAGTCCGCAGGCCGAAGCTCTATCCACTGAGCCAAACCGGTACTGGCTTCAATACTATTTCTAATGAGACACTTACACAGCCCTTCCTGTGTGACTGTCTGCAATCTCTTTGAGGGACAGAAACCCAGTAGTAAAAATATGTTTTGGCTTTGGTGGGTGATGGAAAGCTCTTGGGAACTGTATATAGCCCTCTTCCAAATCTCTCTCTGTCCTGCACAGCTGTGTGTCCCCTGACAAGTTATATCAGTTCAATAAGCTTCCCTGTCCTTATTTGTAAAGTGGACACAATATACTGCCCATAAGGTAGATCCACTGCACACAGTAATAACAGCACACACATGGAGCCAGGCTTTGTTTCAAGCATTTTACATATGTTAATCCTCATTAAAATGCTGTGAGGTAGATACTTATTTCCACTTTGCTGTGGAGGAAATAGGCACAGAAATGTAATTTGCCCAGAATCACACAGCTAACAAATGGCAGAGCCTAGATCCCAGCTGAGGTCTTAGGATTCATTTTCTTGAATGTGAGACTATACTATCATTGTAGTGGGTAGTCAAGACATTTAAAAAATGTTGTTGTTTTTTGAGAATTCAGTGAGATAAAATGTCTCATGTTCCTGGCACTCCGTAGGCACTCAGTAAATGGCCATCTCTTCCTTTCTCCCACAGCATTGTTTTCAATGCATCTACAAGCATTTAATTGTTGGTCATCCTTGCATACGAGGGCACGGGGTGGCGATATCCCTGTGTTTTAGGGAAATATGCCTCCAAGTGTTTAAAGAGGCAGTGGCCGGGAGAGCTGGACAGCGTTCTCTGAGGCCAGCCCTCCACACACCACAGAGAAACAGGTGCAGGGGCTTCTCCTTTCCACAGCTCGGAACGCCGGAGAAAAAGGCTTGAAGGGTGAACTAATCACATCCCCATGGGATTAGCTATCCTAGTAGGTGTGGAATCCAGCATCTGAGCTGTGTCTTATAGCCAGAGGCCACCCTCACTGCATTTTCTATGGTTCTTTCACTCCTGTGGTTGAAGAGGAAGCTATTGTCATAAACCCAAAGAAACCCTCAAATAGTTCAGAAGAGAAGGGAATGATTCTAGTGTCTGGGTTGGAGCAAGATGCAATCTCCAGGTTGGGAAGGTGGTCATGTGCAACTCTGGTTTTCCTTGTGAAGATGCAGAAACACCTTCTTCAAAGTGATTCCTCTGTGTGTCCCTATATCTAAGACCCATAGAAAAGTGTTAAAATTAGAAATCTGTGGGAATTAAAGTGGGAGAGTTAGCTCCAAACTCAGAAGGGCACCACTGAAGGCCCTCACTCTGGACTTCCCAGCATGGATCCATTCCCTTTTTTGCAGTGACTTAAGTAAAGGCTCATTGTTTGACTGTGGTGTCAACTTCAGTGAATTTTCCTATTTGTAATTCTTCCTATGGCAGAGATCTCTTAGCAGTATATTGTTGTGCTGACAGAAACTGAATTTGAATACATTTATTTTGTGTATTTTCTCCAATTACACATTAAAACACATTTACCTTTATAGGCAAATGTCACAAAGGTACAGACTCCTACTATCAATGAAATAACCTGGAGTAGAGTTTCTGGAAGTGTGATTGTTGGACCATGTGTATCAAGATCATTGGGATGCTTGTGGTGAACACTATGTAATATAGACAAATATTGAATTATAATGTTGTATACCTGAAATGTACAATCCTGTATACCGATTTTACCATAATAAAAAAATCACTGGTATTCTTATAAAATGCAAATTTCTGAGCCTAATTCCATACCTACTGAATGACCCTATGTGGGGTGTGGTGGGACCTGAGAATTATGCATTTAAACAAACACTAGGTCATTCTTATGCACATTACAAATTGAGAACAACAACAACAACAATAAAAAATAAACAATGAAATTATAATTTATTTGATATGTGAAGACTCATTGATAGTCTTAAAGAATAAACATGAAGCATGGGTATTCAAATAAAAATATACTTCTATGTCATAAGGTTGTTGTGAATAAACCAACTAACTCATACACTTATAAGCATAGCCCATAGATACAGGCAATAGGGCAGTGAAGACATGGGGTGGGTGGGTAGGGGTTGGGAGGAGGGTGGTAAAGAAGGGGGAAATGTTAGATATCTGTAATACTATCAATAATAAAAAGTATATTAAAAAAGTTTGTGAGATTTAAATGAGGAAATGTATGGAAAAATGCCTAAGTCAGTGCAGAAAACATCATTTTTTTTTTCTCTCTATCCATTCTCCATCCTTCCTTTTTGGCAACCATCAGCTTGTTCTCTATATTTATGGGTCTATTTCTGCTTTGTTTGTTTGTTTGTTTTAGATTTCGCATGTAATGAAAATATATGGCATTTGTCTTTCTCTGTCTGACTTAATTTACTTAGCATGATACCCTCTAGGTCAATCCATGTTGTTGCAAATGGTAAGATTTTATTCTTTTTTTATTGCTGATTAATATTTCATTGTATATATGTACTGCATCTTCTTTTATATTTTGGTTATTATAGATAATGCTTCAGTGAACATGGGGTGCATATGTCTTTTTAAATTAGTGTTTTAGGTTTCTTCTGATAGATACCCAGAGATAGAATCCTTGGGTCATACGGTAGTTCTATTTTTAATTTTTTGAGACCTTTCCATACTGTTTTCCATAGTGGCTGCACCAATTTACAATCCCACCAATTTACAGTCTCACATATTGCCAGCATTTGTTACTTGTTGATTAAAAAAATTGATTTTTAGAGAGAAAGGAAGGGAGAAGGAGAGAGAAAGAGAAAAACATGGATATGAGAAAGAAGCATTGATTAGCTGCCTCCCACATATCCCTGACTGGGGATTGAACATGCAGCTTGACCGGGAATTTGGTGCACTGGAGGATGCCCAACCAACTGAGCCACACCAGCCAGAGCTGTTGATTTTATTCACTTACATACTTACTTTATTTATGTATTTATGTATTTATTTATTTATGGTGATATTTATTCTGACAGGTGTGAGGTTGTATCTTACTGTTTGTTTGTTTTGTTTTTAGAGAGGGAGGATGGGAGAGAAAGAAACATCAATCGGTTGCCACCAGGGATTGAACCTGCAACCTAAGTATGTGCTCTGACAGGGAATCGAACCTTCGACCATTCAATGCATGGGATGATGCTCCAAGCAACAGAGACACACATAGGCCAGGGCCTTACTATGGTTTTAATATAGATTTCCCTGATGATTAGTGATGATGAGCACTTTTTCATATGTCTGTTTGCCGCCTGTATATCCTCTTTGGAGAAATATCTATTCAGGTCTTCTACCCAGTATGTAATTGGATTTTTTGGGGGGTGTTAAGTTGTATGATTTTCTTATATATTTTGGATATTAACCTCTTATCAAAAATATCATTTGAGAATATCTTCTACCATTCAGTAGGTTGTCTTTTTTTTTTTTTTCTTCAATAGGTTGTCTTTTCATTTTGTTGATGGTTTCCTTCACTGTGCAAAACTTTTTAGTTTGATGTAGCCCTACTTGTTTATCTTACTTTTGCTTTTCTTGCCTAAGGAGACATATCTAAAAATTGCTAAGAACGATGAAAAAAAAGTTTACTGCCTATGTTTTCTTCTAGGAGTTTTATGTCTTCAGGTCTTATTTAAGTCTTTAATCCATTTTGAATTTATTTTTGTATATGGTGTAAGAATGTGGTCCAGTTTCATTTTTTGCATGTGTCTGTCCAGTTTTCCCAACACCACTTATTGAAGAGACTGTTTTTGCCCCATTGTATATTCTTGCCCGCTTTGACGTAGATTAATTAACCATATAAGCAAGGATTTATTTCTGGACTGTGTTGTATTCCAGTTTTTATGTATGGTACTATTTTGTTTATTATAGCTTTGTAGTATAGTTTGAAATCAGGGGGCATGAAACCTTCTACTTTGTTCTTTTTCAAGATTTCTTTGGCTTTTTGGGGGTCTTTTGTGGTTCCATATAAGTTTTATGATTAGTTGTTCTAGTTCTGAGAAGACTACCATTGATATTTTAGTAGGGGTCACATTGAATCTGTAGATTGCTTTAGGTAGTAAGGACAGTTTAACAATATTAATCCTTCCAATTCATGAACATGGCATTGTCCTCCCATTTATTTGTAACCTCTTCAGTTTTTTTCATCATTGTCTTACAGGTTTCAGAGTACAGGTTTTTCCCCTCTTGGCTAAATTTATTGTAGGCATTTTATGCTTTTTGATTCAATTATAAGTGGGATTGTTTTATTAATTTCTACTTCCAATTGGTTGTTATTGGTGACAAGAAACTCAACAGATTTCTGTATATTGATTCTGTTTATTGATTTTACAGAATTCATTTATTAGTTCTAATAGTTTTTTGGTGGAGTCTAAAAAGCATGTTATTTCAATCTCTACATGGGAAAACATATAAATCCTGAACATTTTTATAGTAGGTTATAAATTCCAAACATTGTCATAGATGTTCTTTCCTCTCTTATGCATCCATTCATTTTTTTTAAATCGTCACCTGAAGATACGTTCGTTTTTTTTGTTGATTTTGAGAGAGAGAGGAAGGGAGAGAGAGAAACATTGATGTGAGAGAAACATCAATTGGTTGCCTCCCAGATGTACCTACCTGGGGATGGAACCTGCAACCTAGGAATGTGCCCTGACTGGAAATCAAACCAGCAACCTTTTGTTGTATGGGACTATACTCCAACCAACTGAGCCACCCACCCAGGGCTTACACATCCCTTCTTTATGTGACTAAGGACTTAGAAAGTTCAGCTGTGTCTTATTTTATTTTTGTGCTTACTCCCACTGAGCTACTTAGAAACAGTAAGACTCTCCTTGGGCTGTTAATGTGGCTCCAGTGTGGGTTCAGAGAAGTTGAGCCGAGTGTTTCCAGCCACAGTAGCTAACACATTAGGGCAAATAAAGGGAGGCAATAAAACCAAAGCAAATTGATGCATCTCCTGGCAGTACATTAGCTTGTGTCTTAATGCCACACTCTCCCTACACTGAACATGACCAAATAGCTTCCTTTAAAGGTAAATGAATTTTATATAATTCGCAGCTAATTCCATTTAATTCTGCCCACATGAGCATGTGATAAGGGAATGTTAGGCTGGTTAACAATAACAGGCTAAAAGGGGCATTCAGGAGGAGGCCAATGTTTGATTTCCAAGTGCTCTGGCTCAGCGCTGAGAAATCCAGATTATTATGAGTGTGTTGGTTTCTTGGTTATTTGCTTTCTGTTCTCCTAGCTCCTGAGTAAAGGGCAGTGAGAAAACACTAGGATCCCATCTGTCACGAGGCCAGTTACCACAATAATAGCTACTCCTTTTTATAAAATCATTCTTGTTCTGACAAACTCCCTTTGGACTGCAGGGAATCAGGAAGAGTAAAAATAATAGAATCAATAACAACTTTGTTATCTAGTAACTTAAACAATCCTCGTCTGCTGGGATGGCAGAACAGGCTCTCTTATCTTGGAAACAGGAAAACTTTCTGGATAGTAAACTGTTTTTCACTAAATGTTTCTAACTGGATTAGGTTCCTAGAGAAAGTGCCTAAGGTAGGAATCATGCCAAATTCTAATCACTTAGACACAATATTTTAAAGCACGGAAAAGAATTTGCATCTTTAAATCTAATACATATTATTTCTTCTTTTTATTTAAGAGAACATCAGTGGTTGCACAATTATTTGAATGTTGAAAACCTTAAATAGGAAATTCTCATTTAAATGTATGCATCATCTGGTCAACTTGGTTTTTGTTCCTATATCAGTACTTGTCTACACCAGTACTTGCCCCATACAGTGCTCTTCTGAGAGCTTTCATAATGCATGCCCCTGTCTTCAAAGTCAAGAAATGCTCTATCTAAAAAACAGCAGGGTTTGATTAGTTTAGATTAGGTTATCCCATGTTTATTTCTTTGCCTGTAAATATTGATGACTTAGTTCAAGAGTCATGAAATATATCTTGGTTTGAAGAGAACTATCTCTCTCACAGTGCAGGTGTTCATAACAACAACTAACTAGATAATACACACATCACAGAGATTGTCCTGCCTGACCTGATTCATTTAGGCAACTGAAGGGAAATAGAAACTGAGAAACTTAAAAAATCAAGTTGGTCTATCTTTACTGCCCCAATTTACACCCCAGTTCATCATTCATATGCTGGGCTTCCAGTACAGACTCAATCATTTCACATTTACTCTAACACCTTACATAACACCTTCCTTAAAGTCTGGACATAAATAAATATAGATAATAGTTTGTATTCTATGTATATAAAATAAAATAATGTTATCTATGCATCCCAGGCTTTATGGCCAGACTGTATATAAACTAACCTGATTTCCATTGGTATTTCTTGGGAAAGAGGCACCTAAAATTCAATTTAGGGAAAGAAAATCTTTTCTCTTTTTACTAATGCTGTATTGTAAAACATAATCAATCAGCGTTGTCTACTCCATTTACAAAGCAATTTATTAGACTCTGCCAACATAGTCACAGTCAAGCCTTGAAGTTTCTAAAAGTTGGAGTTAGAGATTGTTACGAATCCAGATAAACAGCAGTGTTTTCTTACCTTCCCAGCAAATTGTGACAGGTGATAACAAAAAGGCAAACACAAGTCTCTAACCCCTACCCTGGTGTTATCTGTCTCTTGGCTTGTAACTACACAGAATTTGGAGTTTTCTCAAGAGAGTAGAGTGACACTATTTACCTTTTTGTATTTATATGACCAGTAGCCAAACTTAAATATAATAACTAAAGAAATTCATTAAGGAAAAGTATTTACTGGGAAACCTTCAAAATCTCCCCCCTTTTCTGCTGCTGCATTTCCTTATAAACCTCTTCCCTGCAAGCCCTAGTACCATTTTTTAAGAGCATGCCAATCAAAAAGGTACTTGAAAAGTTACAATTTTGTTATGTTCAACCTATATAAAAACCACTAATTAGGGCAATACAAGCAACTAGCACCTCAGCACCAAATTTTGCACACAACCCTCATGACTGTCAAGTTACTGGATGTTTCACAAATTTTATTTTCTTTCTTTTACCTTCTCCATCCCTAAACTGCCCCAGAGCATAGGGCTTCAGTTTATACCAAGAAGTCATTATAATTTTCCCTTATTTGATGCCTGGGAGGAAAACATTGTACTACAATAGGTGAGCAGTGATTCTAAAGCCATAGCTCTGAGTTTGTGGTTTTAGTCAAATGGCTCTTTAAAGTTATCATGAATGCTATGAATCATCTCCCCAGAAACACACACATGTGTGTCAGCACACAAAATTCGACATACGATTTTAGGAAATTCACAGTCCCCTGGGTCCTCAGCTCACCCATTGTCATCCTTCACTCGGCACAGTTTCCCTGCATCCAATCCATGCCAAACTAGTGCTTTCCATCTCCACTTCTGGAGTTTGGGTTGATGGTACTTTGCACTACCTGGAACTTTACAAAAGTTGCTTCCTTGTAAATATTCACAATGACCATTGTTTGTTTATCTGATTGGATACTCGTGCTAGGTACAGAGGATTTATATATTGGGTAATTATTGCTCAAATTTATGACTGTAGGCCCTTTCTCTGGAAGGATAATAAGCATAATGAGGTGAGTTTGGAAGAGGTGAAATTATAATTCTAAGATTTATTAGAAATTCACAGACTTACAGGTACATTGAGCTGTGGTATTGGTCCATTGCCATAATGGTAGTTGGACTTCAGATTATTGTTTCCCTTCCTCCCTTCAATAAATTCTTGTCTAATTATCTACTCTGTGCCAGGTACTATGACAGGCTGTGGGGACATAAAAGAATAAGACATGATCTTTATCCTGGAGGTTTTAGATTCTAGCAGTGGGAAGAAAGCATGCACATAAACACACACACAAAACTCCATGTGCCCTGAAAAGTGTGGTTCTCCTTCCTTTTAATGGAAGCTTATGAACACATTACTCATATTGAGACAGTCTGGTTTTTCCTTCAGGCCAAGTTTTCAGTTATTTCCTGAAATCAGATATGGTATGGTATGGCCTCACCACTTACTAGTAGTTTGACTTTGGACTTTCAGCTGACCAGTGCTTCAAATTTCTCACGTACCAAATGGCAGCTCAGTGAATGATTAAAAGCATAGACTCTGGAGCTAGACTGTCCTGGTTTGAATCTCAGCATCACTACTTCTGAGTTGGGTGACCTTGTAAGTTTTTTAACCTCTCTGAACCTTAGTTCCTTCTTTGGTAAAATGGGAATATGTTAATACTTACCACATAGCACTGTGACCCATAAGTTAATATGTGGAAAGCATTCCCAAAAGAACACATATATGGCGTGCCTAGGTCGTCCTTCCCCCTCTTCTTTCCCTTTTTCCTTGCTACCTACCTTCCTTCCTTTCTTCCTTCATTTTGCATACTCCATATTACTTCATATTCCATAAATATCTATGGAATGCCCACTCTGTGCCACACACTATGCTAGGTATAGGGGATGCCATAGTAGAGAGGTAATCTCTGCTTTAAAAACCCCTCTAGTCTAGTAGGGAGACAAGCAACTAGAGAGGAAATTTAAATGCAATTAGATGATCTCTGTGATAGACACAAATGTAGGCTATGGAGGGAAAACCATGGCAAGGGCACACCCCCAAATCTAGGGGTGCTTTCCTTCTTGCTTTATTAATTCCCTCGCTAAGGCACATGCCTTCAGCTCCTTTAGGATTTTTCTCACAGTTTTCTTTTTTTAAGAAATTTAAAAAGGGGGGAGGATGTGTTTTTTGCACCCTCCCCCTAGCAGTTACCTCACAGAGTTTTATAACTTTCATGCATGTTTTATATTATGTTAATTTCTCAATGTTTTGTCATTATAATTACTGTCAATGAAATATCATCTTCCTTCATGGATTCCACCTGGCTTGAGACTTTCCTTTAAAGTCATTTTGCCTTTTTCCTTTCCATTGTTCTCTGGAATTCTATGAATTCATTAACTTTGTGTCTTCCAAAAAAGATATTGCTGTAAATTGAGCAATGTTCTAGGAACAGCCTTGTTAATTACTGGGCTGATGGCGGCATTGACTGAGTGCTCACTGCTGATTCCTGAGCTCACCTCTGTAGGAAGATATGAAGGGAGTAGAAGGCAACAGAAAAAATCCGTTTCACTTAAATGGTAAGAAAACAAGTGTGCGAGGAAGCACACCCACATACACATGTCTTAGCCGTATTTATTTGAGTACCCAGCTTGTTCATGCCAGGTATCTCTTACAGGATGAAAGTGATCAATGTTTTAGGAATACAGATCTGACAACATGGAGTATGAACAAGAATACACTAGACGAAAGTAGTTAGAACAGTTCTGAGACTGTTAAAGAGTGGTTGAGAAACGAGAACATGTAATTTAGAATCATACTGGAAATGGAGAAAGAAGGGAAAATCCAGAGTTTAACAGGAAGCGACTATAGGACTTGGTGACCTGTTGGATAAGAAAGAAAGGAAAAGGTGTAGGAGTTGGGAACCCATGTTTGTTGAGAGCTTACTTTGTGCCAGGTCCTGGGCTGGGCCCTTTGTCCATGGGGTCTCATTTACTTTCTATAACATTCCTCTGAGTTTAGTATTATTACTCCCATATTTCTATTGAAGAAGCAGAGGTTTAGAAAGATTAACTAGCTTGCCCCAAATCATATGATTAGTAATTGGTTGAGTTATATATTCATCCAGAATGTCTGATTCCAAAATCTATGCTTTTTTATTTCTAAAATGGTTTCAAGGCTGATAGTTTGAGAGAATGAAAAAAAATGATTAGAGGGCATTAATAGAAGGGCCAGTTTTTGTGGAAAGGTAATGTATAGTCCTATTTGAATATGCTGAGTTTGGGATGACGGCGGGGCACCTAAATTGAAGGGCTTATAGGCATTTGGAGATGAAGGTCTGAGTGAAAGAGCAGGGCTGGGAATGTAGATAGCTAGAGGCCTCAGTGTTGGTTGGTTTATTGAAAGATTGAATGTACCAAGGACATATTTCACTGCGTCTGGGGAGAGGGGAGGAGAGAGAGGGGGGGGGGGAGAGAGAGAGAGGAGAGAGAGAGAGAGAGAGAGAGAGAGAGAGAGAGAGAAAGAAGAAGAAGAAGAAGAAGAAGAAGAAGAAGAAGAAGAAGAAGAAGAAGAAGAAGAAGAAGAAGAAGAAGAAGAAGAAGAAGAAGAGGAATGAGAGAGAACAGAGAGAAACATTGTTTGGCTGCATCTCATATGCACTCTGACTAGGGATTCAACCAGCAACCTAGGTATGTGCCCTGACCGGGAATCGAACCCATAACCCTTCAGTGCACAGGCCGATGCACTAACACACTGAGCCAACTGACCAGGGTAATAAATTCTTGAGGATATCTCCAAGTAGGGGGCAAAAAAGAGAAAAGGGTATCAGTAAAGTGAGTAAAGAAAAGTTCATGGGACTGTGATTTGGTAGAAAAACAGTACTTGTGCTTCAGTATAGAAAAGTGAAACAAGACATCAGGTTCCAGGTTGTCAATCATGAATCAGGAAAGTCATTTAAGAGTTCTGTGTAGCCCAGAGCACTATCCAATCTCGGTGCAAATACCACAATTCATCGAATGTCCTTGATTTCTTCTTTATTCCAATATCCACTAGGTTCCCAATTTCTGTCCACTCTGCTGGTTTTTAAAAAATCTTTATTGTTGAAAGTATTAATATGTCCCCCCACCTTTTTTTCACTCTGCCTTTTAAATAGCTATTGAACTGGCCTTTCCTTAGTACCCTTGGCCACTACCTTAGTGAAGGTTGAGCCTCATTTGGGCTGTTGTGACAGGTGTCCACCAACGCTCTCGGCTGCCTGTTTCTTCATTAGGTGTGTACTTTACCACTAGAGTTATTTTTCCCACAATATGAATTTTATAATTTTTCCAATCTAAAAATAGACTTTTCTCCACTGTCTATGAAGTCAAACTCTTTAGCAAAGCCCAATGAGTCCTTCAATTTGGCACCAACCTTTCTTTAAGATGCCCTTTTCACAAAGCACCCCATATAAAGTCAAATGGCCCAGCATCTGCGGGCATCCTGCCCTCACAGCACCACAGCTACTGCCTAGGTCAGCCTGCTTCCATGCTGTTCCTGGTAAACTTCTGTTTATCTTTCGAAGGCCAGCAACATGGAAAGTAGCATAAAAAGGATATTGGGATAAAGCAGAAAATAGTATTAGATTAAAATTTAAAACCAAGACATAGACACCTGTGATCCATGCTAATATGGTTATCATAAGATAAATACATAAGAAGATCCACTATATTTTTCTACTTTCTTGTTAGATTTCTCAGATTGTATTCACTTCTGGGATGCTGATAGCCACAAAAAAGTTTTTCCCCTTTGTTTCCATTGTCCTCTCATCTGAGAAAAACAACTTATTGTCATGAGCAGTTGTCCTCCTCATCCTTTGCTCAGGCCTTTGCTGAATGGTGGGTGCCCTTATTATTCTCTGACCTTTAGAATGAGTCCTGAAGGCCTAGATGGTAAACACACAGATTTTGTACTTGACTGTTTCCTGGAGTCCAGGATGGTGCTACAGATGATCAGTGCACATGCTATGCCACAGGAACTGAACTTGGAAAACGTGAGAAAACCAAAAAGCTGAAATGGTGCATTGCAGTTAGAGCCATGAGATCTGTATTTCAGACTTGACCCTGATACTTGGTGGCTGTGATCTAAAGAGAGTGATTTAAAGGTGGATGTGGGTGGAATGTCTGGGACATAGAATCTAGCAGGTGTTTCCAATGTGGCACATGCAAGATCAGCCATTAGCAAGACATTTGGTGGAAGGCCCTCCCAACCCCTGAAGAAAGTCTTAGCACTCAAGAATCTGGTGACCTTCATGAAGAATTAAAGCTGCTGCCCATGGATGTGTTACTAAGGTAGATTTGCTAAAAAGAGCACATACAGGCTTAAGCTGTGTTTCCAACTTTCAGTAAAGTTAGCTGAGTGTAAGAGATGTATTTAGACAACCACCAGAAGCCAGGAGGAGCATAGCGTGGTTTCTCCCTCAGAGCCTACAGAGGAAACCAGCACTGCTGATCCCTTGCTGAACTCCTGAACAGTGAGAGAATACATTGCTGTTGTTTTAAGCCACCCAGTCTGTGGTGATTTATAATGGTAGCCTTAGGAAATTAATAGAGACAAATCCATGTTTCTTACCCATGAAATAATGATGATAATGATGATGATGATAAAATAGCAATAATAATAATATTACCTTATGTGTTCATTGTGAGAACTAAAATAAAAATTGTTTATGGAGGCATATTGATATAATTTCCATAGTCTCTTCCCAGTTTTTGTTCACTTTTGAGTAAATTAAAAAAAATCAGATGACTTATCTCATCAGTTTTCTGTACTTCACCATTAGCCCCAAAGATGAGGGAAAAAACCTCCCAATGCAGAGGTAGATAGGTGAGTTTTAGACCATAAATGAGATCTTTTTGAATCCTCATCAGCTGAAAGATTCTAGTCTACATCAAGGTGGGTAAATAACTTCCTATGGTAGTTGCATAACAGTCCAATACTCATTTTCATAGCACAGTAGCTCCACTTCCTGTGATGCAGATGTGCCCTTCGATATACCTGTGAGCCATTTCTCATACTTGGAAGAGACATTCAAAGAATTTTAGTTTTTAGACCTGTTATTGCGACATCCAGGCAATTTTAATGAGTTTTCTAAGGTTATAGAGCTATCTCAAGAAATTACCATTTGGCATTCTGAACGAGCATGTCAGGTATTTAATATTACATAGATTTTTTTTTAAATTAAATCTTTATTGTTCAGATTATTACATTTGTTCCTCTTTTTTCCCCCCATAACTCCCCTCCTCCCAGTTCCCACCCCACCCTCCGTCCTCACTCCCCACCCGCTGTCCTCATCCATAGGTGCATGAATTTTGTCCAGTCTCTTCCCGAATCCCCCACACCCTTTCCTCCCCCCCCCAAGAATAGTCAGTCCATTCCCTTTCTATGTCTCTGATTCTGTTATAATCACCAGTTCATTCTGTTCATCAGATTATTTATTCACTTAATTCTTAGATTCACTTGTTGGTAGATGCATATTTGTTGTTCATAATTTGTGTCTTTACCTTTTTCTTCTTCCTCTTCTTAAAGGATACCTTTCATCATTTCATATAATGCTGGTTTGGTGGTGATGAACTCCTTTAGCTTTTCCTTATCTGTGAAGCTCTTTATCTGACCTTCAATTCTGAAAGATAGCTTTGCTGGATAAAGTAATCTTGGTTGTAGGTTCTTGGCATTCATCACTTTGAATATTTCTTGCCACTCCCTTCTGGCCTGCAAAGTTTCTGTTGAGAAATCAGCTGACAGTTGTATGGGTATTCCCTTGTAGGTAACTGAGTTTCTTTCTCTTGCTGCTTTTAAGATTCTCTCTTTGTCTTTTGCTCTTGACATTTTAATTATGATGTGTCTTGGTGTGGTCCTCTTTGGATTCCTTTTGTTTGGGGTTCTCTGCGCTTCCTGGACTTGTAAGTCTATTTCGTTGACCAGGTAGGGGAAGTTTTCTGTCATTATTTCTTCAAATAGGTTTTCAATATCTTGCTCTCTCTCATCTTCTGGCACCCCTATAATTTGGATGTTGGTACGCTTGAAGTTGTCCCAGAGGCTCCTTACACTATCTTCATATTTTCGGATTCTTTTTTCATTTTGCTTTTCTGGTTGGATGTTTTTTGCTTCTTCGTATTTCAAATCTTTGACTTGATTCTTGCGATCCTCTAGTCTGCTGTTGGAACTCTGCATAATATCCTTTATTTCAGTCAGTGCATGCTTAATTTCTAGTTGGTCCTTTTTTTTTTAAAATATATTTTATTGATTTTTTACAGAGAGGAAGGGAGAGAGATAGAGAGTTAGAAACATCGATGAGAGAGAAACATCGATCAGCTGCCTCCTGCACATCTCCCACTGGGGATATGCCCGCAACCCAGGTACATGCCCTTGACCGGAATCGAACCTGGGACCTTTCAGTCTGCAGCCGACGTTCTATCCACTGAGCCAAACCGGTTTCGGCTCTAGTTGGTCCTTTATCACAACCTTGAGGGTCTCATTAGATTTCTTGAGGATCTCACTATATTTATTGGCGGTCTCACCAGTCTTTTCGAGGGCCTTACTAAATTTATCAGCGGCTTCTAGACAGTTCTTGAGAGACCTTAAATGTGTGGTTTTGAGCTCTATATCCAGCATTTTGCCTTCCTCCATTTCTGTCCTGTTTCTTTGTCTCTGCATTTTCTATGCTTTCTTGGTGCACCCCCTAGTGGTCTTTGTGTGCCGTCTTGTTGTAGTTAAGCCTTGATTGTTGTAGGTAACACTGGGGGGGATTTGACCTCCAGGACAACTGGCTGTGAGAATCAGCTGTGTCTGCAGTGAGAGAACTTCTGTCCTCTAGGGAGGTGCTAATCTAGCCTTTGCCTGAGGCTAACCAGCAAATGCCTCTGTGCAGGGCTTGGGTGGGGCGGGTCCCAGGGGATCAACAGGGCAGGTGGAGTGAACAGTTATGGCTGCTCTCAGTCCCGTCCCCAGAGGCTCTGCCTCTCAGTGTCCCAGCAACTGCTGCAAGTACCTCGGAGAGAAAGCTGCCCTTGAGTTCCGACCAATGCCAGATAGTCCCGCTTCTCCCGTTTGAGTCTGGGTCCCCAGAGACTCACCTGGAACTGGAGCCCATAGCCTGAGATTCCTTCTGGATTGAAACAGACAACCGCGCCCTCAGCCGCCAGCCCGCTCCGCACCCACCTCCGCACCTTAGTATTTTACTTCCATACTGTGCCTCCTCTGAGTCTCGGTATGCTTTTCTCTTTCCTTCTAGTTGTAGAATTTCCCGTTAGCCAGCCTTCCTGTGGTTCTGGGTGATGTCCGTTCCGTCTTTTAGTTGTATTTTTGAAGTGGTTGTGCGAGGCAGCAATTTCAGGTGTTTACCTATGCCGCCATCTTGGTTTTTCCTACATAGATTTTTAAATCCTTCTTTTTCCTAAAGCTTATTTTGTAGTTTTTTAAATTGCTAAGACTTTTAGGTCCATTGATATTATTTGATCTCAGATCTTAACAAGCATTCCTTGATTTAGGACTCTACCCTCCTGCTGCTTTCATGAAAATATGTGCAACTCTGCTTGAACACTGAGCATTGGGTTAGGTTCTAGAAGGACCAACACATGAATCAGATATGGTTCCTTAGATTTAGCAGAAATAATACAACTTCCACATATTAACTTTCTCACACCCTACAGGAATGAGGAGGAAAGAGCAATTAAAGAATTCTGCCAACACAGATTGTTCAGTCACATGACTTTAACCTCCAGGTGAACCTAATTTGCTTTGGCTTAGTGCTGTAGTCGGCAAACTGCAGCTCATGAGTCACATGTGGCTCTTTGGCCCCTTGAGCGTGGCTCTTCCACAAAATACCACAAAATAGCACAAAATACCACGTGTGGGCGAGCACATACAGTGCGATTGAAACTTCGTGGCCCATGCGCAGAAGTCGGTATTTTGTGGAAGAGTCACACTCAAGGGGGCCAAAGAGCCGCATGTGGCTCGGGAGCCGCAGTTTGCCGACTACTGGCTTAGTGGAAAGAAGGAGGACCAGTGCAGGGTGCTGCAGACTGAATGTTTGTGTTCTCCCAACATTTGCATGTTGAAAACCTAACCACCAATGTGAGGATATTTGGAGGTAGGACTTTTGGGGGGTGCGTAGGTCATGGAGTGGAGGCCTCATGATGGGATTAATACCTGTATGAAAGAGATCTCAGGGAGAACCAAGATGGCGGCATAGGTTAACGCCGGAGTTTGCTGCTTTGAACAACTACTTCAAAAGTGAAACTAAAAGACAGAACGGACATCACCCAAAACCACTGGAACGCTGGCTGAATGGAAGTCCTACAACTAGGAGGAAAGAGAAACGCATACGGACACTCAGAGGAGGCGCAGTGCTGAAGTCAAATTCTGAGGTGCGGAGGGTGCGCGCGGAGCGGGCTGGCGGCGGAGGGCGCGGTTGGCGTTTTCAATCGGGAGGGAGTCGCAGACTCTGAGCTCCAGATCCGGGCCAGTCTTTAGGGACCCAGACTCAAACGGGAGAAGCGGGATTGTCTGGCTTCGGTCAGAGCGAGTGCAGCTTTCTCTCCGAGCTTTGCAGCGGGTGCTGGGACTCAGAGAGGCAGAGCCCCTGGGGACAGGACTGAGAGCCGCCATCACTGCTCTCTCCGGCCCACCCTGTTGATCCTGTGCGACCCGCCCCGCCCAAGCCCTGCACAGAGGCATTTGCCGGATAGCCTCAGGCAAAGGCTAGATTAGCACCTCCCTAGAGGACAGAAGTTCTCTCACTGCTGACACAGCTGATTCTCATAGCCACTTGGCCTGGAGGTCAAACCCTCCCTGGAATTAGCTACAAGATTTAACTATAAGACTGCGCACAAAGACCACTAGGGGGTGCACCAAGGAAGCATAACAAAATGCGGAGACAAAGAAACAGGACAAAATTGTCAATGGAAGATCTAGAGTTCAGAACCACACTTTTAAGGTCTCTCAAGAACTGTTTAGAAGCCGCCGATAAACTTAATGAGATCTACAAGAAAACTAATGAGACCCTCGATGTTATATTGGGGAATCAACTAGAAATTAAGCATACACTGACTGAAATAAAGAATATTATACAGACTCCCGACAGCAGAACAGAGGAGCGCAAGAATCAAGTCAATGATTTGAAATGCGAGGAAGCAAAAAACACCCAACCGGAAAAGCAAAATGAAAAAAGAATCCAAAAATGCGAGGATAGTGTAAGGAGCCTCTGGGACAGCTTCAGGCGTACCAACATCAGAATTATAGGGGTGCCAGAAGATGAGAGAGAGCAAGATATTAAAAACCTATTTGAAGAAATAATGACAGAAAACTTCCCTCACCTGGTGAAAGAAATGGACTTACAGGTCCAAGAAGCGCGGAGAACCCCAAACAAAAGGAATCCAAAGAGGACCACACCAAGACACATCATAATTAAAATGCCAAGAGCAAAAGATAAAGAGAGAATCTTAAAAACAGCAAGAGAAAGAAACTCAGTTACCTACAAGGGAATACCCATACAACTGTCAGCTGATTTCTCAACAGAAACTTTGCAGGCCAGAAGGGAGTGGCAAGAAATATTCAAAGTGATGAATACCAAGAACCTACAACCAAGATTACTTTATCCAGCAAAGCTATCATTCAGAATTGAAGGTCAGATAAAGAGCTTCACAGATAAGGAAAAGCTAAAGGAGTTCATCACCACCAAATCAGGATTATATGAAATGCTGAAAGATGAACAGAATGAACTGGTGATTATAATAGAATGAGGGACATAGAAAGGGAATGGACTGACTATTCTTGGGGGGGAAAGGGGTGTCGGAGATGCGGGAAGAGACTGGACAAAAATCGTGCACCTATGGATGAGGACAGTGGGTGGGGAGTGAGGGCGGAGGGTGGGGCGGGAACTGGGAGGAGGGGAGTTATGGGGGGAAAAAAGAGGAACAAATGTAATAATCTGAACAATAAAGATTTAATTAAAAAAAAAAAAAAGAGATCTCAGAGAGCTTCCTTGGCTCTTCCACCATGTGAGGACATAGCCAGAAGACAGCTGTCTATGAACCAGGAAGCCAGCTCTCATTGGACACAGAAGCTGCCCATGCCTAGACCTTTGACTTTCTAGCCTCCCGAACTGTGGAAAATAGATGTCTGTTGTTTATGAACCACCTAGTCTGTGGTATTCTGTTAGAGTAACCTGCATGGACTAAGACACAGGATGAGGCAATCATCAGCCCACAGCACTCTCTCTGTGGAGATGGGGCTGGGAAGGGGTAGTGAGGACCAGCAGGAGGAGCACATGCTTACAATGACTCAGTACTTTTGAAATCTATTAGCTGCTTGTGAATGGAGCTGAGGCCCTTTAACACCATCAGATATGGATCCCATAAATGTAAAAACCATGTGTTTGCAATTATATTTCCTCAATGTTTAGCATATAGCAAGTGCCAAGTAAATGTCTATTGATTCTCCCTCCCTTGTACCCTCCCTTGTACCCTCCCATTCTCCTTCCTACCTTCTTTCTTGTATTCATAACTTCTGTATATCAGTTGCTTTTGTGCAGAGTACTGGGGATTTAAAGATGAATTAGACACAACAACTGCCATTGGTTGTTTCATTGTTTTGGAAAATAATTGTAAAAATATAGATTTGCTTACTGATTGTTACTTTCCCCACATGTTTATTTTTATCTGAAGTAGAACAGGTGCGAGACTCAGAGACCTGAAAGGAAGGCAAAGCAAGTGAAGGAATGGGTTGGAGTTTGAAGGTCCAGGTTTCAGCTGGGTGGGGAGGCTGGCTGGGGACAGGAAAGAGAAGCAGGAAACAGTTTTTCCAGGGATTGATTTTTACCCTCCCTCCCCAACCCACATCAATACATCCTTCACAGAGCTGGTTAATTATCAATTTCCATGAGAAAGCAGAGCTGTCTTACTCTTTTAAAGCCCTTGAGCACAAAGCAGGCTATATATAATATGCCTTTTGCTAAATTGAATGATTTGTTCATGACTGTGTGCTCTGTGTGTTTTCAAATAGTGCAAGCAATCTATTTTGTGTTTTCCCTTTATATTTTTCTGATCTTGTTTCTTTTTCCTCTCCTTTTTTCTGCCTTTTAAAAAAATGATAAAAATTGCTATATTTTCCATTTCCCTCACATACATGATGGGAAACTATAGTTTAAATAGCTATTCTTTTAGTAATTCCCTTAAAAAATTTAAATATCCATTATGATTGTAAATTTTCCAACAGAAAATTGGAAAGTCTAAAGTTAGCTAAGACTGCTGTCTTCCTCTCAACAAGACAGGCACAGTATTACGCTTTAACTGCTCACTAAACCACTCGTGTTATTTTCATCTAAGGATTTAGTATCATCTCTAAATCCAAGATTTGGGTCTCTTGGTAGGTAAAAATGTTTAATTGAATATACCAACATATTTTATTCCTTTCTCGGCTCACTTTCTTGAGTCTCCATCCGTCCCTGTGAAGTTACTTTTCTTCCTCAGATGATATTCTTTTAATGATGGTATGGGAGGGGTAAATACTTAGTCTTTGTAGATTTAAGAATGTTTTGATTTTTTCTTCAAAAACAATGGTTGTCAAATGTTTTTTGCCTCTCCAGGTCACTTTTCACCCTCCTCCATTCTGCCCGGTGCTCTAGGCCGGCAGCCTGTCTGTATTGCATGGACACGCTCTTTCACTGGCTCACTGGCAGTGGGATTTAGTCAACAAGAAGCACTAAAAGGAGATCAGACTAGCAGTCTAGAGGAGATGGTGTAGACTTATAATCTCTCTGTTTCCCTCCCTTTTAAGCACAACTCTAAATTCTGGAAATAACATAAAGATACCAAATGATGGCTCTGAAAGGCGCAAAGAAGGTGAGTTGTTGGGGAACCCAGGACAGGAGACACAACCACCCAACCAACAGAGACTCATGACACAAGCCTGGTGTTCCCTGACCAACAATCCAGCAACAGAAGGCAGCCCAGGGAGACTCATTCCTCTCCTGGACCAATCAAGAGACTCACCAACAATACCAGCTGAACTCAGTAGCATCAGCAAGTGGGATGAATCAGAAAACCCATTGACAGCGAGTGGCCAGGGCACATGTTCTCCTTCCCTGTCAGGCCAGAGATCCCACACACCCACTGAGACGTACCAGGAGGCAGGATGACACTGGCTGGGGGGATCCCACCACAACAAATTAACAGCTTAGGAAGACTTATTGTTCTCACATAACCGAGACTCCCCTCCCCCACCTAGAGTTGTCAGGTGGCCTGGCCTACAAAAGCTCTTCTGCCCTATTAGGCAGTGTATGCAGTGACAAGTAGAAGCTCCAGTTTGCACAAGATAAATCAAGCAGACCAAAATAACACCTCAAGGGCTCTAAAAGTTAATTTATCATTGGAACCAGAGCCCACAAAATTAGGCAGAATCTGTATGCTAAATCTAAACAGGGTGACTGCTTGCTAAAATAAAATATTTAAATAGGACCCAGAGACTTCTAACATAACTAATGTCAAGCCTATAATAAAAATCACCTATCATACCAAGAACCAGGAAAATCACAACTTGAACAAGAAAAGACAATCAATTGGCATCAATACCATGATGAAACAGATGCTGGAATTATCTGGCAGGTTTTTAAAAGCAGCCATCATAACTATATTCAAAAGGAATTACAGATTATCTTGAAACAAATGAAAACTAAAATTTAAAAAAAATCTCAGCAAAGAAGTAATAAAAAAAAGAACCAAATGGAAAATAAAAGCTGAAAAACAAAATAATTAAAATAATAATCTTACTGGTGTAGTGCAATAGTAGAGTGTTAATGACAGAGGATGGAATCAGTGAACTTGAGGACAGGAAAGTAAAATTTACACAATCTGAAAAAAGAGAAGAGACTGAAAACCAAAGGACAGAACCTCAGGGACTTGCGGGAGAATAATAAAAGATCCAACATTTGTATCACCAGAATCCCAGAAGGAAAGGAGTAAAAAAATGGATTCATAAAGTATTTAAAGAAATAAAGGCTGGAAATGTTCCAAATTTGGTGAAAGCCATAAACCTTCAGATTCAAGAAGCTGAATAAATCCCAAAGGGGACAAATCTAAAGAAGTCCATGCTAAGACATATCATATTCACACTTATGAAAACTGAAGATAAATATTTTAAAAGCAGTCAGAGAAAAAAAATTCACCTATAGGAAAATGCCAGTTTGAATGACAACAGAATTCTCATCTGAAACTATGGAGGCCAGAAGGAATTGGCACAAATTTTTCAAGTGCTAAAATGAAAGAACTGTTAATTGTGAATACTCTATCTGATGAAACTATCCTCCAGAAATGAAGGGGAATAAAGACAAGAAAAACTTGCAGATGAAGAAAAACTAAAAATAAACAAACACAAAACTTGTTGCTAGCATACTGACCCTAAAAGAACAACTAAGGAAGTTCTTTAACTAGAAATAAAATTATAAAAGAAGAACTCTTGGATTATTAGGAAGGACAACAGAAAGAGCAGAACATAGGAACATACACAAGACTAATTTTCTTATGAGGTTTAGAAATCATATTTGATAATTGAAACAAAAATAAAACAATATCTGGTACTTAAGACGAATATTTACCTGGTAACAGACTTTGTAACATATAAATCCACACATGAAACTTATATGTTCATGTTGGCCAGTGTCACCCCAATTAATTAAAAAAAAATAAAGACTTATATTTAAAAGTGGGGAAGGTAAAGTCACTTAAATGGAAGAGTTGTTTCCTCACCTTTCACAAAATGGTAAAACACTGAAGGCAGTAGATATGATAAATCACATATGTATGTTATGATATGCAGAACAACCACTAAGGAAACTATACAAGAATAAACACTCCAAACATGATAACTAAGTCAAGATAGAATCATAAAAAATGTTGAAGTAACCCATAGGAAGGCAAGAAAAGAGAAAAAGAGAAAAGAAACAGAAAAGAAATAATAAAATGGCAGACTTAAGTGCTAATATTAATAATTACCTTAAATGTAAATTGTCAAAATACAACAATTAAAAGGTATAGACTGGCAGAGTGGATAAAAAAAAGTCACAGAACTATATGATGTTTATGAGACACTCACTTCAAATTCAGCAGTCCTGATAGCTCAAAACTAAAGGAAGGGAGAAGATTAACTATGCCCTCATTAATAATAGAGAGTGGCTCTATCAATATCAGATAAGGCAGACTTCATAAAGACACTTACTAGAGATAAAGACAGATATAACATAATGATAAAAAACTCAATTCACCATGAACACACAACAATCGAAATATCTATTGAGCAAATAACAGAGCCTCAAAATATGTGAAGCAATAGACAAATCCATAGTTACATTTGGGGATATACATCTATTTTTAGCAACTGTTAGAGCTATTAGATGAAAAACCAGCAAAATATAAAAGTTATGAACAACACAATAAACAATGAAATCTAACCAACATACATAAAACAATTTACCCAACAACAGCAGACTATACAATATTGTTCAAGTGCCCTGGGACAGTCACCAAAATAGACCATATCCTGGTTCATTAAATAAACCTCCACAAATGGAATGGAATTGAAATCATACAGAGTATATTTCCAGTGTATGTTTTCTGAAAGTTTTATAATTTAATATTTAAGACCATGATGCATTTTGGGTTAATTTTTATTCAAGGTATAAAATTTGGATTTTGAAAAACTTATGGATGTGCTATTGCTCCATTATCTTTCATTGAAAAGACCATTCTCTCTCCATTAAATTGCTTTTGCATCTTTGTAAAAAATTACTTGGGTGTAATGGAATCAAATAGAAACCAATAACAGAAAGACAACAAATAGCCACTATTACTTCAACAAATGCTCCCCACCCCCCTGCTCTCCTCATCCTCCACAAAACAAAAATTTTATTGTTATTACTTTTATATATATATACCCATTTGATTCCCAATTCCTGGATATTGCTCAGATTAATAGTATTTTAGTTCCAGACTATTATTGGGCTTTCCCTTGCCAAATGTCTCATATTTCAAGGATCTTTAGTGTTCATAGTACACATTCCCAATCAATCATTATCCATTTAGATTAACCATACATATTGCAAAGTTCTTTGCCTACCATTGGCTCTTTTTCTGTTTCCTCCCTTTATCAATTTTTCTTCTTCTTCTTCTCCTCACTCCTCCTCCTCCTCCTCCTCCTCCTCCTCCTCCTCCTCCTCCTCCTTCTTGACAGAATCCTTTCTAGAACCTTTTCCTCATGACTTATGTGAATGAGGAGCTGTGAATCTTTGCCTACCTTATAGGGCTTCTCTAAGGATGAAGTAAAACTATTTAATTACCATATCTATAGATATAAAAGCCTAAGTGACCATTACAATGGAACGACCAGAATGACCGGTCACTATGCTGTGCACTGACCACCTGGGGGCAGATGCTCAACGCAGGAGCTGCCCCCTGGTGGTCAGTGTGCTCCCACAGCCGGGAGCGCTGCTCAGCCAGAAGCTGGGCTCATGGCTGGCAAATGCAGCAGCAGCAGTGGGTGCCTCTCCCGCAGCACTAACGAGCTAAGGAGCCAGCAGCGAGCGGATAGGAGTAGGAGCACTGAGCCTGGCTCGGGCTCCTCCCTGGACCGCCTGCCACTTTGCACACTGCTACATCCCCTGAGGGGTCCCAGGTTGCAAAAGGGTGCAGTCCAGGCTGAGGGACCCCCAACCAGTGCATGAATCTGTGCACTGGGCCTTTAGTATTAGCATAATGCCTGACCCGAATAAATGTTCCAAATACATCAGCTGCCATTAAAATAAGTGGTTCAGACACCTGATGGCTTGAACTACTTTTCTGTAGGTGACTCCCAACCGATATTTCCAGGCCGAGCTATAGTATAACATTTTCCATGTTCACCTGGATAACACTAGCTGGATATTCTGTTGGAATTTAAGGTCCTCTACTGAACAGCCCAAGCTGACCTTTTTAGTCATACTATTCTGCTCTGAATATACTTTTGCCAGTCTGCACAGTTTTTGACAACTTCCCCTTTGTGCTATCCATCTGAATGTTCTGTTGTCCATTTCTACATATCAAGAAACTGGCATGGCTCAGTTGGGTGGAGCATCATCCTGTGCACCGAAAGGTCACTGGTTCAATTCCCAGTCAAGTTGTGGGTTTGATCCCCAGTTGGGGGCTCTGCAGGAGGCAGCTGATCTCTTTCCTCCCTTCCTCCCTCTCTAAAAATCAATAAAAACATATTTAGAAGAACAAGCTCAAATGCCACTTTCCCCTGAGCTTCCCCAATGAAAGAAGCATGTTTTATTTTCTTGTCACTCATGGTGCCACTTATTTATTAGTTATTAGCTTCCTGTGTGATTCAATCACAGGTGGCAAGTTCTCCATGCAAATTAGCAAAGAGGCGATTTTTAGGCTCAGATAACCTGAAATGTGGAGGAAACCTTGGACACAACTAGATCCAAACCCTCAGACTATATTATCAGGGCTCAACTGCTACATATAATTTTACTGTATTTCATAAATTGGTGTAATTCTTACCTAAGTCTAATTGGTTTCCTCTACGGAAGACAATAGGCCTCAGTTAGCCCAATGACATCTTTACAGCTTATCTAAGTGCAAGAGAAACGTCCCATCTGCTTCCAACAGAGAAGCCTCTGGAAGGAACACTGGCCTGGCTGTGGTGGCCTGCCTATTTCTGTCCCATTTAGGAGCCAGTGGGATGGAAGAGTTTGACTGTCCAGGTCTGGGTCATGGGCCCTCCCCAGATGAAGGGGGAGGGAAAGCTTCTGGGAAAGATCAGAAAATCAGGTATTATAGTCACTCTTCTCCTGTGTTAGATTGTAAGTCCTAGAAGACAAGAGCCACACCTTATCCTAGAGCCCCTTGAATAATGCATTGTTTGGGATATACAGTATACTTAGTAAATTTTTATTGGATAAATAAATATACAAATTGTTCTAGCACCAAACCAGAAGGTTTAGTAGGCTATTTTTTTTTTAACAGAATAGACAAGCTTTGGGGAAAAAAAATAAATACTTGGACAGAGGTGTTGCTTATTGGTGGGCAGTAAATATGCAAAAATACCCTGAAGATGGTAGTAAACCCCACTAAAGGCAATAGTTAGAAAAAAGATTTGTTACTTGTAAATAAAAAATTGACTTATTTGTTTTTCACCTTAAGATAATATTTCATTTCCTTAAAAAATTTGTACACAGGGAGTAGAACTAGAGTTAACCATTAGAATACTCATTATTGGCTCAACGGTGCAATGGGAGGTAATTAGATTTATATGGTGTAGCCCCTATGATGGAATTACTGTCCTTATAAGAAGAGGAAAAGACCAGAGCCTCTCTCTGCCATGTGAGAACACAGCAAGAAGGTGACCATCTGCAAGCCAGGTAGAGAGCCCTCACCAGAAATTGAAGCTATTGGCACCTTGATCTTGGACTTCCAGCCTCCAAGAAATACATGTGAGAAATACATGTTTTTTATTTAAGAACTCTGCTATAATAAGAGTGATTCCTTTTTCTCACTCATTTATGTATCTATTATTGTAATAGGTTCATGCATTCCTATTTTTGAATGGCTTATAATTAATTGCTATACTAATTATTTGGTGTTCAAAAATTATGCCATATTTGGCCAGTGGGAGCCCTTTTAATCTGCTTTACAGGTCATGCATTTATAATTTTTAAAAAAGTATCCTCTTACTTTCTTGTATAACATGATATTCCAGGCTCATTTTAAATCTATCCTGTGAAGCCCTGGAATTGGCCATTTTTCCAAGATGTTCTGCTTCCTTCTAGTGGGGAATGATGTTGGAGATCAAGTTTTGGACTCCAGGGTGCTCATTACTACTGGGTATCTTCACTTCTTATCTCTTTCAGCAGACAATCCTGAGAGATATACACATGAATATCTGAATATATATGTACATGCACAATATACTAGTATACATATATACTTGTGCCCATAAACATTCATATACACATTTTAGAAAAAGAGTTTACACCAGTACCTCCAACCCCCACAGAGTTATTTCTCAGCTTCCCACATTCCATACTGTATGAACTTCTACAACGAGAACTAGCTCCCAACAACATCAACATTTTTGCTCATTTGTTTAATCCTATAATATAGCTCAAATAGTTTCAGATTTTATTTTATTTTGTCCATAGGACTAAATAAACTGCTAAAAAGAGTTGAGGATTTGTCTGCAATTTTTTATCTTCCTCTTGCTCTGCTCCCAATTCTATCACATATTGAAGGTTGATGTGTTTTATGTTATGGACATTTTACCACAATTTTAAATACTGGTTACTTGGGTTAGTTCAATCCCATCCCCACCCCCAACCCTGCCTCTGATTGTTATGTTATTCATTTGACATGTGATTAGGTTCATTTTGTTTGTTGCCTTCAGCTTTAGCTTTTTTATTTACCTCAAAAGAGGCATTTTTATTGAGATTTCAGAGAGGAAGGGAGAGGGAGAGAGAGATAGAAATACCAATAATGAGAGAGAATAATTGATCGGCTGCCTCCTGCACACCCCCTACTGGGGATTGAGCCCACAACCCAGGCATGTGCCCTTGGCCGGAATCAAACCTGGGACCCTTCAGTCCGCAGGCTGACGCTCTATCCACTGAGCCAAGCCAGCTAGGGCTAATTTTATTTTTGAATATGTAGAATACTAATATGCTCTTAAAAGTCAAACCTATACCAAAAATTATATTCAGAAAATTGTTATCCTCTCTTGTATCCCTTCCATTCCATTCTCCCCTCCCTCTTGGTCACCAACTTCATTGTATTCTGGTCCTGTATTTCTTTTTTTGTAATGATAAACAGATATATGTATATTTTCTAATTTTCCCTTCTTTCTGTACAGGAAAGATAGAATATTATCTATGTTCTCTTTTCCTTTTAAAGAAACTTAATAATATATCTGGAAATCACTCAATATGGGTTCATAAATAGCTTCCTCATTCTTTTTTATCTAGGGCATTCATCATTTATGTTATGGTATATTTGATTTCTAGCATTTCCTTTCCATTCTTCCTTAAAGTTCCATCTCACTGTTTACATTACCCATCTGTTTTTTCATATTGCCTACTTTTCCCATTAGAACTCTTAGTATGCAGGGTGGGACAAAAGTAGGAAATAATACAATGTATATACACTGTATAAAAGTCTAAGCCACTGGCTGACTGGCCAGTAGCTATGACACACAATGACCACCAGGGGGCAAACACTCCAATTGGTAGCTATGACGTGCACTGACCACCAGGGGCTGCTGAGCTGTGGTGACTTGGCATCTGCGGTTCTCGGGTGACGCACCTGGAACCAGAGAGGAGAGAGCCTGATTCTAGGGTGCGTCACCAGAGAACCGCCTTCTCGCAATCCGGGACCCCTCAGGGAATGTTGTAGAGCTGGTTTTGGCCCAATCCCTGCAGGCCAGGTCAAGGGACCCCACCGGTGCATGAATCTGTGCACCAGGCCCCTAGTAATTAATAAATAATAATACAAGAATGAATTCTGTGTTTTGTGTACTCACAACTGTAAATCTACTTTTGTCTCACCCTGTATTAATCATGGTTAGTTTAAATTCCTGGTCTGATAATTCTAAAAATCCCTGATATATACTAGTATGTCTGGTTCTGAGGCTTGCTTTGTCTTTTCAGACTCTATTTTTTTGCCTTTTAGCATGGCTTGTAATTTTTGGTTGAAAGACAGACCTGAGGTATTGGGCAAAAGAAATAGAGTTAAATAAGTCTTTAGTTAAAGTGAGGAGGCAGGCGGTGTTTACTCTTTGCTGTAGCTGTGGTTTCCAAGGCTAAAATTTCTTCTAATGCCCTTGTTTTTGCCTCCCCTGCTGCTTTTGGGTTCCCCTAGAGCAGTGGTTGGCAAACCGCGGCTTGCGAGCCACATGTGGCTCTTTGGCTCCTTGAGTGTGGCTCTTCCACAAAATACCACATGCGGGTGTGCACGTCAGTGCGAAGTTGACTTAAAACTTTAAGTAAAGTTTATTTATTTATTTTTATTTTTTTATTTTTTTTAATATATTTTATTGATTTTTTACAGAGAGGAAGGGAGAGAGATAGAGAGTTAGAAACATCGATGAGAGAGAAACATCGATCAGCTGCCTCCTGCACATCTCCCACTGGGGATGTGCCCGCAACCCAGGTACATGCCCTTGACCGGAATCGAACCTGGGACCCTTCAGTCCGCAGGCCGACGCTCTATCCACTGAGCCAAACCGGTTTCGGCTTTAAGTAAAGTTTATTAAGTTAATTTTAGGGAATGTTGTGGAGTGAAAGAAGATGTAGTGTTGAGGATTGAGAAAGGCATGTTGAGATGGTTTGGACATATAGAGAGGATGAACGAAAGAAGACAGACGAAACAAGTATACAAGACGAGTGTGGAGGGAGAGTTGGAAGGGGTCGACCTCAGCGAACATACCTCAATCAGATTGAGGAATTTTTTAGCAAAAGCCAGTTTAGGAGTACCCTAATTAAGTTAATAAAAATGTACCTACCTATATAGTTTAAGTTTAAAAAATTTGGCTCTCAAAAGAAATTTCAATCGTTGTACCATTGATATTTGGCTCTGTTGACTAATGAATTTGCCGACCACTGCCCTAGAGCAGTGGTTCTCAACCTTCTGGCCGTTTAAATACAGTTCCTCATGTTGTGACCCAACCACAAAATTATGTTCGTTGCTACTTCATAACTGTAATGTTGCTATTGTTATGAATCGTAATGTAAATATCTGATATGCAGGATGGGCTTAGGCGACCCCTGTGAAAGAATCATATCACCGCCAAAGAGGTCGCGACCCACAGGTTGAGAACCGCTGCCCTAGAGACTCTTTAAATAGAGTCTGAGGTTTGCTGTTTTTTCAGCTGTAATCTCCAGGAGCCCTATTGATGTGGTGATGTGGGATGGGAGGAGCGAACACTAGAGTCCTATGATTAGGTCTCAGGCTTTTAGTGATCCTTGGGTTGTGACATTCACAAGTGTCTTTTGGCCACCCCCACCCACCCTCCCATCCCTGTTAGGTGAGGAGAACTAGAGCGAGCTTAGTTGGATATTTTCCTTCCCCCAGGTCTGTTAGGTTCTGGTGAAACCAAGTGGGTTAGGCTCTGGTAAAACATCTTCTGTTGAGGGCAGGCCATTGCTAAGGTGAACAGAGTGCTCTAGGTTTATTTCAAAGCGGGTTCATTTCCCCTGGCTTCTCAGGACCTGTTGGGACTCCTGGATGCAGAACTCAGGAAAGAGTGAGGCCTAAGACTGGCCTTTCAGGAGTTTTTCTCTCTCAAGCTAGCCCTTCCTCAGGCTCTAGAAATGAGTCATTTTCCCTTAAGGTATTCCTACCAGGCTCCAGGCACTTTTGCTCCCTGTAAGTTATAATTTTCTGTGTCTGCCTGTCTGTCTTTCCAGTTTTCAGGGTGTCAGTTTGCCCTGTGACCTTAATTCTTTGATGGGTCTAAAGAGAGTGTTGGTTTTCAGTCTGTTCAGCTTTTATTCCCCTTGTGGGTGGTGAATTCCAAGCTCTTTACATGTCGAACCAGAAACTAGAAGTCAATGCTATTGATTTTTGCATGTTAATTTTATATCCTGCTATCTTATGGAATTCTTTTATTGTGGTATTGCTTTATTATTGGTTTTCTAGCATTTCCCAGGTATGCTATTTTGTCACCTGCTAGTAGACCTAGTTTTATTTTTGTTTTTGTATGCCTTTGTTTTCTTTAGTCAAATTATACTGACTAGCACCTCCAGAACAATGTTAAAATAGTTGTAGAGATAATGGACATCTTGCCTTGTTTCTGACTTCAATGGGAATGTAACCCTAGTAAAAAAGGATTGAATTTTATGTATGTTGCTATGTGTTCTAAAATGTAGGTTTTCTTGCCAAAACCGGTTTGGCTCAGTGGATAGAGAGCGTCAGCCTGCGGACTGAAAGGTCCCGGGTTCGATTCCGGTCAAGGGCATGTACCTTGGTTGTGGGCACATCCCCAGTGGGAGATGTGCAGGAGGCAGCTGGTTGATGTTTCTCTCTCATCGATGTTTCTAACTCTCTCTCTCTCTTCCTCTCTGTGAAAAATCAATAAAATATATATATATTTTTTTAAAAAGTCACTTTAAAAAAAATAATAAAATAAAATGTAGGTTTTCTTATTAGAAGATGACTTGCATTAAAAAGATAGCTTGTTGTACTCACAGATACCAAGAGGAAGGGACATGCCGCACCGTGGGGGCCATGTGGGGAAGCACCAGGGTGAGTCCGCAGGCAGAGGGAGCGAGGGAAATGGGGTCAGGAGGGAGGAGTGAGGCAAGGCTTAGGGTGGCTAGCCTGAATAATTTCAGCAGGCACTTGAGCTGAGGGGCAGTCCCTAGTTGTCTCTTAATTGGCTCTGGGGTGATTCCAGCAGGTAGATAGTGGCCCGAATGTGAGAGCCCCGTAAAGAGATGGCCTCACCAGTGACTTTTTACTATGTCGAGGAATTAACTAACTCGAACAGAAGTAGTCCTTCCAGGATCAGTGAAACCCCAGTGTCAAAACATCAAAATACAGAAAATAACATGATCTGGTTAATATAACATGCTAAAGAAGTATTAATCCAGTTCCACTTTCTCAATTTTTAGGGATGAGTATTAAATTTTATAAAAGGCTTTTCAGCATTTATCTAGGTAATTATATGATTTTTCTTCTTAGATATTTTAGTATTGTAAATTATATTAAACTATTTTCTAATATTGACCAATTTTTGATTTCCTGGTATAAATTTGGTCATAGGGTATTAGCAGTTTAACATGTCAAGACCCTCTTTTTATGCCAATGTTTTGCAATTTCCTTTTTACTATCTTCAAATTAAATTTATAGACAATATTACCTAACTATATTTCAATAATAATAATAATCGCATTAAAATACATTATCCTAAGTTTAATGCATAGATAAATAAAAAGCAAACACTCTGTTATAAGCTGACATGTATTTTTACATGTAAATGTTTGAGCATGACTACATGGAAGATTCTATTATTTAGTCAGATTCCTTCACTGTTCTTAAAATCATTGTGGATAGGACAGCAACAAAAACAGACTAAGAATGACATGCTGTATTGACACATAATGTCAATAATATAAATGCTGCCCTAATCAGCTTGGCTCAGTGGATAGAGTGTCAGCCAGAGGACTGAAGGGTCCCAGGTTTGATTCCGGTCAAGGGCATGTACATTGGTTGCGGGCACATCCCCAGTAGGGAGTGTGTAGGAGGCAGCTGATAGATGCTTCTCTCTCATCGAGGTTTCTAACTCTCTATCCCTCTTCCTTCCTTTCTGTAAAAAATCAATAAAATATATCTAAAAAAGAATATAAATGCTGCTATCAGTGGCATAATTTTCAAACTGAATTGTTGAACAATTCTTGTTAATAACCAAACAAATCAAAGTAAAATTCTGTCTCCATTTATATCATAATTGCATGACTAGAAATTTTAGTGTATATCAAAATAATGTGTGTATACAACAGAATTATCTGTTATGACAGATAATTATAAATACATTTCACTCACAACAATGTTCTGTATGACATTTGTTATTATTATGCAGGACTGTCCCACAAATTGTGAGACATCTAGCATCCCTGATACCCACCCACTAGTAGTACTCCTAGTAGTAGTACTCCCAGTTATGTCTGTCACCAAACATGCCTCCATCTAGTTTACCACTGGACTGGATGATCTCTGGATCAGCTGATGGCATTTGAGGTCTACAAATATAATCTATGTCCATGGTGATGTTTTTATGCAGACTGAAAAATAGCTGAAACTTATGGGAAAATTTCATCTTCACAAGTAGTAAAAAATAAAAATTAAAGGTCAATGATATACCATTTCCCTCAAATTAATTATTGACTTACAAAAATGACACTGAATAGTCCAGGGTGGTATGAAACAAGTACTATTAAATATTTTAATTGTGGTTTGAAAAATTTAAAGCAATTTGGCAAGAGTCTGTCAATGCAGAGTGGATAAAAAAGTTGTACATTCACATAATGGAATACTACTCAGCCATAAAAAAGCAGAAAGTCTTACCTTTTGCAACCTGGACAATATTATGCTCAGTGAAATAAGCCAGTCAGACAAAGACAAATACCATATGATCTCACTTACATGTGGAATCTAATGAACAAAATAAACTAACAAACAAAGTAGAAACAGACTCATAGATACAGAGAATAGACTGACAGCTGTCAGAGAGGAGGGATGTTGGGGGGCTGGGTGAAATAGGTGAAGGGTTAAGCACAAATCCCACAACTCATAACACAGACAACAGTATGGTGATTATCAGAGGAAAAAGGGGCGTGGGGGCAGGCAGAGAAGGTTAAGGGGGGATAAATGGTGATGGAAGGAGATTGACTTTGGGTGGTGAACACACAATACAGCATATAGATGCATACACTTGAAACCTATAAAATGTTTATTGCCGAGACCGGTTTGGCTCAGTGGATAGAGCGTCAGCCTGCAGACTGAAGGGTCCCAGGTTCGATTCCGGTCAAGGGCATGTACCTGGGTTGTGGGCACATCCCCACTAGGGGATGTGCAGGAGGCGGCTGATCGATGTTTCTCTCTCATCGATGTTTCTGACTCTCTGTCTCTCTCCCTTCCTCTCTGTAGAAAATCAATAAAATATATTTTTAAAAAAACCAAAAAACAAAATGTTTATTACCCAATGCCGCCCCAATAAATTTAATAAAAATTAAAAAAAGAAGAAGAGCCCTTCAGTGTATCAATAGTCTTATACCAAGTTATGCCATTTCTTGAGGTCTATCCTGAAGACACAATTTGAAAATACAGGGGAAAAAGCTTATACCCAAAGTGTCATTACCAACAGTAAATGATTAGAAATGCAATAAAATGATTCAATATATAATTACAAAATAATCAAGGGGTAAATTTTATAAGAAATATGCAGGACCTGTATGAAAAAACTATAAAACTATAATATGTCAAAGGACTTAAAAGAAGGCTTGAATAAATTTTATGGATGAGAAGACTCAATATCGTAAAGCTGCTAATTTTTCCAAGTTAATATGTACATATAGTGACACTCAAAAATCCAGTGGGATGCTTTCTTTGGAACATGACTGAATGTCTCTAAAACTTATCCAGATAAATAAATGTATGAAATTATTTTGTTCTTCTTCTTTTTTTAAAATTAATCCTTACTCAAGGAAATGTTTATTGATTTGTGAGAGAGCGAGAGAAAGAGAGGAGGGGGAGAGGAGAAACATTGGCCAATCATCTCCTGTATATGCCTGGACTGGGGCTCAAACCCACAAACTAGGTATGTGATGTGCCCTGAGCAGGAATGGAACCTGAGACCTTTTGGTTTACCAGATGACACTCCAATCAACTGAGCCACACCAGCCAGGGCCAGACTATTTTTAAAAATTCTAAATAAAAGAAGAATGTAATAAAGAGAAATTTGCCCTATTAGGTATTTAAATATGCTATATAGTTATGATCAAACAGTATGATTTTGAGGCTAACATAGAGAAAAAGATAAGTGGGATAAAAGAGATTTCAGATATAGATCAAAGTATATGTTAGACTTTA
The DNA here is from genome assembly GCF_964212035.1 of Myotis nattereri. Lineage (NCBI taxonomy): Eukaryota > Metazoa > Chordata > Mammalia > Chiroptera > Vespertilionidae > Myotis > Myotis nattereri. The sequence continues at coordinate 116,288,829 of NC_138076.1, forward strand.
CTATGTGATGCAGGTGGCACTTCAATGATCAATTTTGTGGGGAATGACTATTTAATAAAAGGTGTTGTGTTAAGTGGGTAAGCATTTATTAAGAAACTAAATATAGATACTTCCTCATTCCTTGTACCAAATAAATTCTAGAAGTATTAAAGATTTTAAAAGAAGTAATATTAAACTAGAAGAAAATATAATGTTGAAGTTGGGAATTCTTTTCTAAGCATGAATAGAAACAAAAAAAGATTGACTATATAAAAATCAACATACATTAAAAAAATAAAAAATCTAAACATTTGAGATAAGAAAAGAATTAATGCCTTCAAAATACAAAGAGTTCTAAAATATCAATAATAAAAGGGACAGCCCAGCCAGTGTGGCTCAGTGGTTGAGCATCAACCTATGAACTAGGAGGTCATGGTTTGATTCCCAGTCAGGGCACATGTCCAGGTTGAAGGCTTGAAACCCAGCAGGGGGCTTGCAGGAGGCAGCTGATCAATGATTCTTTCTCAACACTGATGTTTCTATCTCTCTCTCCCTCTCCCTTTCTTTCTCTGAAATCAATGAAAACATATTTAACAACAACAACAAAACATATTTAAGAAAGGAGAGAAAAAAAGAAAAGGGACAAATTCTTTTTTATATTACATTTTCATATTAAAAGAAAACTTAATTAAAAAATAAATAGGAAATGTATAAAAGGAGTAACATAGACTATCATCAAGCATATGAAAAAATGTTAACTCTAACATGTAATGTAACGTAGAGAAAATAGGGAAAAACTCAAGATAATAAGACTTGCACATAATTTTTGCAAATATTTAAAAACATCTTTATACCTAATAATAAAGATGTGTAAAAGTAGGCATTTTTATATTTTATTGGTGGATGTGTTAATTGATGCAATCTTTCAATAGATCAATTTGACAACAGGTAGCAAAACCTTAAAAATTTGTACATTCATTTTAAGAAATATATGTTATATTGATTTCATAGAGGAAGGGAGAGGGAGGGAGAGATAGAAACATCAATGATGAGAGAGAATCATTGATCGGCTGCTTCCTGCAGGACTCCCCTAGGGATCGGGCCAAACAACCCAGGCATGTGCCCTGACTGGGAATTGAAACCTGACCTCCTGGTTCATAGGTCAATGCTCAACCTTTGAGCCACTCAGGTCTGGCTCTTTTTTTTTTTTTTTTTTTTTTTTTTAAATAGAGAGAGGGAGGGAGAGAGAGGAAATTGATGGGAGAGAGAAACATCAATAGGTTGCCGCCTGTACAAGCCCCAACCGGAGTTTGAACCCACAACCTAAGTATGTGCCCTGACCAGCCTCTGGTGTATGGGATGATGCTCCAACCAACTGAGCTGCCTCGCCAGGGCTGCACATTCTTACAGGGGGTTAAATTTTGTTTAGGAAGTGTTTTTATTAATATGAGCAATAATTTCTGGGTGGAAAAAATTTTTATATAGTGAGATTTATAAATTAAAGTTTTAAAAACCTTTAGAGAAACTATTTAGATTGAGTACTCCATAATGTTAATAGCAGTGGTTGTATTATGGGTGTTCTTTTTTTCTTCTTCTTCTTAATTTTCCAATGTTGCATGAGTGCTGTTATAGCTAAAATATAAAACTTATTCTATTTTAATAGAGGCTGCTTAATTTCTAACCCTGTGCCTGATTCAGCGGGGGCATTCAATAAATGTTTGTTAATTGAATTGTTGCCTGGTTACCAAGCCCACCCACAATGTTTTAAACATTTAGAATTCTCTCTTTCAGTAAGGGATTTAAAAACTGGTTCATATAACACTTAATCCTTGGGTACATATGAGTTGAGTAATTCATTAATTACCCAGGCATTAGATTTTTCCAGGAAATATAGATAATTTAGATATCGGTGTAGCTAGAGGTCTTTTTGGCACCAACATCAAATTTTAATACTTTCAGATATTTGGAAATATTTCTCAATCTTAGGTTCTTTAATTTAGAAATTTATATTTTTCTTACATTAAAGTATAAGGCATTTTCATATTATTTGAGGTCGGTGCATAGTTTTATTGTAATTTTACTAGATGGCCATTTAGACACAGCTTTTTATAAAGGGCAAGTTTACTTTTCTTAAATTAACCATGGGAAGAGTTACTGACTCTGCACAATGGAATAAATTAAACCTCGGGCCCTAAAAACTCACAGAAAGGGACTTTTTACTAACACGTACAGGCGTATCTTTCCCAGGTGCCCAGGTGAGTACCAATCAGTAAGGCTGGTTTTGTGGTCTAAAAGCCTCTGTGCTGCTAGGTTTCTTTTTCTCAAATAACCCAGGTATTGTTTTCTTCAGCTCAGAAGAAAACATGGCGCCACCTACAAGCACTCTCTAGTATTACATTATCACCAAGTCTGAGTTTTATTTAGCAAACACTTTTTGAGCTCCAGTATAGTCGGGCATAAACACCAGAGCTCTGAAGATGAATGAGACAGTCCTTGCCATGACCAAATTTTCAGTCTAGTTGAGAAGACGGACATTATTTGGGGGGTGTGGTGCCAGGAGAACATGTCATAAGTTCATGTGTCATTTTAGCCCTGGTGTTCAGGGTGGACACTGGGGAGATTAGACTACAGACAGGGAGACCAATTAAATTCCCTTTTAAAATTTGAAAGTAGTATTTATTTGTCCAATCATTTATTTGTCCAATAGAGGGAAAAGCTACCGTATTTGACAGCTGTTGCCTATCCTCAGGCCAATGGGAAATAGCATACCAAAATCCTTTATTTCAAACAAATGATCATATTTGCGATTTTGAGAATTGTCTCCCAATGTGAGGTCAACTTATTGATGGTTGTCCTCAAGCATTTTTAGCTTCCCACCATAACTCCTTATGAATAAGCTGAAATTGGACCTCAATTTCCACTTTTCCTTGCACTTTTCTCATAAGTTGACAGAAAAATCAATGGGAATCAATTACAAATTATATTCAAGTGATTCTAGCCAAAAGGCTTAGAAGAGATAATTTATAAACAGGTTCATCTAGATGTTGAATTAATTGTGAGTTTTATTTGTTCACATCACCTCTACAGATATGATCAGATCATTAGCTCATTCAAACTTTCAGATGCCTTAAAAATTCTCAGTTCAAACAAGAGATTCTGGTAGTTTTTTCTCTCATCCAATTTTCAAAGTTGTTTTAAAAATGTGACAGGTAGCCCTAGCTGGCTTGGCTCAGTGAATAGAGCCTGCGGACTGAAGGGTCCTGGGCTCGATTCCAGTCAGGGGCACATGCCCCAGTTGTGGGCTCAATCCCCAGTGGGGGGTGTGCAGGAGGCAGCTGGTTGATGAGTCTGTCATCATTGATGTTTCTATCTCTCTCTTCCTCTCCCTTCCACTCTGAAATTAATTTTAAAAAATAAAAAAAATAAAAAATAAATGTAAGACTCACCAACTGCATTAACAAAAAACAAGATGTAGCAGATAACTTTCCCAGGAGGAAATTTTTCAGAAAAAAATATGTAGCCTCACTTTTACTTCCTCTTATTAATCTTCTAATTCTTCTTTAGTTGAAGGATTCAGTGGTCTGGACACATGTTCCTCGTTTTCCTAGTTGATGATATTTTATAATTTTGAGGTGTATTCCTGTGTATGGGTGTAGGTACAATTTGTTCATTTTAACTGATGTTTAGTGTTCTGTTGTGTGACTATACCGTAATTATTTTCTTGTTGTTAAATATTTAGCCTAGCTGTTGTTTGGGAAATTGTTCCTTTTCTGATGTAAATTCTCCCTATATTCCTATAAATGCAGGACAGGCTCAATGCTAAGAATCTGGATTGTGGAGCTAAGACTGTCTGGGTATGAATCCCACCTGTGGAATCTCAGAACTATTGAACCCAGCAGTGTCTTCGTTTTTCCTCCGTAGATATTAATAGTACCTACACAGCCATTTCTCTCAGCACTTTGGAAGATATTACCTCATTCTTCTGGCATTTACAGTTCTGATAAGAAGTCTGTTGAAATTCCTAAGATAATGTATCTTTTTTTTCTATCATGGCTTTTAGGATTGCCCCTTTACCCTTAGTGTACTCAAATTTCACTATAATGTAACTGTGAGTGGAATTTATTTTATTTTTTTCTGTTTAGTATCTGATGTACATGAGAACATGTTTCTTCATTTCTGTAAAATTATCTGCATTACTTTTATAAATGTTTATTCTCTGTCATGCCCTTCATTGTTTTATTTTGGCACTCCTGTTATACACTTCTTAGAATCTCTCAATCTTATTCTCAAGTCTCTTTAATTCTCATTAATTTTTTGATTGCCACTCTGTACAGCATCCTGAGTTAGTCTCACTACTATTTTTCAGTGCACTGATTTATCCTTGCTATATCATGTCTAGAGTTTATCCCATCTATTGCATTAAAAATATTTTTATTGATTTCAGAGAAAGAGAGAGAGAGAGAGAGAGAGAGAGAGAGAGAGAGAGAGAGAGACATCAATGATGAGGAGAGAATCATTGATCAGCTGCCTCCTGCATGCCCCCCACTGGGGACCAAGACCAAAACCCAGGAATGTGCCCTGACCTGGAGTTGAACTGTGGCCTCCTGATTCATAGGCCGACACTCAACCTCTGAGCCACACCAGCTGGGTCCATCTACTGCATTTTTATTTCAATGGTTGTATTTTTCATTTCTAAGATTTCTAATGATTTTCTTTTAAAAATAGATCAATTTTGATTTTATTTCTGCTTGTTTTTGTTTTATACTTTCTTCTTCATTTTCAGTTGACATGATATCTTCATTTATCTCTTTAAAAATTATAAATGTATTTATGTGCATGCCTGCCAGAATATTCTATAATATTAATTTTATATAGAGTGATTTCATATTCTGATTTTGTCAACTGATTTTCTGTTTCTTCTTTAAATATTTTTATTATTTCTTAAAATTTTTATTGTTGAAAGTGTCACATATGTCCCCTTTTTACCTCCTTGACTCCTTCTAGCCCACCCCTGCTCCCTGCCCCAGGCCTTCACCACCCTATTGCCTGTGTCCAGGCAATATATTCATACAAGTTCTTTGGTTGATTTCTTCCCACCCACCTACCCTCCCCCACCTTCCCTCTGAGATTCTGCAGACTGTTCTATGCTTCTATGAATCTGGATCTATTTTGCTCAAAGTTTATTTTGTTCCTTAAATTCCACATATGAGTGAGATCATGTGATACTTGTTTTCTCTGACAGGTTTATTTCACTTAGCATAATACTCTCCAGGCCACTCCATGCTGTCTCAAAGGGTAAGAGATCCTTCTTTTTTACTGCTGCATAGTATTCCATAGTGTAAATGCACCACAGCTCTTTTATCCACTCATCTACTGATGGGTACTTGGGCTGTTTCCAGATCTTAGTCATTGTAAATTGTGCTGCTATGAACATAGGGGTGCATACATTCTTTCTGGAGTTTCAGGTTTCTTAGGATATATTCCTAGAACTGGTGTCACTGGGTCAAATGGCAGCTCCATATTTAATTTTTTTTGACAAAACTTCATCCTATTTTCCATAATGGCTGAACCAGTCTGCACTCCCACCAGCAGTGTACTAGGATTCCAAGTTTGAATTTGTTTTCCTTTCCCCAAACCTTCCTTTACTTCTTAGAGTCCATATTTTGGCTAATCCAGTCGCCAGACTAGAGGTCTTAGAATTATCTTCAACCTTTACCTCTCCTTCTTCTCCTGCCTACCTTTATTCTGTCAATTACTAAATCCTATTGATGTTATTTTTAACTTTAAATGTTTTAATGAATAGCTAATATATTCATACAGTTGAAATTTGGAAGGGTAAATATTGAAAAAAAGTTTCTTCCTGCCCTGTTCCTGTCCATCTAGATCCCCATCAAGGAAATGTTATCAGTTTCTTGTAAAGTCTTTCAGAGATAATGTGTAAATACATACAGATATTCTCTTCCTCCTTTTCACATAAACAGTACTGTATAAATTACGTTGTTCTGTAATCTTGCTCTTTTGATGTAGCAATATATTTTAGAGATTTTTCTGTATTCATGCTTTTTTTTTTTTTAATTCTCACCTGAGGAAATGTTTATTGATTTTAGATAGAGGAAGGAAGAGAGAGAGAAAAAGATCGATGTGAGATGAGAGAGAAACATCTATCAGTTGCCTCTTGTACGTACCCCAATTGGGTATGGAACCCACACCTTAGGTATGTGCTCTGACCTGGAATCAAACCTGCGACCTTTCGGTGCACAGTACGATGTTTCAACCAACTGAGCAACCTGACCAGGACTGTATTCATGCTTTGTAGTGACTGTGTAGTGTTCCATGGCATGGATACACTTCCATGCACCACCGAATGCAGGTCCTGGATTTTACTCTGGTGCGCTGAGTTGTGCTGAGTCTGACTTGGGGTAATTAGGTTGGAGTGAGGACATGTAAGGTGTTTGGTCCAGGGCCATTGCCAACACTCCAAAAGGACTCTGAGGGGCCAACAGCGGGTGAGGTACAAAGAGCTGGGGTCCCAGAGTGAGGGATGGCCCATTCTAAACAGGGCCCAGACCCTTCCAGAGAAGAATCAGTTTGTAGAGAGATTTCTCTTGGATCCCAGAATGTCTTCTGAAGCAGTGAGACCTGTTGGCCTCATAGAATGCTGACCATCTGACTGAAATGCCACCGTCTGATTTGGGGTCACAGTGTTTGTCTGAAATGTGTGTATTAGTAAATGGGTGGCTGGCTTTAAGCAACGTGCTTTCAAGGACTCAGTCTGTGAACGTCTAGTCACCCCCACTGTGTTTAAGCTGCTAAGCCCTTTCTTTGCTTTTTAAAAATATATTTTTTTATTGACGAGAGAGAGAGAGAGAGAGAGAGAGAGAGAGAGAGCGAGAGAGAGCGCTAGATCAAGAATGAGAGAGAATCATTGATCAGCTGCCTCCTGCACACCCCACACTGGGGATTGAACCTGCAACGTGGGCATGTGCCTGACTAGAAATCAAACCCTGACCTCCTGGTTCATAGGTCAAGGCTCAAACACTGAGCCACGCTGACCAGCCCCTTTTCTGACTTTTTAAATCAATGGTCAGCCCACACCAGCCAAGCCTTTGCCCAAGTGGGGAGTGTCAGTGGGCTGCCTCTCTCTGACCTGGCCAGAGACGACCTCTGTCTGACCAGCCAAGAGCTTCCCCTTCTCCGTGGCCAGCGGTGTGGAACTCGGGAGGGAGACATAATTACTCCTCTCCCCTCTTTGGCTGGGATTCCAGTTCTTCTCCCTCCCACTGGGTCTGAGGAAGAAGGAGAAGCACCATGAAAGCTGGCTGAGTCCCCGTGAGAAAATCCACTCACCCGCAAGGGAAAGAAGCAACTGTGCTCTATCATCAGTCTAATCACCCCGTCAGGAGAGCAGCCTCCAGTGGGATTGTTTGCTACCAGGCATCTGAATCCTGGTGCACCATATCCACAAGGAGTGGTTTGGTTCATTTTCTGGCCTGATTCCTCATAACTGGATGTAGGGGTGAGGCTCTCAGGGGCCCTAACCCGGAAGGGGGGAAGCTTCCAAGAGGGAGGTTCAGCATCTTGGGCACCTATCATAAGCCCAACACTAGGCTGGTGCCATGGAGTTGCAGGTGAGTAACAGGAAAAGTGTGGGCTTTTGGGGCTTCTACACCAAATTGGGGGCAGACAGATGGTCTCTCATGTTGTCAAGTGTGTTCCACATAGACAAGAGCAGGGGGCTGGGGAGCCAAGGGTGGTTCGGCTCAGCCAGGAGCAGCACTGGAAGCTTCCATCAGAGTCGAGAAGAAAGTCTATGTGTTGGTGAGACAAAGATGGGGAGGACGGGTGGAAGGGGAGTTAGAGGGGCACAGGCACAGAAATGTGCAACAGAATGGGGTGTTCTGTGAGCTGCAGGGAGCCTGGTTGGCACAGAAGCCCTGTCCCTTCCTCATGTTGCTGACAGGGAGCCATGGAAGTGCTAGGCTCAGTGTCACTACTTAGGTTTTGTCTTCTGGCAGCAGTGGGAGAGGCAGGGGCTTGGGGGTGAGCAGGAAGGACATAAGTGACCAGAGATGAGGCTACTCTCATGGTTCAGAGGCTGGAAGTGGGGGAGAAGGAGCAGGGAAGGTGAGGTCAAATTGGCAGCACTTAGCTTTCCAGGCACCTTCAGTGTCCCATAGGATGCGACAAGAAGCCCAGCCCCTAAGGGCCACCTTCCATATAACCCTGTAACCCGCCTCGCAGAGGTAGCAGGTGATTAGTCATCGGAGCTGGGTATGCTGACACTGGATAGCTCTTGGCTGTACTTTTTTGCTTTTTTTCAGTGGAGTTCAAGTTTGTTGGTCTTTAGACCAAGATACAAGGCCTCTCTGTTTACTCAAATGGTGGCTGATTATGAGCTTATTGGAGATACTCCAGTATTATTATTATTGTTATTATTATTATTTGGGCCATTGTTTTAGCCCAAAGGTAAGGGATTAAGGGCCTGTATTTTCTATTGGAATATTTTCCAATATTTCAATCAGTTTTCCTCCTGTGTAGATGCTGATTCTTTTTTTAAAAAATAAGAATATCACTGTACTTATTTTCATACAGGTAATTTTTCTACAGTTTTAACATTTTCCTCTCAAAAATAAAAGAATCCCAAAGCTTAGAACTGGATCACTTGGCCCTTTCTCTTCTTATCTCCTCCCAGTTCAAAATGCTTGCATCTCTTAATGGCCAGCATCCTCTCTGATCTGCAGTTAGGCTCCACACATTCAAGCCTCAGCACAGCCTTCTTTGCGGTTTTCGCTTTCTTTCGGAAAATCGGCTTTTTCTGCCCACCGTAGCCACTCTGCTTCCTATCATAGCGCCTCTTTCCCTGGGCGTACAGGGAATCCTTGCCCTTCTTAAACTGGGTCACTTTGTGAGGCTGATGCTTTCCACACTTCTTACAGAAAGTCCTTCGGGTTTTAGGCACATTGACCATCTTGGCAGTAGAGCTGTCTGTACGATGGAAGCGGAAAACTCGGAGCCCACTGAGCTTCGCTCAGCTCACGCCTAACCTAGATGCTGATTCTTGATGGCGATTATGAAATGCCTTTTTATTTTGGTGGTAATTAAACCTTTTATGAGACAACCAATTTCCCTCCCTCCATTCCTTTAATAAGAATGACATCAAGCCCTAGCCGGTTTGGCTCAGTGGATAGAGCGTCGGCCTGCGGACTCAAGGGTCCTGGGTTCGATTCCGGTCAAGGGCATGTACCTTGGTTGTGGGCACATACCCAGTAGGGAGTGTGCAGGAGGCAGCTGATCAATGTTTCTCGCTCATCGATGTTCCTAACTCGGTATCTCTCGCCCTTCCTCTCTGTAAGAAATCAATAAAATAAAAAAAATTAAAAAAAGAATGACATCAAAATGTATAACCAAGAGCCTCACCCCGTAAAGGAGCTGTGAGTGGGCAGAGGAAACAGAGGGGACACTTATGGCACAGGGAAAACAAGGTGGCATAGGGGGAGGGATCCTTTGGAAGGAGTCCCAGCCTCCGAGTTCCATCTAGCCAGGTGGTGGAGGAGCATAATCTCTCTTGTGTGTGTTCAAGTGTGTTGTGGGTGGCAGGGCCTTCAAGCCCTACAGTGAGACTGATTGCTTGGGTTTAAATCCCAACACAGGCACTTCCTTAGCTGTGTGATCCTGTGGAAATTACTGAACCTCTCTGTGCCTCTGTTTACTCTTCTATAGAAAAGGGATAATAGCATCTTACCTCTTAGGGTCTTTGTGAAGATGAAATGAGATAATACAGAGTAAGCATTCAAAAACACTATCTCTAATAATTATTGGTATAGCTATTATTTTCTCTGACAATTGACCATGAACATGAATATGAGCCAGACATATATTAAATGGACACTAATTTTCTCTCATGTTCACAAAAAATAAAGTAAGTAAAAAATAAAGCAAAGTTCTCCCAGAATCAAGAAATTAGGAAAAAACTGTGACCAAGGGAGGATATTCAAATGGCCATTAAACTTATAAGAAGATATTAGACATCAATTATCTTCAGAGAAACACAAATGAAAACCACTGGCTGATCAACTGGCTGATACAATAAGGAAGACAAAACCCAGTGTTGTCGAGACGGAAATATAAGTTATAGAACCACTTTGAAAAATCCATTGGCAGTATCCTAAAGCAACATATATGCATATTCTATAACCCAGCAATCCCAATCTTGGGCACATATTAACAGATATATTTGCCTCATTCATCAAAGATGAACAAGATGGCACATAGATATGCCATTTGTGATAGCCCCAAAGTGGAAACTATACAAGACCCCATCAACAGTAGAATGGCTACCTCACACCTGTCAGAATTGCTATCACCAATAAATCAGCAGACAACAAGAGTTGGCAAGGATGTGGAGAGAAGGGAACCCTTGTGCACTGCTAGTGGGATTGTAAATTGGTGCAGCCACTATGGAAAACAGTATGGAAGGTTCTCAAAAATTTAAAAATAGAACTCTCATATGACCCAGCAATCCCACTTCTCAGTATTTATCAGAAGAAATCCAAAATACTAATTAAAAAAGACATATGAACTCCATGTTCATTGCAGCATTTTTTTTTTTTTTTACAATAGCCAAGATATGGAAGCAATCTTGGTGTCCATTGATAGGCGAATGGCTAAAGAAGATGTGGTACATATATACAATGGAATATTACTCAGCCATAAGAAAGAATGAAATCTTGCCATTTGCAATGAAATGGATGGACCCAGAGGGTATCATGCTAAGTGAAATAGCCAGACAGAGAAAGACAAATACCATACAATTTCACTTACATGTGGAGTCTAAAAAACAAAATAATAAGCAAGCAAAACAAAAACAAACTTATAAATACAGAGAACAAATTGATGGTTGACAGATGGGGGTGGGGTCAAGGGATGGGTGAAAAATGGCAAGGGATTAGGATGTACAAATTGGTAGTTATAAAACAGTCACGGGATGTAAAGTACAGCATATTACGGTCAATAATATTGTAATAACTATGTATGGTGCCAGGTAGATACTACTTATGGAGGGGATAACTTTGTAAGTTATATGAATGTCTAATTACTACATGTACACCTGAAACTAATATAATATTGAATGTCAACTGTAATTGAAAAAAACAACAAACCAGTAGAATGGCTACCTCAGTCCTGGTACCCTAGAACCAATGGACTACTCCATGGCAGTGTGGGTGAAGGAATGAAATACAGCTATCTGCAAAACTATGAAGGGATCTCACTAAGATCACGTGGAGCAAAAGAAGCCAGAGGCAGAAGTGGATAAATTGTGATCCATGTATACGAAGTTTCATATCGTTCAGAGGTAGAGTGTAGGGAAGCGGAAGTGGCTGAAACAATGACTTCTGTGGGTGCTGGTCATGTTCTTAACTTGATGTCCACAAATGTGGGCATTCATCAAGCTTATGAGTTGTGTCCTTCTCTGTGTGTACTTGCAGAAAACATTTAGGCCATGTTTGCTCAGTTGTCCCTGCACCTGGGATGTGCCTCTCATACACAGCTTCATCCCAAGCCCAGGGCAAAATGCCACTCTCTCCCTCTCCTGCGTGCAGATCTTAGGCCAAGGCCAGAGAATGAGGCCTCTGGGAGCATTGGTTTTGGGGGAGCAATAGGAGTGTCTATTCCTAAAATCCAGCTGAAAGTTGGGTACGTGGTGATGTTCCATGAACTCTGTAAAAGGAAGGAATGGAGCAATGAAGGGAGGAAGAGAATCAAGGAGGGAGGATGGGGGTTGAGTAGTAAGGAGGAGCTAAGTACAGATTGCAAACAGCCTTAGGGTTTAGTGCAGCCCAAGCAGAGGTGTTTGGTCATTTAGAATGATGTACCTCAGTCAGTGAGGGTTACAGCACAGAGAGGTCTGTCCTGAGGGCAAACTTGCAGTGTTTCTATTTGTCCTGTGTGAGACCTAAAAAGTTGTTCATGTACTCACTCAAAACCCTTCAGTGGAATCCGGACTCTATTCCACAAAGGCCTGCAGGAGGGAGCAGGGGTGGGGGTGGAGGCGCTCCACTGCCTGCAGGAGGGAGCAGGGGTGGAGGAGCTCACCGCAGCACATTCCTGCCTACGTGACCAGCTGCCAGCACGGGCTGGAATGGAGGCTGTGCTGTGTGCGGAAAGGTCACTTTGAAGTGCAGGTGGGTGTGGCGAAGGGACAGGGTAAATGAAAGGGAACACAGATTGAGGGAAGTCCTGACGCTGGTCCTTCCCAAGGAGGATACTTGAAAACACACGCAGGACTTGATTGGAGAGAAAATAAGGATAAAAAGCCACCTCTGCTTGTTGTACTGATGTAGGAGCAGGTGACTGAAGTGGGCAAACCAGCTTTTCCTTTGTCATTGCTTTTAGCTGCTGCAACAGCTCCCTACCTACCCGAAGCTTTTCTCTGGTTCATGTGTGTGTGTTTTTTACATACGCCTGCTTGCACCTTCTTCTTAAAAGTACGTGCACATTCTTGTGCCCTAGGGAGAATCTGTACAGTAGCCTCAAATATCAAGGCATCGCGTGTGAGTGTGGAGGAAATGGTGATGAGTGCCATGCATGGGATGTGGGAAAATCCAGCTCCCCTGGGGAAAGATCAGGCTGATGCCTGAAATATCACCGTTCCAAACCTACTCCCTTGTGTTAGGAATTGTTCCTCCCTCCTGTTTCTATATCAGTGACCCCCAGGAAGAGATGATGGCGGAGGTGAAAGTGACAGAACTATCAGAAGGCAGGACCTGGACAGTGAGAACAGTCTGCAGGGGCCTGGACAAGGGAAAGGCTAGAGTGTTGGGGTGAGAGGAGCAGAGGCTGAAACCTGGTTTTGCTGAGGGACAACTCTGAACAACCATCAGTCAGTAGCCCAGACCAGTGTCACAGGCTACCACGTGGTTCTCAAAGTGGGTCTCTGGGCCAGCGAATCAGCTGGGAGCTTATTGGAAATGCACATTCTTGGGCTTCAGCCCAGGCCTCCTGAGAAGACCATGAGCGGGGTCCAGTGGTCTATGTTCAAACAGGTTGTCCAGGTGATTTGATAAGTTTGAGAACCTCTAAGGCAGTGGTTCTCAACCTTGGCTGCACATTCGAATCACCTGGGAATCTTTTTAAAATCCTGATTTCTGGGCCTCATTCTGGATGAGGCCTCATTCCGGAGGATGAGGCCCAGAAATCAGGATTTAAAAAAGATTCCCTGGTGATTCTAATGTGCAGCCAAGGTTGAGAACCACTGATCTAGGGTTTGAAAACACCCTGAATTTGATTTATTATCTTGACCCTGATGCTCACTAGCTGTGGGAACTCAGCAATTACTTCACCTCTCCGACCTTCACTTTTCCTATTAGTGAAATGAGGCTTATAACAGGGTCTTAAAGAAATCATTCCATAGATTGTCATGGTGGGCAGGGGTGGGTGCCTGGGTGTCTTTAGGCTCTGAAACATAAATTGCTACTACACCGTGACCCTGAACGGTGTGGAAAGAACAGAGAAATATGAAAATATCTTATAAATAAGGCAATAATCAAGCTTCTACGTCTGGTGAGTTGGCTCTGCCCTGTCTGCTAAGGTGCAGGACCCAGCAGAACAAACCGTGGGCTCCAGCAGCCACAGCAGTCTGGGCGGGTCAAAGCCTGCAGCCTTGCACATGGAATGAAGGAGACACCAGGCTGGCAAGCTTCCAAACAGAGCCACCCCTTGTCCCCCACGGTTACATACCCAGAGCATGATTTATGGTCATTCCATTTCCACTTATAAAACTGACAATATTCCAGCTGATAAATATTGATAGATATGAAATTCAGCAGCGCAGGATAAAAGCCACTGGCCCTGTGGCGACATTTGGCCGCTTTGCAAAGACGTCATTCACGCCCTTCACCCTGTGGAGTGCTGACTACTGTTAGTTGTAATAAAGAGTGTTTAAGGTCCACGGGAATATGACAATAGGATTAAACTCAACCAGCAGATTCCACACCTGGGGCAGATCCCAAGTTGGAACATTTGGAGTCAATCTCATGAAGAAATACTCTGCAATGTGATCCTCACACAGACACGTGTTTTTGCACATGGCCCGGGATGGTAACTGGGATAATCGATGACTATGTGATAATTGTTGGCTGTGAAGGGACTGGCCTTTTCACTTACAGGTGGTCTGCAGAAGCAGTGGCCCTGATTTCTTCACGGGAGAACTTCCCCTGTGACGACAGTTACGTGAGGGGACCAGCATTGCCTTTTTATCTGTAGATTTCAAAGTTCTTGACATGAGTCAGTCTTTCCCAATACCTTGTAGAAGGTGATAGTGCTCATTTTTCCAGACAGAGAGCCTGAAGCACACACTGTGCAATGCACCTTGGGCCACGGAGTGACTAAGTGCTCACCTGTCCCTGAGTGTGTGCCCTGACTGTCCTGTTCTCGGGGGCCCAACCAGCACGGGGCAGGGAGCACCAGGGAAGAAAACTAGGGTCTGGAACAAAAAAGAACAGAGTTCTCAGCACCTTGGTTCCCAAACTTGATGCTGTATCTGATTCACCCCTTAAGTTGGTAAAAATTCAAATCTCTGGTCAAACTGGTTTGTCTCTTAAAAAATGTAAGGTTGGGAGTGGAATTCTGTATGTTAACAAATTCCACAGGTGACTATGATGCACAACCAAAAACAGCTTTTCCGGATCAATAAAAACAGGACCCTTTAACCAATGTCACCCCAATACATTTCACGTAAAAATGCTTAAAAGGGATCCCAAAAGGGAACTTGGGACAGAGGGGGCCGGTGTCTCTCAGCAGAATGAGGCACTTGGGGGATTTCTGTCTTCACAGCTGCCACTCTGTCCCGGGGACTCCGTTTCCTCTCCACTTGGGCTGAGGGTGGTCATGATTGGACCCCACCTCTCTTCCCACAGTGTCTCAACCTTTTGGGTTCTTGTGCTCCTTAGAGAAGCTGGTTTGTAAAAACCTCCCTGGAAAACATTCACATGCCTGCACAATAGAGGCTGAGATCTCAGAAGTGTCCATAGCAGTCAGATTTAGCATTGGGGGAGGCAGATGACAATATTTAAGAATTTAACAAAACACAAATAGAATTTCAAAAGAAATTAAAAGCACAACATTGGTCTCCCTTAATTCTACTACAAATAGTGCTCCTCAGGACTGCATAGCCATTTTCAAATTTTGAGGTTCCTAGAATATTCAAGAATTGGGAAATGCTTACGTTGGATGCTTCATTGGCACTTGCCATCAAGTTCCATCTCCTTCTAGTGTTGCCTTTCTGACCACAGAGCCTGGAAACCCTATTCTTCACACTCCGCTGTAGCTGAATATGAATCAGGTTACATTCCACACATGCTTGCAGATGGCATCGAGGGCAGAAGTGAGGCAGAGGCCCCCTTTGACTGCTCTTTGGTTCTTTCTGCAGTGGATGAGGCTGCTGCTGTGGAGGATTTTCAGTGCCCAGCCGCCAGCTTTCCAGGTGCTGGGACTAAATAGTGGAAGGTTCCTTTTTTTATCCTCTTCTCTGATATCAATGTAGGCCCGCTGAAATAGCGATTTAATAAGATCTAGAGTCACATACCATAATACTCCACATGTCCAGGATACAATGAAAATCACCCATCATACTAAATGCAGAAGATTTTTAGTTTGATGTAGTCTCACTCATTTACCAGTGTATTTGCTTTTGTTTCCCAGGAAACCATTATCACAATGAACATTCAGAACATTTCCATCACCTCTCCAAGTCCCCCATGTTGTCTCAAGTGGTAAGAGATCCTTCATTTTTACTGCTGCGTAGTATTCCATGGTATAAATGTACCAGAGTTTTTAAATCCAGAAAATAGATGAGCATTTGGGCTGCTTCCATATCTTAGCTATTTAAATTATGCTGCTATGAACATAGGGTGCAGACATTCTTTCTGATTGGTGTTTTGGCTCTCTTAAGATACATTCCTAGAAGTGGGATCACTGGGTAAAATGGCAGTTCCATATTTAATTTTTTGAGGAAACTCATGCTATTTTCCATAGTGGCTGCACCAGTCTTCATTCCCACCAGCAGTGAACTAGGGTTCCCTATGCTCCATATCCTCATCAGCACTTGTCATTTGTTGATTTATTGATGGTAGCAATTCTGACAGATGTGAGGTGATGACACATTGTTGTTTTAATTTGCATCTCTCTGATGATCAGTGATTTTGAGCATGTGTCTCTTGGCCATCTCTATGTCCACTTTGGAGAAGTGTCTATTTAGGTCCTTTGCCCATTTTTTTTAAAAAATATATTTTATTGATTTTTTACAGAGAGAAAGGGAGAGAGATAGAGAGTTAGAAACATCGATGAGAGAGAAACATCGATCAGCTGCCTCCTGCACATCTCCTACTGGGGATGTGCCCGCAACCCAGGTACATGCCCTTGACCGGAATCGAACCTGGGACCCCTCAGTCCGCAGGCCGACGCTCTATCCACTGAGCCAAACCGGTTTCGGCCCTTTGCCCATTTTTTAATTGGACTGTTTGACATCCTTTTGGATATTAACCCTTTATCATATGTATCATTGCCAAATATGCTCTCCCACGCAGTGGGCTCCCTTTTCATTTTGTTGATGGTTTCTTTTGCTGTGCAGAAGCTTTTTATTTTGATGTAGTCCCATTTGTTTATTTTCTTCTTAGTTTCCTTAGCCGTAGGAGATATATAAGCAAACATATTGCTATGAGAAATGTCTGAGATTTTGTTGCCTATGGTTTCTTCTAGAATTTTTATGGTTCCACATCTTACATTTAAGTATTTTACCCATTTTGAGTTTATTATTATGTAGGGTGTAAGTTGCTGGTCTAATTTCATTTTTTTTGCATGTATCTGTTCAATTTTCTGAACACCATTTATTGAAGAGACTATCTTGACTCCATTGTATGCTCTTGCCTCCTTTGTCAAATATTAATTGAGTGTAATGGCTTGGGAGGATTTGGGGGGGACTCTATTCTGATTCATTGATCTATATGCCTGTTCTTGTGCAAGTACAAGGCTGTTTTGATTACGGTGGCTTTGAAGTGTAACTTGGTATCTGGTATTGTGATCCCTACAACTTTGTTCTCCTTTCTCAAGATTTCTGTGGCTATTCTGGGTCTTTTGTGGTTTCATATAAACTTTTGGAGTGTTTCTTCTAGATCAAAATATGCCATCGGTATTTTAATAGGGATTGCATTGAATCTGTAGATTGCTTTGGGTAATAGGGACCTTTTAATGATGTTGTTCTACCAATTCATGAACATGGTCTATTCTTCCACTTGTTTATATCTTTTTCTATCTCTTTTTTCAATAACCCGTAGTATTCTGAGTACAGATCTTTTATTTCTTTGGTTAACTTTATTCATTATTGGTACATAAAAATGCCATCAATTTCTGGGTCACATTTTTGTATCCTGCTACATTTCCTAATTCATTTACTAAATCTAGTAGTTTTGTGGTGGAGTCTTTAGGGTTTTCTATGCACAATATCATGTCATCTGCAAATAATGAAAGTTTTACTACTTCATTTCCAGTTTGTATGCCTTTTATTTTTTCTTCTGGACTGATTGCTGTTGGTTGGTACTTCCAGTACTATGTTGAATAAGAGTGGTGAAAAGCAACATCCCTGTCTTGTTCCTGTTCTTAGGGGAAATGGTTTTAGTTTTTGCCCATTGAGTATGATGTTCGCTGTAGGTTTGTCATAAATGGTCTTTATTATGTTGAGGTATGATCCTTCTATTCCCACTTTGCTGAAAGTTTTTATCAAAAATGGGTGTTGGATTTTGTCTCTGGGATACAGCAAAAGCAGTCATGAGAGGAAAGTTCATAGTGCTACAGGCATATCTCAAGAAACAAGACAAATTAATAATAAACTATTTAACCTACAGCTTAAAGAATTAGAAAGAAAACAACATGAAAAGCCCAGAGTAAGAAGAAGGAAGGAAATAATAAAGATTACAGCAGATATAAATGACATAGAGACAAACAAACAAACACACAAACAAAACAAAAACTACACACACACACAAGATCAATGAAACGAAGAGTTGGTTCTTTGAAAAGATAAACAAGATTGATGAATCATTAGCCACACTCATCAAGAAACCAAAAGAGGGAACACAAATAAATAAAATCTGAAACAAAAGCAGTGAAATAACAACTGACACCACAGGAATACAAAGGATTGTAAGAAAATACTGTGAACAACTATATGCCAACAAGCTGGACAATATGGATGAAATAGACAAATTTCTAGAAAAATACAATCTTCCAAAACTCAATCAGGAAGAATCAGAAAACCTGAATAGGCCTGATGAAATAGAAGCAGTAATCAAAAAACTACCAGCAAACAAAAGCCCTAGTCAGATGACTTCACAGAGGAGTTTTACCAAACATTCGAAGAAGAACTAACACCTATACTCCTCAAACTATTCCAAAAAATCCAAGAGGAAGGAACACTTCCAAGCTCTTTTTATGAGGCCAGCATTATCCAGATTTCAAAACTAGATAAAGATACTAAAAAGAAAGAATTGCAGGCCAATATCCCTGATGATCATAGATGCTAAAATCCTTAACAAAATATTAGCAAATCAGATCCAGCAATATATTAAAAAGATCATACAGCATGACTAAGTGGGATTTATTCCAGGGATGTAAGGCTGGTACAATATTCACAAATCAATAAACATCATACATCATATAAACAAACTGAAAGACAAAAATCACATGATTAGATCAATAGATGTAGAAAAAGCATTCGACAAAATCCAACACCCATTTTTGATAAAAACTTTCAGCAAAGTGGGAATAGAAGGATCATACCTCAACATAATAAAGACCATTTATGACAAACCTACAGCGAACATCATACTCAATGGGCAAAAACTAAAACCATTTCCCCTAAGAACAGGAACAAGACAGGGATGTTGCTTTTCACCACTCTTATTCAACATAGTACTGGAAGTCCTAGCCACAGCGATCAGACAAGAAGAAGAAATAAAAGGCATCCAAATTGGAAATGAGGTAGTAAAACTCTCATTATTCACAGATGACATGATATTGTACACAGAAAACCCTAAACACTCCACCAGAAAACTACTAGATTTAATAAATGAATTTGGCAATGTAGCAGAATACAAAATCAACACCTAAAAATCAATGGCTTTTTTATGCACCAATAATGAATTTTCAGAAAGAGAACTAAACAAACAATCTCATTTACCATTGCAACAAAAAAAATCAAGATACTTAGGAATAAACTTAACCAAGGAGGTAAAAGATCTGTACTCAGAAAACAGCAGGATGTTGAAAAAAGAGATAGAAAAAGGTATAAAAAAGTAGAAGAATATACTGTGTTTATGGATTGGTAGAATCAACATTTTTAAAATGTCTATATTACCCAAGTTAATCTAAAGATTCAATGCAATCCCTCTTAAAATACCAACAGCATATTTCACAGATCAAGAACAAATACTCCAAAAATTTATATGGAACCAAAAAAAGACCCTGAATAACTGCAGCAATCTTGAGAAAGAAGAACAAAGTTGTAGGGATCACAATACCAGATATCAAATTATACTACAAAGCTACCGTAATCAAAACAGCTTTGTACTGGCACAAGAACAGGCATATAGATCAATGAATCAGAATAGAGTCCCCCCCACATCCTCCCAAGCCATTACACTCAATTAATATTTGACAAAGGAGGCAAGAGCATATAATGGAGTCAAGATAGTCTCTTCAATAAATGGTGGTCGGAAAATTGGGCAGATACATGCAAAAAAAAAAATGAACCTAGACCACCAACTTACACCATATGCAAGAATAAAGTCAAAATGGATAAAAAGACTTAAATATAAGATGTGGAGCTCAGCTGGTGTGGCTCAGTGGTTGAGCATTGACCTAGGAACCAGGAGTTCACAGTTGGATTCCCGGTCAGGACACATGCCTGGGTTGCAGGCTGGATCCCCAGTGTGGGGCAAGGCAGATGTTCAGTGATTCTCTCTGATCATTGATGTTTCTCTCTCTCTCTCCCTCTCCATTACTCTCTGAAATCAATAAAAATATTAAAAATAATAAAGTATTCAAGCAGGCAGTTCATATAAAAGAAATGCAAGTAGTCAGAATTCAGATTTTAAAAAATGTGAGATGTGGAACCACAAATATGCATAGGCAGCAAAATCTCTAACATCTGCCCTAACCAGTTTGGCTCAGTGGATAAAGCATTGGCCTGCGGACTGAAGGGTCCCAGGTTCGATTCCGGTCAAGGTCATGTACCTTGGTTGTGGGCATATCCCCAGAAGGAGGTGTGCAAGAGGCAGCTGATGGATGTTTCTCTCTCATTGATGTTTCGAACTCTCTATCCCTCTCCCTTCCTCTCTGTAAAAAATCAATAAAAAATATATTTTAAAAAATCTCTGACATCTCTCATACCAATATGTTTGCTTATACATCGGCTAAGGAAACTAAGGAGAAAATAAACAAATGGGACTACATCAAAATAAAAAGCTTCTGCACAGCAAAAGAAACCATCAACAAAATGAAAAGGGAGCCCACTGCATGGGAAAGCATATTTGGCAATGATACATATGATAAAGGGTTAATATCCAAAATATGTAAGGAACTCATACTTTACAAAAGGAAGACAAACAATCCAATTAAAAATGGCAAAGGACCTAAATAGACATTTCTCCAAAGTGGACATACAGATGACCAAGAGACACATGAAACAATGCTCAAAGTCACTGATCATCAGAGAGATGCAAATTAAAATGATAATAAGGTATCACTTCACACCTGTCAGAATGGCTACCATCAATAAATCAACAAATGACAAGTGTTGGTGAGGATGTGGAGGATAGGGAACCCTAGTTCACTGCTGGTGGGAATGCAGACTGGTGCAACCATTGTGGAAAACAATATGGAGTTTCCTCAAAAAATTAAATATGGAACTGCCATTTTACCCAGTGATCCCACTTCTAGGAATATAGCGTAAAAAGTCCCGAAACACCAAACAGAAAGAATGTCTGCACCCCTATGTTCATAGCAGCATAATTTACAATAGATAAGATCTGGAAGTAGCCCAAGTGCCCATCAGTAGATGAGTGGATAAAAATGCTCTAGTACATTTATACCATGGAATACTATGTAGCAGTAAAAAAGAACCATCTCTTACCCATTGAGACAGCATGGAGGGACCTGGAGAGTATCATGCTAAGTGAAATAAGTCAGTCAGAGAAAGTCAAGTATCACATGATCTCACTCATATGTGGAATCTAATTAACAAAATAAACTGATGTACAGAGAGGATCCAGAGACATGGAAGCATGGAACAGAATGTGGAATCTCAGAGGGAAGGTGGAGGAGGATGGGTGGGTAGGAGGTAATCAACCATAGACTTGGTATGCATATATGCATACACTGTGGACATGGACAATTAGGTAGTGAAAAACTAGAGTGAGGGGGAGGGGTGGGCTGAAGGGGATAAGTGGGGGGGGGGGGGGAAGGAGACATATGTAATACTTTCAACAATAAAGATTTAAAAAAGAATAAAATGGCAATAAAAAAATACCTATCAATTACAATTTTAAATGTAAATGGCTGAATCAAAAGACATAGGGTAGTTGAATGGATAAGAAAACAAGACCCATATACATGCTATCTATAAGAGACCCACCTCAGAACAAAAGATTCACACAGACTGAAAGTGAAGGGATGGGAAGACATATTGCATGCAAATTGAAACCCCCCAAAATACTGGGGTAGCAATACGCATATCAGACAAAATAGACTTGAAAGCAAAGGTTGTAGTAAGAAACAAAGAAGTACACTACATATCATAAGGGAGCAATCCAACAAGAGCATATAACCCTTGTAAAGATTTATGTACCTAACATAGGAGCACCTAAATATATAAAGCAAATCTTGATGGACATAAAGGGAGAGATCTACAGTAATACAATCATGGGTTTTAACACCTCATTGACATCAATGGGTAGATCTTCCAGACAGAAAATCAACAAGGAAACAGTGGGCTTATATGATACACTAGATCAGATTTATTTAATTGATATCTTCAAAGCATTTCACCCCAAAGTAGCAGACTATACATTCTTTTCAAGTGTACATAGAACATTTTCTAGGATACACCATATGTTAGGGCACAAAACAGTAAATTTAAGAAGATTGAAATAATATCAAGCATCTTTTCTGACCATAATTCTATGAAAGTAGAAATCAATCACAAGAAAGAAACTGAGAAACACTCAAACTCATGGAGGCTAAATAATATGTTATTAAACAATGAATGGGTTAACAATGAGATAAAGAAGAAATCAAAAGCTACCTGGAAACAAATGAAAATGAACACACAACAACACAAATCTATGGGGCACAGTGAAAGCAGTCCTGAGAGGAAAATTCATAGCATTATAGGCCTACCTCAAGAAGCAAGAAACATTTCAAAAAATCACCTTACACCCAATAGAAATAGATAAAGAACAATGAACAGCCCTGGCCGGCTTGGCTCAGTGGATAGAGCGTAAGGCTGCGGATTGAAGGGTCCCAGGTTCGATTCCGGCCAAGGGCACATGCCTGGGTTGCAGGCTTGATCCCCAGTGGGGGGAGTGCAGGAGGCAGCCAATCAATGATTCTCTCTCATCATTGATGTTTTTATCTCTCTCTCCTTCTCCCTTCCTCTCTGAAATCAATAAAGAAATATATATATATATATATATATATATATATATATATATATATATATATATTTTAAAAAAGAACAATGAACAAAGCCCAGAGTAAGTAGAAGGAAGGGAAAAATAAAGATTGGAGCAGAAATAAATGACATAGAAACTAAAATAAACAAACAAAAAATAAAAAATGTCAATGAGACCAAGAGCTGGTTCGTTGAAAAGATAGACCAAATTGACAAAACGTCACAGATTAATTTTATCAAACATTCAAAAAATGTCCATACTACCCAAAGCAATCTATAGACTCAATACAATTCTTATTAAAATACCTATGGCATATTTCACAGATCTAGAACAAATATTCTGAAATTTTATGTGGAACCGCAAATGACCCTGAATAGCCTCAGCAATCTTGAGGAAGAAGAACAAAGTTGAAGGTATCACACTACTGATATCATTGTAATAAAAAGGACCTGGTACTGGCATAAGTACAGGCATATAGATCAAAGGAACACAGAGCAGGGAGCCCAGAACTAAAGCCACACCTTTATGGTCAATTAATATTTGACAAAGAGTCAAGAACATATAATGGAGTCAAGACAGTCTCTTCAATAAATGGTGTTGAGAAAATGATACATGCAAAAAAAAAAAAAAATGAAAACAGACCACCAACTTACACCATACACAAGAATAAACTCAAAATGGATAGAATACCTAAATATAAGTCACAAAACCATAAAAATCTAAGAAGAAAACAGCGGTAAAATCTCAGACATCTCTCATAGCTATATTTTTGCCGATACATCTCCTCAGTTAAGGATAAAAAGGAAAAAATAAACAAATGGGACTACATCAAACTAAAAAGCTTTTGCAAAGCAAAAGAAAGCATCAACAAAATGAGAAGGGAATCCATTGAATGGGAGAACATACTCACCAATGATACACCTGATAAAGGGTTAATTTCCAAAATATATAAAGAAATTATACAACTCAACACCAAGAAGACAAAGAACCCAATTTAAAAATGCACAAAAGATCTGAATAGATACTTCTTCAAAGAGGACATTCAGATGGCCAATAGACATATAATGATGCTCAATGTCACTAATAATCAGAGAGATGCAAATTAAAATTACAATGAGCTATCACCTTACACCTGTCAGAATGGCTGTCATCAATAAATCAACAAACAAGTGCTGGTGAGGATGTGGAGAAAAGGGAGCCCTCATGCACTGCTGGTGGAAATGCAGGCTGGTGCAGCCACTATGGAAAACAGTATGGAGTTTCCTAAAAAAATTAATAACGGAACTGCCTTTTAACCCAGCGATCCCATTTCTGAGAATATATCTGAAGAAATCTGAAACACTATTTTGGGAAAGAATATATGTATCCCTATGTTTATTGCAGCATTATTTACAACTAGAGGCTTGGTGCACGAATTCGTGCACCAGTGCGGTCCCTCAGCTTGCCCTGCAGGATTGGGCCGAAACTGGCTCTCCGACATTCCCTGAGGGGTCCTGGGTTGTGAGAGGGTTCAGGCCAGGCCGAGGGACCCCACCAGTGCATGATTGGAGCCAGGGAGGGATGGGGGAGGTTGGCCAGCTGGAGAGGGACTGCGGGAGGGCTCCAGGGCATGTCTGGCCTGTCTTGCTCAGTCCCAATTGGCCAAACCCCAGGAACAAGCTAACCTACCAGTCAGAGCTCTGCCCCCTGGTGATCATTGCATGTCATAGAACTGGTAGACTGGTCAACTGTCTGGCCCCTAGTGGTCCGTGCATGTCATAGCGAGTGGTTGAGCTGCCATAGCATATCATTAGCATATTATACTTTGATTGGTTGAACAGCCAACTGGTTGACTGGACATTTAGCATATTAGGCTTTTATTATACAGGATAGCCTGGATCTGGAAACAGGCCAAGTACCCACTAGTAGATGAGTGGATAAAAAAGCTCTGGTACATTTACACAATGGAATACTATGTGGCCATAAAAAAGAAGGAAATTGCCGAAACCGGTTTGGCTCAGTGGATGGAGCGTCGACCTGCGGACTGAAAGGTCCCAGGTTCGATTCCGGTCAAGGGCATGTACCTGGGTTGCAGGCATATCCCCAGTGGGAGATGTGCAGGAGGCAGCTGATCGATGTTTCTCTCTCATCGATGTTTCTAACTCTCTATCTCTCTCCCTTCCTCTCTGTAAAAAATCAATAAAATATATATATAAAAAAAGAAGGAAATCTTACCTTTTGCAACAGCATGGATGAACCTGGAGATTATCATGCTAAGTGAAATAAATCAGAGAAAGACAAATACTATATGATCTCACTTATATGTGAAATCTAATTAATAAAATAATTTAACAAACAAAGTAGAAACAGAAGCTGTGGGGCTGAGCCTGATATCTACCGTAGGACCAACAGATGGGAAGAAAAGTTGAATGTGAAGTTGGAGATAGCAGGATAAACTGGACGGCAGGATTAATTTGAAAAGGAGCTGGTGCCTGCTGGCATGGAGCTGCACACATACCTGGTCCAGGATATGGAGACCTTCTAGGGGGAGGCCTGGCGGAGATGGAGTGACTAGGCCCCAGTGCTGCCCCACACCAGCAAGGCCTGCTAGCCCACAATACCAGCGTGTGCACGCAGCATGGCACCTGTCCTACACCAACCTTCAGAGCATATTTGCCGTGGCTTTACTTTCACCTCTCTAATCCTGTGCACGGTTTTCCCGTGTCCAACTCTAACTCAGAACCTTACAGGGTAGAAAATCTTGGGAAACAAAACTAGCTTAGCTAAGTTGACAAGACACCACAACACTCTGAGACATTATAGTCCAAGTAGAGGCCCAGTGCATGAAATTTGTGCACTTGGGGGTCCCTCAGCCTGGCCTGTGCCCTCTCGCAGTCTGGGAGCCCTTTAGCAGATGTCCGACTGCCATGGAGGCAGGAGAGGCTCCCGCCACCGCCACTGCACTTGCTAGCTGTGAGCCTGGCTTCTGGCTGAGCAGTGCTCTTCCTGGTGGTCAGAGTGTATCATAGTAACTGGTCATTCTGCTGTTTAGTCGATTTGCATATTAGCCTTTTATTATATAGGATGTCACTGGTCACCACCGAAAGGAAGGGTGGCACACTATGGAAAAGACACATTAGGTCGTTCTGTGTATCCCTTATAGACCAGGGACCACCCAGTGTTTGGTGTTCAGATTCAACCAGAGCTCCACCACATCAGTCCTTGGGATGTCCTGTCTGTGGTGTCCATGGAGCAGAGGAGGGGCTGCCAGAAGCATGGAGAAACTGGTATTCACAGCTCTGGGAAGTTCTGGTCACTTTGAACTTTGGTCACTGACCTCTGACCTCTGTGATGGATTCTCCACGACTGGACTCTTCCAACCAGCTTTTCAAAGAGGGTGGAAAGTTCCTATTTTTCGACACCCCTTGGAGAAACATTGGTGACACAAAATTGGGTTACCCCTAGATAGGAATGGGCATTGGTCTCCAAAGCTTCTGATGGGACTATGAACCTGAAATCTGTCCAGTGTGGCTTGTGGATATCTGTCTAGATTAAAACAAAGTTTTGGATAAAATGGCTTCTGCTTCTGTCTGTGTTCCAGCTATAAGGACTGTGAAATAGTGGAAGCCCATGAACATAAGAAAAAAAAAAAAAAAAGCAGAGATTAGTTTGAAGGCACTGGAGAACCAGAGGCTCTGCTTTGAGCATTTTTACAAATGTCTCGGTCCATTCAAGGTTATTCCAGAGTCTTCAATGAGGGTGTAGAATCAAATACTTCTTTTTTGACTGACATTAAGTATTATAACCAGAACATAGTTCAATGAAAAAGGAAATATCTTCTAGCTACTGAAGTGTAGCACCTAAAGCTTCTTTATGAAACTCTGGTAACTCTGGTTCAAAGAGTAAGAGAAAACCATGGAAGTTATTTTGAGGAGCCAATTTTCTTCAGGGGTTGCAATACTAATTATATTGTAGTAGTTAATATTTATTTAGAGTTTGCTATGTGCTTGGCACTAACAAGTTTCTTTCCTTTTATAGCCACATTTATCCTCCCAACACCCCTGGGAGATTAATACTATGATGCTTCCACTTGGAGATGGGGAAGTTGGGGCCTAGAAAAGTCATGACTTTGTGTAGAGACAGTAAGTTCTGGAGCCAGAGTTCAAACCCAGCCTACACCGATGCACTGCATTCCTACAAAATGCCACACTGACTGGCAGGTACATGCCACTTACGTAAAAGATGTATGAACAGGAAGGTTTAGTACAGTCATTTATGAGTTTAACATTTAAAAAGTGCTTATATCTGTCGATAAGGATTTGATTAAAATAATAAAGACACAGCCACTCAACAGAACAGTTATGTATTTGTTAAGAATTGTGTTGTATTTGCAATGGCATGGATGGAACTGGAGAGCATTATGCTAAGTGAAATAAGCCAGTCAATGAAGGAAAAATACCACATGATCCCACTCATTCATGGATTATAAAGACCATTATAAACTTATGAACAATAATAGATACAGAGGCAGAGCAGCCTCAAACAGACTGTCAAACTGCAGCGGGAAGGCCGGGGAGGGTTGGGGGGTAAGAGGGAGGGGGGTTAGAGATCAACTGAAGGACTTATATGCATGCATATAAGCATAACCAATGGACATAAAACACTGGGGGGTAGGGGAGGCCAGGGGATTGTCAAGGGTGGGGAAAAAAAGGAGACATATGTAATACCCTTTGTAATACTTTAAGCAATAAAACTAAAATAAAAAAAAAGAATTATGTTGTAGGTGGATACTAATTGACATGGAAGTGTTCCCGTTGTGCTGGTACACACACAAAGGTTACAAAGCATCATGCTTAGTGTGCTCCAGTTTTAGCAAAATGTAAGTTTTGATATAAGTATTAATATAACTCTGAAAGTCTGGAAAATTATTACACGCAAAAATTCAAACAATGATCATCTCGAAGTGGCAGGATTCCAGGCAATTAAAACAATTTTGTGTTCCCCCTTTTCCTACAATGATCATGTGATAAAGGGTGGAATGAATGCCTAGCGCCCACTGCCGTCCTTTCACTGCACTCCCCACAGGAAACTGCCCAGCACTCCTGTGACCTTGGGTGCTGTGACCTTGGATGATCCCTTCCACAGTCCCATCTCTCTAACAATGAGAAGGTGCTACCTTCAATATTTTCTTCCCACTCTCACATTCTCTGACTTAATAAATCCATTCCAAACAGAGGGATGTGGGGATTTACTAGCAAAGTTGATAAAGGGTGTATTCACACCTTCCCTATTTTCTTTGATATATGAAGTTGCCGTTCCCATCATCTTCTTCCCTTCAGTCCTTTGAAAAGGGATATTTAAATCATTACACAGAGATATATCAACTCACTCTGGGGGGAAAAGCACCTTTCCCCAGAAAGACATATTAACCTATACACTAAAAACCCACCCACCCACCCACCCACCAACCAACAAAAACCACTATGCACTGAAACATCACACTGCACAGCCAAGCAAAAAGCAAAACAAACCAACTATTCAAACACATTTCCCACTCTGGTCCTTATCCCAGACTCTGGGCTTCTTTCTTAATATCACCTGTCACCTATACACCTGTTGTTAGTAGCAATAATAATCCTATATAATAAAAGCCTGATATGCAAATTGACCAAATGTTGGAAAGACCGGTCGCTATGATGTGCACTGACCGCCAGGGGGCAGACACTCAACACCGGAGCTGCCCTCAGCCTGCAGGCCCCAGGCCAGCCAAGGAGGGTGCCAGCGGCCTCCCCTGCATCACCCCGCCAATCGCCCTACAGAGGGAGGTGACTGGTGATGGCAGGAGGCAGGGCCGGCAAGCAGGTGGCGCCAGTCCAGCCAAGGCAGGTGACAGCGGGGGTCCCCCCATCGATCACCCTGCTGGTCGCCCCACAGATGGCCCTGATCACCGGCCAGGCCTAGGGACTCTACCCATGCACAGATTTCGTGCATTGGGCTTCTAGTAATAGTAGTAATAATAATAATAATAATAATAATAAACCAATAACACAGCCCTAGCCAGTTTGGCTCAGTGGATAGAGCATTGGCCTGTGGACTGAAGGGTCCCTGGTTTGATTCCAGTCAAGGGCACATGCCTGGGTTGCGGGCTCTATCCCCAGTAGGGGGCATGCAGAAGGCAGCCAATCAATGATTCTCTCTCATCATTGATATTTCTATCTCTCTCTTCTCCCTTCCTCTCTGAAATCAATAAAAATATACTTTAAAAAATAAATAACAATAACAGCTAGCATTTCTTTTACAGCTATCCATTTGGCTATTTAGCATTTTCCCACACTGAAGTATAGCAAAATTACAGCCTGGCAGAGGCAGGAAGAAGGAACAGATCCTGTTTTAGATCTCAGGGGCTGGCTCCCCGCTTTTGGTGGACTCAGCACCCCCCCCCCCCCCCTTTGGACTCGGCACATGACCCGGCTCTCTGGCACCCTCTGCTGGTGAGTGGGACTCTCCCAAGTGAAGTGCAGTCTTGCTGGCTTCTAAGTCACTGAGACCCAAATTCTGGTGCCCCCCCCCCCCCTCCCGCCTTGCTCAAGGGAGTGGCAGAAAGGCCTCTGGGTTAGTTTCTTGGTAGCCTTCTAAGCCCTCTTCCTCGCAATAAACCTAAAAATCTGCGCTCAGAGAAGTCCTGTGTTATTCGTTATCCTCCCCAGATGGGGAAGGTGGGTGAGGGGAGCGTCTGGTGGAGAGAGCCTTACTTACAACACTCTGAATTATGAAAACAAAATATATTTTTTCAAGAAATGTAAACATTTAATATGCTTCACACATTCTTACAGGGTCCCACACCAGAGGGATTCTCGCTCAGAGTTACTGTTCTAGAATCTTCTCACCTGCCTGCCCCAAACGTCCCCACTTCTCATTGTCCCAGCCGTCTTTCAGGCAGGTGGTAGGTTCTCCTAGGAACTGCACATCCTCCTGCTAGATGTGTGGCAGCATGCAAATCACTAACCCTCTCTGAGCTCATAACATCAACCCCTGAAAGCCCATTCATTTATTCACTCGTTCAACTGAGTACCTGCTCCAGCCGGCCCTGAACCTGGCACTGGGGATACATCAATGAGCAAGACAGATGCTTTCCTCGCCCTCACCAAACTTACCACCCAATGAGGGAGTCTGATGGTGTACCAGTGAATGCACAATTGGTTGTAGTTTGTTGATGTAAGGACCTTGACATAAAGAGAAGGAATTGCAGTTGTGAGTTCACACAGAGGCATTAAAGCTGAAAGCTAAGTAAAGCAGGTGGAAAAAATGTCTGCTAAAGACTCTGACTTGCAAAGTTGTAAACCCCAGGAGAGGTGTGTGCCCAGGTCAGCAGGAGTGAGGAGGGCAGAGCCTGAAGGAGGTTGGAGAATTAGGCAGGGTGCAGACAGCAAAGCCTTGAAGGCAGAGCTAAGCATTTGAATCCAATCCTAGAGTGCAGCAGAGAGCCACTGAGTTTAGGTGTAATTGTTGCCATGATCTGATGTGGGTTTTGAAAGGTTCCCCCTGGTTGCTGTGAGGATAATAGAAGGGAGGAGGCAGGAGGGGCAGGAGCCTCCTCTGATGATGGATGGACACTCGTTTTCAGGTGGTAACGGTGGAGTGGCGAGGAGCTGGATACAGAGCATATTTTGAAGGCAGGACCGAAGGACATGCAGACAGGGATGTGGGGCTAAGGAAGAGGGGGTGTCATGGATGACAGACATCCAGATCTCTGGCTGTGATGGGGAAGCCTCAGGGAGGAGAGTGCTGGAGAGTGAGCTGCCAGAAGCTGCTCGAGTCAGAGCTGCATGGTGAGCAGACTGTGGATAAGTTCCCGCAGGGTCGCTGCTCTCTAGGGAGGCACATGTGATGCCAAGCGTGGTGACAGCATTGAGTGAGAATTCTTGTTTTGGTGTTTAGGATACAAAAAAAAAGAAAACTGGAAAAGTGTGTTCTGGAGTGATGAGTTCAAAATTTCATTTAATTTCTAATTGTAAAGGTAGGGAACACGTGCATTGAACGCTGGCAAGAGGACTGACGTGAAAACCGGGCCTAGGAATGACATGGGTGTGGAGGCCGGTGGGAAGGAAGGGTCCAGGTCAAGCCAGAACTTGGACGAGATTTTTGGCAGTATTTTTGAAATTGGAATTGACTGACACTTTGTCATATTTGGCATCAATGCGATGCTTTTGTTATTGTTTTCTTTAGGGCTACTGGGCACATAAACTAGGACATCTGCTCGAGTCGTAGCTGAGATGATCGTAATATGAGGTGGTTATAAATAATATAACTGACATGCCCATAATAATAATGATGGTGAAGTCACCACCTTACATCCAGTCAACTGAAGACTGCCTCCAACAAGCAGAGGCTGGGGCGTGGTTGGGGGCCAGGCAGAACACTAGGGCGACCCCGCTACGCCCTTTGCCGGTTCCTGGGTCCTCTTGGAGTAGATGGGGGAGGGGAGGAAAGGGAAGACAGAGCCGGGCGTTCACCTTGCGGACGACTTCCAGATTCCCAGGGAGCAAAGATGCTCCTTGCTGCCAGGGCGAGGTTCTCCCCCAGGCCCCGGGGCCCTGGCACAGGCTCCGCTCTGGACAGCTTCCTAGCTATTGCGGCCACGCGCTGGCAGGGGGCGCTGCGACTTCACAGTTTCCAAGGAGGTCTCCTTTCCCAGCCAACGCTGCCCGCTCCGCCTGGTGAGTTTCTCCAGCTCTGCGAGGATGTCCGAGGAGCCGGCAAACCCAGGGCAAAGCTGACCAGGCCTGCAGGGCTGCCCCCCCCACCCCCCGCCCCTCGGAGCGCCTCGTGGAGCCCAGTGCTCACCCTCTGACTATCCTAAAGCTTCTCCTCAAGAAAACACACCGATTTTTATTTAATTTTATGCCTTGGCTCGTAGCTCACAGGCTGCAAACCAAGCAAGTGGGCCCATAACCGTCCTTTTTAAAGTCGAGTGAATAACGGGGCTTTGGGGTGCAATACAGATTTGAGCAACTATTCATCGCCAAAGCCTAAGCCAAGACGTCTATAACAGTAGGGGTGTGACCTTCCTGTCCGGGGGCAGCAGCCACCCAGCCCCAATCCTACTAAGTACTTGGAGCCTGGAGGCAAACGCTCTTTCCTCCTAGATTCACTGGCAGGGGAGTTGGTGGGTGGGGCGGGCTCCTGGGTGCTGGGTGTGGTGGGACACTTTTTAAGGAACTGGAGACACGGGGTTGGGAGACTTGTTTTTCCTTCATGCTAAGACTGTGGTCCGCAAACTGTGGCTCGCGAGTCACATGCGGCTCTTTGGCCCCTTGAGTGTGGCTCTTCCTAAGCCTCAGGAGTGCCCTAATTAAGTTAATAACAATGTACCTACCTATATAGTTTAAGTTTAAAAAATTTGGCTCTCAAAAGAAATTTCAGTCGTTGTACTGTTGATATTTGGCTCTGTTGACTAATGAGTTTGCCGACCACTGTGCTAAGATGTGGCTTGCGCTGAGGTCCATCCCACCCTCACCCTGCTGGTGATGCCCTCCTCAGATTTCATTCATCACCCATCCATCCTTCTTTCCTTTCCTCCCTCTCCTGGGGCAGGGAGTGGTGGTAGTTGGGGTTAAGAAATACACCTACAGAAGCTCCAGTTTAGCTGTTTTCTAAAAAATATATGTATTTATAAATTCATTTCAGAGAGGAAGGGAGAGGGAGAGATAAGAAGCATCAATGATGAGAGAGAATCATTGATTGGCTGCCTCCTGCACACCTCACACTGGGGATGGAGCCTGCAACCTGGGCATGTGCCCTGACCAGGAATAGAACCATGACCTCCTAGTTCAGCCGTGGGCAAACTACGGCCCGCGGGCTGGATCCGGCCCGTTTGAAATGAATAAAACTAAAAAAAAAAAAAAAAAAAAAAAGACCGTACCCTTTTATGTAACGATGTTTACTTTGAATTTATATTAGTTCACACAAACACTCCATCCATGCTTTTGTTCCGGCCCTCCGGTCCAGTTTAAGACCCCGTTGTGGCCCTCGAGTCAGAAAGTTTGCCCACCCCTGTACCTAGTTTATAGGTCGACACTCAACCACTAGACCTTGCCAGCCAGGCCAGGTTAGCTGTTTCTCATGGTGGCATCAACCTGGAGTCCCCGCTGGCCATGGTGCCTCCATGGGTTCCAGCACTCATGGGCCTCTCCCTCCCGGGAAGCATGACTGCCCTAAGGCAGCCCGTGGGAGCCAGGGTCCCACAGGGTGCTGCGAAAGAGAGTACCAAGTGGTACCAAGTGACCCATGTTCCTTCACCCCCCCTGGCCCTTCCAGCAGCACCTTGGTGTGGAGAGTGAGGAGATACCCCTGAGGCCAGGATGCCACCCAGCTCTCCACCTACCTGAGAACGCTGAGTGGCTTTCTCCTTTCTCACTTCTCCTTCAATAGAGTCCAACAATTTAGCAAGCTCACCAAGCTGTGTCCTGCTTCATGACTAATTCACATATTTAAATGGGATCGGTCAAAGCCAGACTATTTGATGCCAGCCAAGCGCATTTATCAGGTCAAACTGCTCACAAAGGCCAGAGGCCAGTGTGGGTATGTGAGTGTGTATGAAGTGAATGTGCGGGATATTTATTTATTTTTAGTCTCAAATTTCAAAAGCAAAGGACCACATTGGAGGTTGCCTTTGCTCCCAGGGTCCCCTCCCAGAGCCTGGCTCCTCTTCCCATCCCTCTCTCCGCTCCCCTCCCCCCAGCCCTGAGCTGTGTGTCTCTGATGGGTCTTTGGAGAATGAATCTACTCAATTACAGAGCTTTTCACGTGACTGAGCAGTTTCAAAGATGCCACATTTTATTATTTGGTGACCCCTGACATTGCAGGTGCAGATTTAATGGTGGAAAAGTTGAAATTAGCCAAAGTGAACTTTTTTCTCTAGTTTCAGCATGAAGAGATATTCCAGCCTGTTCCAGCTGGAGCTGCCCTAACTTTGATGAGTGTGTATGTTACCAAAATGCCAACCTCAGCCTAGCACCCTGCCGCCCCCCCGCCCCCCTTTCAGCTAGATGAGTTCCAGGGCCAGGAGAGTAAAGAGTTAAACACAGAAGTACTGTCTGTAATCCCCTTGGCAAAGGACATTCAGTCTCCTGTTTCCCTTTTGGGGTGTGTTGACATCAATCATATAATAAGTGTGCAGCATCAGACCCAAGGGTAGCATCATGTTCAAGTAAAATGAGCAAACCTAAGTTCATGGCTTCCAGGCTGATAAATGTTGCCGCTACAGGGTCATGATTGATCCACACACACTGTCGAGATGGATTTCTTGACTGGATGGCTCTTCACAATCGACACCCCTAACCCGTGACCCACGCTTGTCCAAGCTTGGGTTGCACCAGCAGAGCAGCCTCTGCTCTCCCAGCGCAGCCTCCTCAAGCCAACCCACGGCCCGCTTCCCTTGGTCTATTC